>NW_012267277.1:8275541-8380769 GCF_000151885.1 Dipodomys ordii | reverse complement strand
TTTGTGGATGTGGGACATTCTGACTGGGGTAAGGTAGTATCTCAGGGTTGTCTTTATTTGCATTTCCTTCACCACCAGGGATGTTGAACATTTCCTCATGTGTTTCTTTGCCATTTTTATTTCAAGAAGGCTAACTTTTAAAAAAGTGTTTTTATTATTGTAAGGGTGATGTGCAGAGGGGTTATAGTAAGAGAAGGATAATTTTTAGAATGTTGCTCTACTAACTGTAGCAAGCACAAGATCCTTCCTTTTGTTCCTTTATTTTCAAACCAGTGTAATGCAGATATCAAACCTTGATACCCAGCAAGTCACCCATTTGAGCTTCCTTTGTTTTCTTAAGGGAGATTTTATACAAGAGCCCTAGGAGATGAGAGACGAGTCTTCTGTTTTACTCTTGATCAGTTCATTTATAGTTGCATTATAATATTACTTAGAAGTCACTTGGAAGTTATGTTGCCCACATTAGCCACTTGCTGACTTTGAAAACTTAAATGTTGCCAGGTGCTGTTGGCTCTCGTCTGTAATCCTAGCTACTCAGGAGGCTGAGATCCAGCCTGGGCAGGAAAGTCTATGAGACTCTTTTTTTTTTTTTTTGCTGGTCATGGGGCCTGAACTCAGGGCCTGGGTGCTGTCCCTCAGCTCTTCAGCTCAAGGCTAGCACTCTACCACTTGACCCATAGCACCACTTCCAGCCTTTTCTGCTTATGTGGTGCTGAGGAATCGAACCCAGGGCCTCATGCATGCAAGGCAAGCACTCTACCACTGAGCTACCTTCCCAGCCCCACTATGAGACTCTTATCTCCAATTAACCACCAGAAAACCAGAAGTGGAGCTGTGGCTCAAGTGGTAGATAGAACGCTTGCCTTGAGCAGAAGAACTGAGGGATAGCGCCCAGAGTTCAAGCCCCATGACCCACAAAAAAAAAAAAAAAGAAAGAAAGAAGACTTCAGTGTGGCCCATGTCCTTCCAACAAGCAACCTGATAATGCATATTAGCAAGTTAACTAGAGGGATACATTCTTGATTTTCTTCCTGATGCCCCCTCACAGGGCAAGATTTGGCCATTTTCCAGAATGGGGTGCCCAGATATATGCATAGACCTTTTCTTTTTAAATTTGGTTCTCTAATACAACACTGGCTCTTAGGTCAATTACCTATAAAACATTCTCTATATCACACAGTGCTGCATTTTACTAATGGTTTAAGGCAGGGGTAGCTTTACTTAGGTTCGTTATGGCTGTGTCTGTTTTCATATTACAGTTCAGAGTTGATTAAATTCAGTAGGCGCTTTGATCCTCTAAGAAAAAGTTTGCCAACCCCAGTTTAAGGGGCTGTTGTGAAGTCATTTTGACTGAAGGTGATTTCCCCTCTTTATTCTGTTTTTATTTATTTATTTAGCCAGTCCTGGTGCTTGAACTCACAGCCTGGGCCCTGTCCTTAAGCTTCTTTTGCTCAAGCCTAGCACTCTACCATTTGAGCCACAGCGCCACCTCTAGCTTTTTCTGTTTATGTGGTACTGAGGAATCGAATTCAGGGCTTCATGCATACTAGGCAAGTACTCTACCACTAAGCCACATTCCCAGCCCTGATTTCCCTTCTTGTACAAATCTTGGGAACCTCAACACACATAAGAGGTGTCCCTACACCTTAGACTCTGACTGGTCCTGCACTGCCAAGATGGAGTAGTGTGCATCATTTCTCACATCCACATCCTCAGACAGCAACAAGTATTTTCACTTTGGTCTTGTCTGTGCCCTTGCACATATTCTTCCTTAGGACAAAATGTACTTCCTGTCCTCCTTTCTCAGCCTTTCAAAGTCTGGTCCCTAGCATGTCCTCGTCAGTCAACTGGGCTTTCCCTGTCTACAGTTTCACAGCTCCATTTCTCTTTTCTTTCTTTTTAAAAAAATGTTATTTATTTTACTTACATGGTACTAAGGGCTTAATGTATGCTAGGCAAGCACTCTACCACTAAGCCACAGCTACATTTCTTGCCTTCTGTTACAATTCTTTCCATAGTGTCTCCTCTCTAGACCATAAACAGGCTTGAGGGCAGGGAGCCTTGTCTAGCTCTGTCTGTGACACAAGGACCAGCACATGGCAGGTGCCTGCTGGAGGTGAGTGACACAAGTGGTGCCTACTCTGTTTGGCCTCGGGAACAGTGAAGATGAATCCTGTGCAGAGCTGGCACTCAGGGAACACATTGTGAAGTGGGTTTGCACCCACTCCAAATAATGAGGTTTGTGTGTATGTGTGTTCTTTAATCCAGGCTAGGAACATCAAGCTCATCTTTGAAGCTGCAGATGAAGATGAAGATTCAGTCTCAAGTGGTCTGAGTGAGAATCCTTATGGAGCCCGGCTAAGTCTAGATGGCCAGGGCCGGCTGAGTTGGCCCGTGCTCTTCCTATACCCAGAGTATGCCCAGTCTGACTTCATCTCTGCTTTTCACGAGGACTCCAGGTACTTCCTTACCCAAGAGCCCATTGCTTGCTTGCATGCTTTTTCCTGCTGTCTTGATGGGAAGGTTGAGTGGATTTTTGGTTGAGGAGGGAAAAGTATAGTTTAGAGGCTTTTACACAATCTGGTTGATAGGACCCCTCTATCCAATAGCTTATCGAGCCTTAACTCAGCAGCTTTGCTACAACACAAGTCTCATCTTCCTATGTCTGGGCTAATAAACGTAATACCACAGTACAGTGTTTACTAAATGGTGGAATGTGCCACTGTTGAAGTATGAAATCATTTTAAATAACATAGACACATAGTCATTTAAGTGAACAGTTACTAGAAAAAAATAACATACTACTTTAACTTCTGATTTCATAATGTGGTTAACTAAAAAATTTTAACAATTCTGAGTCTGTAAAGAAGGTGTGTTTTAGGACTAGTGATTCACAACCATATTTTGGGTTTAAATATACATGTCCATGGTGTGTTTGGGCAGTCTTCTCTCTGAGTTGGTATCCAGGGACTGCTACTGGAGAATAGATCAGAAGTCATTGATAACAGAAACGATACGTTATATCCTTAGGTTTATCGATCATCTAATGGTGATGTTTGGTGAAATGCCCTCCTGGGACTCAGAGCGAAAATACTGCCCTGATCACTTGGAGGTAAGAGACGTGTTCACTTCTCCATGGACTTTTTAGAGGGAAGGAAATAGGGACAGAGATGAACTGTTTTTTTTTTTCCACTGTGCTAATATAGTAATATATATATAAAATATAGTAATATATATAAAATATAGTAATATATATAATATAGTAATATATAATACAGTAATATATAAAACAGCATTTACCATTTAGCCATTCTTTTTTTTTTTTCCTAGTTTTGTCTTGAACTTGGGCTTGGGCACTGTCCTTGAGCTCGTTTGTTCAAGGCTAGTGATCTACTACTTTCAGCTATAGCTCACTTTCAGTTTTTGAGTGGTTAATTAGAGATGAGAGTCTCACAGGGACTTTTGTGCCCCAGCTGGCTTTGAACTACATCCTCAGATCTCGGCCTCCTTAGTAACTAGGCGTACAGGTGTGAACTACCACCGCCAGGCTCATGTAGCTGTTCTTTGGCACATTCACTCTTGGTAAGCATTACCACCTCCCTGAGTCCTCCACCATCCCAACTGAAACCCTGCACTCATGAAATAGTGGCTCCCTGCTTTCCCCCTCCCTGCACCAGCCCTGCTTCTTGTGTCTGAATTTTATTATCCCACATGTCAGTGGGATCATATCATATTTGCCCTTTCATGTTGGGCTTATTTCATGTCGTAGGGTATGTTGTACCTTACATATTATAGCGTATGTCAGGTTTTTTGTTTCTTTGTGTGTGTATTGGGGATTGAACCCAGAGCCTTGTATCAGATGCCCTACCACTGATCTATGTCCTCCTCCCCTGTTTGAGACAAAATCTTGTGTTACCTTTGTCCACATGGATTCATGCTTCTGCTTTTGCTTGGAAGTAGATGGTATTAAAAGTGTTTGTCACCATTCCTAGCACAGCCTTCTTTTTAAGGCTGAATAATATTCCATTAGAGTTTACAGAATAGAGAATTCATCTTTTGCTAGATCTGGTGGTACACATCTATAATTCTAATATGCAGAGGTCTGAGGCAGGGTGATCCAGAGTTTGAGGGAGTCTAAGTAAGCTACATGATGAGTTTGAGGCTGGTCTGGATGACAGAGTGAGACCCTGTTTCAGAAAACAGAGAAAGAATAATTTCTGTCTGTGGTGAATGTAATTCCAGTATTGTAGGCGGCTGAGGCAAGAGTTCAGGCTTTAATGATAAAGAGTTCAAGGCTTTAATGATAACCTTTTCTCAAAAACAAAAATACTAGTTTCTAGATATTGAGAGTAAGATGCTAGCTGATGCACCAGCAACCCTGAAAACTTTCATGTGCATTTTCCATAAGCAAGAACTTTTCTTCATACTCCCCAAATAGCTGTCAAAGTCAGGAAATTAACATGGATACCTACTCCCATCAGGCTCTTTTCAGGTTTCACAGTTTGTCCCAGAAATGTTCTCCTTAGTCCAAAGTTCCTGTTCAGAAGCAGAGTATATTCAGTGATCATCTCCTGTAGTCTCCTCCCACAAAAAATGAGTTTCTGGGACATCCCTTCGCTTTCCTCATGGACACCGCTGTGTAGATTCTAGATCATGTATTTTGTGGAGTGCTGTGTGGTTTGTCTTAGGCCTCCTGTGACAAGGCTGGAGTTCTGCATATGTGGCTGGAGTATCACGGAAGTAATGCTGTGTTCTCATTACATCCTATCAGTGGTGCCTGGTTTCCATCTGTCCATCTGTCCTGTTCTGATGTTGGTCACACCTAATTGAGGACATGTCTGCCAGGATTCTCTACCATTACTATTTTTGCTTTGTTAGTTTGTTTGTGCAGAACTCGGGATTGAACTCAGGGCTTTGCACTTGCTAGGCACGTGAACTGTTCCCCAACCCTTTTTGTTTTTGAGATGGGATCTTGCCAACTTTGTCTGGATTGGCCTGGAATTTAGTCCTGTCTCCACTTGCCAAGTAGTTGGGATTGTAGGCATGTGCCATCATGCCCAGATATATTTCTTTGAAATTATGTAAATGTATCCCATTGCACTTCAACCTCTCAACATTTGTTTACTTACATCAGTGGTTTTTTTTATCATTTCTTCTTTATTCAGAGTTAAAATATGTTACCATGGTAATTTTTTAATGTTTATATTATCCTGGATTTGGCTGGTAGAAATCCCTTCACAGTTGTTTCTGTGTCCTTTTGACTTATTCCCAATTTAAGCTCTTGCTCTCTGAAACAAATGTATCAGGATTAAATAGAGCTTTCCTAACCCAGCTCTGAAATCAGCCATAGTTTCCTACAGAGGCTTGGTTCTTTCAGGGCAAGGGGACTCACTGCTCCTGTGCCTCACGGTGAGGGTGTCTTGCACGCGCGCACGTGTGTGTGTGTGTGTGTATAAAAGATGTACTTCTGCTCTGAGTCTAGTGCTATAGGACTTTTCTCCTTTTCTGTTTATACTGATGAGTTATTTTGTTATTATCCCCATACTGGCGCTTGACTCAGGGCCTCACACTCCTGCTTAGCCTTTTCTCTCACAGTGTATGCTCTACCACTTGAACCACACATCATTTCCATCTTTTTTAATTGGAGATCTGTTTCCTAGTTTTGTCTGCCCAGGTTGGCTCTGAACTACATTCCTCAGATCTTAGCCTCATGAATAGCTAGGATTACAAGTGTGAGCCACTGGTGCCTAGCCTTTCACCCTCGTTGGTCCCTCTCCTTCCAGAGCCTTCTGGGACTTAGAGCCACCAGTATGGGTGCTGTATTCATGTTTTACTAACTCTGATGTCCTATATTGCTCAGCCACCCTGAGTGAATGTCCTCTTTGAGCTCTGACCTGCACACAGCCTTCTCCCCCTGCTCAGGTTCTTTGAACCCCATGGCCTTCTGCCTCCAATACCTAACAGTTCTAGGACTAAATTTCAGGGAAGGGAAAGCTACACAGGCTGAGCTTGAGCACTGGCTTGTTTTCTTCCCATGGACCATGTTCTGTTTGGAGAGTAGACCTGAGTACAACCTTTTGTGCAGGGTCAAAGCACTCAGCCCACAGGGTGTGGGCAAGGAGGCTCCCCCCACCTCCCCAGGAGCCTCTGCAAGCCTTGAGATGCGCAAGCCTTTTTTGTCCCTGACTCCCGCTCCTGGTTAATCTTGCAGGTGTACTTTGAGGATGAGGACCGGGCAGAGCTGTACCAGGTGCCCCCCATGAGCACGCTGCTGCAGGTGTTGCAGCACCCCAGGTAAGTATCGCTGAGGGTGATGTTCCAGCTCCTTCCAGGGTAGGTGGCTCCTCAGTGGTTGCCTCAGATCCCCTTCTTTGCTCCGGGCACTGAGCTGTGTGACAGGACAGCCACAGGGCAGGTTGCAATGTGACACGACCCATCATCACACCACAGGCAGATACCTCCAGACCAGGGGGAGTGAGAGGGCAGGGAAGGGAAAGCCTGCCTCTCTACCTGAAGGCAGCTGAGTTTGTGTCCATTTCCTGAGTGTGCCTGTGTCTCTTGCTTCTGTTAGTGGGAAAGAGCAGTGGCTCTTAAAAACACATATACCTCCTCTCCTCACATGTGACCCCAAGCACACACTGCCTCTGGGGCTCTCGATGAGAATGCTGTTGCCTACGTATTTCTCAGCAGATGTCAGTGACCTTGTAAATTGTGGGCCAGCACCTTGGCAGGAGGGCATCTTTGTGGTCAGAAGTGGCAGCAAGCGCAATTTGGCTGTCTCAGCTCTCTGAATCAACAAGCTGACTCTTTTTTTTTTGGTCATGGGGCCTGAACTCTGGGCCTGGGCACTGTCCCTCAGCTCTTCAGCTTAAGGCTTACGCTCTACCACTTGAGCTACAGCTACACTTCCGGTTTTCTGGTGGTTTATTGGAGATAAGAGTTTCACCGAGGGCTGGGAAGGTGGCTCAGTGGTAGAGCGCTTGCCTTGCATGCTCGAGGCCCCGATCTTAAGATCTCAGCCTCTTAAGTAGCTAGGATTATTTATTGTTAACAAATTACCCAGAATTCTTCAAAGGTCTGAGATCCTCCCAACACAATATGTCTAAAAAATAAGGGCGAGATCTTGGTAAAATATAGATGGAGCCCGACAAGAAATGTACTCATTACCTTACTGATGTATCTGTAACCTCTCTGTACCGCATCTTTACAAGAAAATAAAGTAAAAAAAATGTAGATGAATTCATGGAGGAAAATCAACTTCATACTTTCAGAAAATGAAAGTGTTGGGGCTGGGAAGGTGGCTTAGTGGTAGAGTGCTTGCCTATTGCATGTATGAGGCCCTGGGTTCGATTCCTCAGTACCACATAAGCAGAAAAGGCTAGAAGTGGTGCTGTGGCTCAAGTGCTAGCCTTGAGCGGAAGAGGTGAGAGACAGCGCCCAGGCCCAGAGTTCAGGCCCTAAGACTGACAAAAAAAAAAAAAAAATTAAATGAAAGTGTTGTAAGTGGCTACTTTTTAAATTACTAACATAGCTTAGGAACCGTTCAGGGCTAGTTTCTGGCAACTCCAGACCCTGAACTGGGTGGATCCAAGAAACAGGACCCTCTAGAGGTTGGCCCCTTCATATTGCCATTACCTTGGCCTGGCAGGCCAATGCTGGTCCGCCCCTCCAGTCCTGTCTCACATGTTTGCTTTATGCCCCCAGCAACTGCTTGGGTTACCTAAATCTCCTAGGCCTCTCCTCCCCTCCAGCCCTTCCCCAAATGAAAGCCAGCTTCAGACTTGGCATCTTCTAGGAAGCCTTTCCTGTTCCCCTGCCTGTGGAGGGAATCAGGCCTCTGTGGGTTAATGCTGTGCTTCACAAACCTTCCTCTGTTGTATTTGTTATCCTTGATGGGTTCTTTATCTTCCTTTACCAGGGCTGAGCTTGAGAGCGAAGACAATGGTTTTTAATCTCTTGTATTTTCAGCATGGGACCTGTCTTACCCGAGTTACTCATGGAATGAAATGAATGAAAAGCAAATTTTATACTTACATTTCGTGTTTAGACATAGGTGAGCTTGTGCTAGAGTGCTACCTTACAGGTTCTTCAAGGCTATAAGGGGGAATGTCAGGCTGATTTCAGTAGACCTAGGAACAACCAAACACACAAATGTTTACCAACACCCAAAGGTTCACCTTGAGTATGTTCGGGAAGGTCCATGGATGATTAACCCAGTCTTTGCTGTGTTCCTTGCAGGTACTTTGTAAAAGCTCTGACACCAGCATTTCTAGTCTGTGTAGGAGGCTCTAGTTTTTGTAAGAATTACCTCCGGGGAAGAAAGGTGTACAGGGTAAAGTGATGGAGCCAGACCTCCTGGATCTCCTTCCTCACCTTCCTCTGCTGAAATCTAGCACACTTGAAGCTGCTGGACATGCCACAAGCCCAGCCCTTTCTTTCTGTCATCTTGAGGACACTCTCCTTTCTAGCCTTGTGCTGAAGGAGCTGTGACTTCCCTGAACTGTGTCCCCCTGGCCAAGTTAGTGACTCCAGCTGGTCATTATTCTCCTCTGTGGATCCAGAGCCCTGGATGGTGGTCAGGGCATCCTTGAAGTCCATTTCTGAAGGGGACCATGTGCTGCAGTTCCCACAGCAGTTGGCTTTGGTACCACACTGGCCTGAAGAAACTGACTTGGATCCAGTAACACGGCTGTGCAAGAAGACACCCTCCAAGGCAGTAAACCCACTCTGCCTGGACTAAGACTGAGACACTATGGCCAACAGTTGTTTGAGCAGCGTGGAGAGAGCTGCATAGGGTGTTGTAGATTCTGTGAATAAATGGGGTCAGAAAAGCCACTAGATACCCCTCAAAATTTTGCAGTTTCTCTCATCTTTGTAGTATGAGAACTATGACAGATTTGGACATTTCTACCCAACTTCTGGGCTCAAGTTATCCTCCTGTCTTAGCCTCCTTAGGCTTAGGTTACAGGCATGCCTCTCTTTGCCTGGCCAGGATTTATGCCCCCCCCCCTTTATTTTTAATGTGTTTGTCTTTGGTCTTGAACTCAGGGCCTTGGTGCTTGTCCCTGATCTTTTGTTCTCAAGGTTAGCGTTCTACCCCTTGAGTCACAGTTCCACTTTGAGTTTTTTTGATGGATGGTTGGGTATTAGTCTCAAAGACTTTCCTGCCTAGGCTGGCTTTGAACTGCAATCCTCAGATTTCAGCTCCTTAGTAGCTAGGATCACAGGCATTAGTAACCAGCACCCAGCTCAGTTTTATGCCCATGTTGTGGCATTGTCATAGGATGAATTTTGTTTTCAGTTTTACCATTTCCTAGGATTTTGACTGTCCTTAACTATAGCTGTGTGACTTCCTGCAGTGCTCACCCTTGCCCCCAGGGGGTGCATGCTTTCTGCTTCTATGCACAGGGTACAGATGTGACTGTGCCCATGTGGACAGAAGTTTGAGGAGCTGGGCACGGTAGCTTGTGTTTACCCTTTACCATCAGAACCCCTTTCCCAAATAGATGCAGCCTTTTCAGCCTGGTGCCAGGATAGGAAGATGTGCAACAGCCAAAGCTGCTGACCTGCAACCGTTGACTGTAACAGGAATGACTGTGTGTTGAAGTAAGCTCCCAGCTGACTAATACAACATTAAACTGAACCAGCTGCTGTCTTTTGGATGGAGTACTGTGGGTTTTGTGTTGTGGGCCCCATTGCTTCTGGAAGAGAAATTAGCTCTGGGGTATTTACAGAGCATCGTTAGCTTTCCTCCCAAGAACGGGTCTCTACAAGTTCAGTCAGCCATGTCTATCATTTTCTCCCCAGCTTCTGTCTCCCTTGCTTCTCTCCCTTGCCCCTCCAGCGGATGTCACAGCCATGGAGGTGCTTTTGGCATCAGGTGACTCAGACTAGGGATGCCTGTAAATACCTTAGAGCAAGAAGTTACCTAGTCCCAGCGGTCAGTCATTCTGTGCTAGAGAAATGTTACATTAAACTAAAAATCTAAAATAAGAATTTCTTTTAATGATAATGGGATTTAAACTCAGGGCCTGGCAGTTGCTAATAAGCAGGAACGGTATTACATTAGCCACATTCCCAGTCCTTTTTTGCTTGGGTTATTTTTCAGGCAAGATCTTTAGATTTTTTGTTTTTGCCTTGGACTAGCTTCAGATTTTAATACTCCTACCCAGAGCTGGGATGTAGCTCAGTGGCAAAGTGCTTGCAACATCCTGGGTTTGATTCCCAGTACCAAAAAAAGAGACAATAATAATAATACTCCTACCCATTGCTTCCTATGTAGCTGGGATCACGGATATGTACCGTCACACCTGGCTCAGTGATTGTGATGGGGTTTGTTAAATCCCAGCTCATATAACTTGAAGTTTTGGGGAGAGGAGAGCAGTCTTGGGGTTTGAAATGTGTTTGCTAGCAGGCATGCCGTTGCTTGAACCATGTCCACCAGCCCTTTTCCTTCTATTTTTGGCAAGTCTTGCTTTTTGCCCAGGATAAAGGTCATGCACGTTACATGACATTGTTTCTGAACTGTCAAGTGGAGCAGAGTGGCAGAGAAGTGGATGTTCTCTGACTCTGCAGCATGTTCATGCTCATGCCTGATATGGAAAATAGATCTTGCCCCTTCTGGTCAAGATTGAGTGGACAGCCCTTGCAGAAGAGGTCAGAGGGAGCCTGTAACTAGTGGTGGACACACAGTCCCTTGGTGTCTGTAGCTGGAGAGAAGCCTCTGTGCCTAGAAAGGGGCCTTCTGTGAAACCTGGGTTGGTGGGCAACATACTGTCCTTAAATAGTCTGGTGGCCTAGCTTTGTGGCCCTCCACCCTAGTTAGGTGAGAGGGTTGAGAGAGGAGATTCCTAAGGGCCTCAACAGTTGTGCATTTTGGGTTTAGGAACATTATGAACTTGGATGAGAAGTAAACATCAGGGGCTGAGAAGATGGCTCAGTGGTATGAATGAGGCCTTTGATTCGATTCCTTAGCACCACATAAGCAGAAAAAGCTGGAAGTGGCGCTGTGGCTCAAATGGTAGAGTGCTAGCTGAAGGACAGTGCCCAGGCCCAGACTTCAGACCTCACTACCAAAAAACAAACAAACCAACAAAAAAACATTGTAGTTACAACAAAATTACAGGGAATGTGAACATTCTTTTCAGTATTTACAGTGTTGAAAGTCTCCGCTTTCCAATCAAAGGACATAGAGCAGCAAAGTGGATTTAAAACAAGGCCTATTTCCTGCCTTAGAGTAGATCCACTTTCAGCCTTGTGAAAGTCTGTTCCTTATATACTTGTAGACTATTTGCTGACTACAAGAAACACATATCACCAAATACTAGCTACCCAGAAGGCTGCAATCTGAGGATCATGGTTCCAAGCCAGCTCAGGCAGGAAAGTCTGGGAGACTATCTCTACTAAACTGCAGGGAGGAAAAAAAAATCTGGAAGTAGAGCTGTGGCTCAAGTAGTAGAGCACTGGCAGAAGCATGAAAGCTCAAAGCAGCATTCAGGTCCAGAATTCATGCCTCAGGACCAGCAAAATAAGCAACACATCACTGGGCTGGGCTGGCCTCTCCCTATTGTCCACACAGCCCATTTCAGTTCCTTCCACAAACCTTTGCTCTAGTTCCCTTGACTAGGTATGTGCTTTCTCTGCCTGGTCTACCCACTTAACCCCTGCTTATTTTCCTCCTCCACTGTGTTTCCAGCTGCCAGCAGAGCTGGCCCTTCCCTGATAGGCATGCACCCCATCCTTGCCCTCTGACATCTGCCCCTGCCTCTCAGACACTGCAGTGCACCTGTGTGTCCAGGTGTTCACTGCCACTCCCCGCAGCTGAGCTTCAGCTCTTGGGGCCACCGAGTTTCCTGAGTGCCTATCAGGAAAACAAAGGAACCAATGCACAAAGGAATACAATAAGCCAGTGTCTGTTCCCAGGTCCCCACTTGTAAACACAAGCCCCAGCAAGGGCAATCCTAGGCTTGAGCCCTAGTCTTTTCCTCCCTCAAGAAGGCTCCTGGCTTCTGTTAACCCTCTGCAGAACAAACTCAAGGTGGGGCAGGCACACGTGGCATTCAATTGCTGGCCTTCTTCAGGAGGCAGGGCAGGGGTGTGTGGAGATGGTGTAGTTACCCTGGGAGGCAGATGCTTCCTGCCAGAGATAGGAGACTGACTTTTATCTGGTGCCTTCCTGGTCACTGTATACATTCCTGGGACTCCAGATGGTCCCAAGAACTCAAACTTCCCCTTCCCCTACTGAGATGGGGAAATGGAGGTCCATGGAGGTGGAAGGATGAGGACAAGGGCAAGTTGTGTGCTGCTACATCTGCTTCCCTGACAGGAGGTCAGAACTCCTCCTCTTCCACTTCTGGGCCCTTGACCTGAAAGCACCCAAGCACAGCCCTTCTTCCTTCCCAGAGCCAGCAGTCAGCCATGGAGGTAGACCATCCAACTTTTGTCTGTTACCTCTGTGGATGTAGGGTGGCAGCTGGGGATTGAGTTGGGATGAAACACTGCTGACAGGGGCACAAAGTTGGGTGATGAAGACTGCTGTGAACACTGAGTTCCAGTACTGCTGACCAGCTCCTAACTTCACAGTTGACTCAGCTGCCCTTACTCCAAGCTTGTGGTAAGGTCTTGGCCCTCACTGTCACACAATGTCCCCACCTGGCTGTCTGCCTAGAACCTGTTATCTGCAAAACCTCTGCCACAACCCATTGCCAGATCCCTACAGCACCTGACACGCCCATCAGTGGGGCTCCCATCACCCCACAGAATCTGTGCTCTGGGGAAGCAAAAGGGGAGTCCACCATTACAGTTACCCAGTGTGTGTGCCGCCTCCACTCATTTTCATTAGCTATGGGCAATTGAGTTCAACCATGGGAGCTTGTTAGCCTGCTGCTGGCTTGGCAGCAGTGGACACATTCTTGCACTAGGATGCCACCCACTTCAGCTGGCCCATGGTGTACCTACTGTACAAGAACTGCCCTTAATATAGGGGTAAACTGCCTGTCTACACCTGCTGAGACAGATACTGTCTCAAGGAAAGGGAGGGGAGATGCAGGAACTCTGAGGAAAATCAGGTACATCGCTGACTTATTCCCATTATGTAAGTTAATGTTTTAAACTAACTGAAGTACCTTGATTTTTTTTAAGTGTTTAAGAGTGTGCTGATATCACAAAATTTTTGCCCCAATAAAAGCAAGCCTTGTATTCTAAGCAATCTGTACCAGAAAGCATCCTGGCATCCTAATGTAGAACTCCGAAGAGGCTTGGTATTCAAGCAGTTAAGGAAGTAGTGATTTCAACAGATTTTTACTAAATTCCTTTATTGATCACCTAGCAGGTGTTTCTTCCATTAAAACAATATTAATGAAGCCCTTGGTTTACATTCTAAGCTTGGCTTACATGATGTGTTTGTTATGCACCAGCCTTTGTCCCTAAGATTTAATTCTGTTATTTCCCAGATAGTTGCCTCTAGATCTCCCCAAGGAATAAGCAATGATAATCTAGCCTGTGCCTGTTAACTTTTGCCAACGTCCCATTTCATCTATTTATGGCAAGAGGTAAACCCAGCAGTTACAGAAATGAGTAAAGGACACTGTGTGAATATTTCCAAGGAGATGATCTGCAGGTGGTACCCAGTTCTTACTCCTGACTTTTCCCAGAAAGAAAGGCCATAAAGCATCAGGCCAAGAGAACAAGATTCAGGTCTTAAGCTAACAATGTTAGCAGCAGAGCCTGAGCTCCCAGAGGGACTTCCTAAATCACTGGAAATCCTCAGGTGTAAGGGCAGGGTTTCTCAAATATAGACTGAGGGTTAAGCCTTTTACAACAGTGATCTCAGCCTCAGATTACAAAGTAGGTGCCATTAGCTTGAGCATTTTAGCAATGAAGACTCAGACGTGCAAAGGACAAGCAATTTGTCTCAGGTCACATCCCCAGTAAGTGGTGAATCCAGGATTATGTCTCTTCAAGGCTATGATCTTCATACTATACCACACTGCCCCTCGCTGCCAGAAGAAACTCTGGCTTAGCAATCAGGATGCCCTTGCATGTCTCCCTATTGAATAAAAAGGTTAGGTACCAATTTCAGCAGCTTATGAGGCCTTTGGCAGCTCAAAGCCTGACCCTGTCCATCTTCCCTTCCTTCAACATAACAGTCCAGAGTCAGTGATGGCTGGCTGACACCTGCCAGTTAGATAGTGTGCAGTACTTTCTTCTAGCTCCAGGCTGTTTCCCAGCTGTGAACTGAACCTCATTCTCAGCCAGCAGGAGTCTACATCACCCTCAAATCACTCGGGGAAGCATACATTTGTTAGGCTTATAATTAGCTGGCTTGCTAATCCTAAAACCCCCTTTTTTTTTTAAATGTTGGTAGTGGGACTTGAACTAGGGTCCTGGACACTGTCCCTTTGCTCAAGGCTAGTGCTCTACCACTTTGAGCCTTAGAACCACTTGTGGTTTTCTGGTGGTTAAATGGAAATAAGAGTCTCACAGACTTTCCTGTCCTGACTGGCTTTGAACCATAATCCTCAAATCTCAGCCTCCTGAGTAGCTAGGATTACAGGCTTGAGCCACCAGCACCCAGCTAAAATCTCGTTTTTGAGTTAGTGTATGTTTGTAATACAGGGTTTTTCATTATGACATCTCCATACATGCAGTGTAGTTTTCTGGAAAGTTGTGAACTTCTAGATGCCTAGGCTTGCAGCTCACATCAGAACCAGAAACTAAATGAGGAACCCAGGAAATTCCAATGTGCTAAGGTAAGAGACTCAGCCTTGCAACCTAGCTTGTCTAGGTTTGCTCTCATAATTCTCATCTCCTGGCCTCATAAAGGGACCCAGAGCTCCAAAGGAATGTCTGGAAGCCACTGTGCTAACAGACATGTGCTGAGAAACCTTGTGTGTGAGGAACAGGGCTGCTCTAGCAATAACAGCAACAGCCATATCAGGCTGCCAAGATGCGTAGTAGGTGGGAAACTGGCCAAAAGAAGAACTGCAGGGCACCAGGTGATAATGCCTAGCCTCAGAAGGCTCAGCATCGATGACAAGGCCAGCGAACTGTCTGTGTAAAACAAGGAATGCCACTGTAGGTAGAGGGAAGAATTATTCCAGGAGCTCAGGCAACTTTTCAGGAGGTGGCTTTGAGCTTGGCCATGATAGGCTCTTGTTAGACCCAGACACATGGTGATCCTAGAGCAGCAAGGATGGAAATCTGTATGAGGGAGCAAGGAAAATAGGTGACACTACTGTGGCCACACAGGGCTACCTGCAGCTCCTCACAGGATCAAGGCAGAAACCAGCTAGCTCTTAACAGTTACCCCTATCGTGGCGCTGGAATCCAATCTGAATCCAGAACAAGGTCACTGTAGGGCTGAACCATGCTGCCCCTGGTATCTGTTGGGAGAAACAGTTGAAAACAACATCTTCTGGAGCTGGAATGTCGCTTAGTGGTAGAGTGTTTGCCTAGCATGCATGAAGCCTTGGGCTCGAGTCCTCATAAACAGAAAAAGCCTTAAGTGGCACTGTGGCTCAAGTGGTAGAGTACTATCCTTGAGCACAGATAGACTAAGGCTAAGTTCAAGCCCCAGGACTAAAAAAAAAGTGATAGAAATGATTAGGAAGATATGTCTTTTTTTTGCCAGTCGTAGGGCCTTGAACTCTGGGCCTGGGCGCTGTCCCTCAGTTCTTCAGATCAAGGCTAGCACTCTACCATTTGAGCCACAGCGCCACTTCCCATTTTCTAGTGGTTTATTGGAGACAAGAGTCTCATGGGCTTTCTTGCCTGGGCTAGCTTTGAACTGCAATCCTCAGATCTCAGACTCCTGAGTAGCTAGGATTACAGATATGGGCCACCAGCACCCAGCTTCACTTTCTTGTGTGGAATTAATAAAAATTAAGGCAAGTGAGTGGTTAAACCAGTAGCTGTTGTTTTTGTTTCAAATGAATGTTGATGACTCATTCCAATAATGTGACTTTATTCAATCAAAGGACATGATCTCAGGAAGAAGCCACTGTAAAGGGCAAAGTCAAGTTTGTAGGAAGTTCAGCCCATGGAGGATAGGAGAAACCAGGCCTGCCAGTCATGAACCTCATGGAAACACCCAGTTACAACTGTAAGGACTTCACAGGTCTACCTCCACCTCCTTATATTACAGATGGGGAAACAGGCTGGCAGGGAGTGGGTGTGTTAAGTAACCATTGAGCTGGTAGCAATCAGATCTCTGGGTTCTTTCCCTCCACTCTCAGCTTAGCTTACTTCATTTTCTTTCTTTTTTTTTTGTCAGTCATGGGGCTTGAACTCAGGACCCACGCACTGTCCAAGAGCTCTTTTTTCTCAAGACTAGCACTGTAACACTTTGAGCCACTGCACCACTTCCAGTTTTCTGGTGGTTAACTGGAAATAAAAGTCACATGAACTTTCTTGCTTTCATGGCTTTCAACTGTAATCTCCAGATCTCAGCCTCCTGACTAGCTAGGAATACTGTGAAATACCAACACCCAGCTTTCCTCAGGCTTCACAGACTCAGACTCTAGAATGGGTGGGAGAAGCAGATGGTCCTTGGCCATCAACATTCCCCTCCTATGTACAGAGAAACTTAGTTGAGAGGGGAAATGATTCACCCAAGAGCCAAGACCAGACTCAAGTCTCTTTCATGCTCCTTGGCCTCCTCACAGAAGCTTCCAGAATGGACTATAAAAGGAATGGCATACCTAGAGTAGGGGAGCAAGTGCAGTGCAAGTGGCCATGTTGGCTGTAGGATGGAGCAGGGCTGTGGCCCTCAGACAACCTGCACTTGTGTCCTCAGTAATTCCATGACTCCCTCTTGGGTGAGGAAGACCACCTCACCAGTGTTCTGGCACCAAACCTCAAAGTGTGCGGGGTCCTCCAGGGCCCTCTTGCCAGTGATTATCACAAAGGGGTAGCCCAACTTGTCGGCATCCTTCAGCCTGTTTCCAATGGTCAGATGGGTCCTGTCATCCAGCACAACTTCCCCACGGAGCTGAGGCACTACCTCTGTGATGTGGTCATACAGGTGCCCAGTTAGCTCGGTGGCCTCCGTCTCCTTGCTGCCCTTCTTAGGGGGGAGGAGGCAGACTTGGTAAGGAGCCAGGAGGCTGGGCCAGCGGATGCAGTCTTCTGTAGAAAACACTTCAATGGCAGCAGCCAAGATCCGTGTTACCCCCAAGCCATAGCACCCCATTTCAGCCAGGGATGGTTTGCCATGGGCATTGGTAAACTGGGCATTGAAAATGGAGGAGTACTTGGTACCCAAGTAGAACGTGTGCCCCACCTCGATGCCTTTGGTTTGTGTCAGTGGGCCCTGACAGGTAGGGCAGTTTGCTTGTGATGGGTCTAGCAGCTCTATGTTGGCTGAGAAGTTGCAACTGGGACAGACTGCAAGCTGGTCCTCTCCAACATCTGCTGGGAGCTGAAACTCATGAGACAGCATGCCCCCAATGCTGCCCACATCTGCCTGGGCCTTGAGAAACGGCAGCCCTAGCCTGTCAAATAGGCTGCAGTAGGCATCACAAACCAGCCTGTAGGTGTGCTGGGCAGCCTCTGGTGAGGAGTCAAAGGTGTACATATCCTTCATGTAGAATTCCCGGCCACGGAGAAGACCAAAGCGGGGTCTGGGCTCATCCCGAAACTTCCTTGTCACCTGGTAGAGCAGGAAGGGGAGCTGTTTGTAGGACAGTTTTTTCTGGGAGGCAACCAGGGCTGTCACAGCTTCCTCGTGAGTCGGTCCTAAGCAGTATTCTTTGCCGTGCCTGTCTCTAAGTTTAAGCAGCTCTTTGCCCATCAGGTCCCAGCGGCCGGTGGCTTGCCAGAGCTCTGCCGGGCAGAGGCTGGGCAAGTTGACTTTCTGTCCCCCAATGGCCTGCATCTCCTGGTCTATCACCCGCACAAGCTTCTCCATGGCACGTACAGTGTACGGCAGGAGGTGGTAACAGCCGGGGCTGGCTGGGAGGATCAGGCCCACCTGCAGCATCAATCTCTGGCTCTTACAGGTCAAGCTGTCAGATTTGCCCTCCGGGATGGGCATCTGGTCTTCCCGAAGGTTCTGTGGCTGGAACATTTTAGACAATACCAGGCGCTGCCCTTTCTCTGGAGCACAGTGGTGACACCTGTGGGGAACACATCTGGAGAGCTGGAGACTGCAGGTGGCCAGGGTACACAATGCTCTGCATCTTGTCAGTAGCCCTTCCATGATGTCCTCCTCAGGGAAGCCCACCACCTGGAGAAAAACAAGTTGTGCAGGATGAATGTTAACCGAGTTCTGATACAAGCAGCCATTCAGCCTGGGATCCAGGGAAGTCCCAGAACATCCACTGATTGTGCAGGTGTAAATCCTTCCACTTCTAATATTCTAGCATACTTTTGTTATCTCTTACTTTTCCTTGTATGTGTGTGAGTGCATGTGTGGATGCGCACGTGCGTACACCCACATGCATAGGCACTGATCCTGGGGCTTGAAGTCAGGGCCTACATACTGTCCCTGAGCTTTTTTGCTCACTGCTAGCACTCTACCACTTCAAACACAGCTCCATATATGGCTTTTTGGCAGTTAATTGGAGAAAAGAATCTCACAGATTTTTTTTTTCTGCCAGGGCTGGATTCGAACCTTGATCCTCAGAAGCTAGGATTACAGGCATGATCCACCAATGCCCAGACCCTCTCCTTTTTTAATATTAGTATTTTACTTACTATGAAAACACAACTTAGTGGTGCTAGGAATGTGGCTTAGTGGTAAAGTAGTTGAATAGCTGCATGAAGCACTGGGTTCGATTCCTCAGTACCACATAAACAGAAAAAGCCAGAAATGGCACTGTGGCTCAAGTGGTAGAGTGCTAACCTTGAGCACAGAGGCTCAGAGACAAGAGACCAGGCCCTGAGTTCAAGGCTAGCAAAACAACAACAAAAAACCAAAACCCTACAACCTGTGCAGCATGTGTATAGGCTCTAGCATCAGACAGCCTGAACCCCAGGTGGGCCTCATCTGCCAGCCTTTGTGTAGTCTACAACACATCCCTTAGCTCCTTTTCCCAGTTACAATGTGAAATGCAGTAACAAGGGGACCTACCTTGTAGGTTTACCGTGGGACTTTTAGAAGAGTCAGAAAAAGTTCCTAGAAGAGTTTCTGGCACATACCAAAACTAGGTGGACATTTGCTATTGCTATTATTTTAGAAAACTGAGGAAAGTAAGTGAAACAAAGGAAATAAATTAGAATCCCTCAGACAACTGCTGCTAACATAGTTATAATCTCTTGTCTCTTTTTTAAAAAATTACTGTTATAATTAAGCAGTGTACAAAGGAGTTGCAATTCATAAATCAGGTTATAAGTACAATGCTTCTTGGTCAATGCTACCCCTTCCTTCATTCTCTCCCAACTTCCCTCCTCCTATTCCTACCCTCAAATTACATAGTTTGTTTTTGTCAGTCCTGGGGCCTGAACTCAGGGCCTGGGCACTGTCCTTGAGCCTTTGTGTTCAAGGCTAGCAATCTATCACTTTGAGCCACAGCTCCACTTCCTACATAGTTCATTTTTAACACAATGTACAGTGGATATAATGGCTGCATACTGTGTCCCTCCACCTCCTCACAGCACAGGCTAGCTGGCCAGTCCACATCTCCCCTTGGTGTGGGGCTCCAGACCTACATATCCACCTGATCCCCGTGAGTGGGCACGCTGCATGAACTATCATCTTCCCCAACCCCATTCTCCAGAGCTGCCTATCACTCTGCACCACACCACTTGCCTCCCTCCACCCAAAGCAGAAACCAACCTGGGTTCACCTACTCTGCCCCTTAACTTCCGCCATATTCACGAGCCCTAAGGGCTCCTCCCCCCACCCCACCCCTCACATCCACAGGTCCAGGTCCAGATCACCACCCCAGCAGTTGCCAACAGCCTCCTCATAGGTCTATGGCTAGGATTCCTGCCTCCTTCAACTGCTCACACAGACGACAATGCTGATTTTGTTATTGAAATGTTTTCCTGCTGCCTCTGGATTAAGGTTAAGCTTTGACTTTAAGGTGTACACGGCATGCCCTGGCAGTGCGCTGGCCCTGCAGTCTCATCTCTATGCTGTCCTCTCCCAGTGCCAGCTGTACCCCATTCTTCTAAACACAGTCTCTTTTGGACATCCTCATTTGTATAGCAATAGCTACCCAGCCTCCAAACTGCAGGGTGGCCATCTTGTCCACCGGAAAGCTTTCCTTGTTCTACTCCCCACACCCTGAAAGACTCGTTTCTCCTGCAAGGCCTCCATCAAGCACTAATCACTTCTTGGGTGGGTGACTGCTCACATGGCTGCCAGATTTCCTCTTTTTAGCTGCATGCTGGCAAAGCCCAACTGTTTCCTCAGCATTTCTC
Source organism: Dipodomys ordii (assembly GCF_000151885.1). Lineage (NCBI taxonomy): Eukaryota > Metazoa > Chordata > Mammalia > Rodentia > Heteromyidae > Dipodomys > Dipodomys ordii. The sequence goes on along the minus strand of NW_012267277.1, from coordinate 8,360,402 downwards.
CTCACTTACTAGACAATGTCCAATGAAGATGTTATTTTTGAGTTTACAAAATATCTCCTATGTCTAATGGCTTCCAACTTTCCACTGATTTTCACTGATGGACTATAGTAGAAGCAGTAACCAGAGTTGCTTTCTATTACATAATGAATAGGTGGCTTCTTTTTTTTGTTTTGTTTTATGTTTAGGGAACATTTCACAAATGGATTTAATGAGTCAAAGGGTAAAGACTCTAGTGAGTATCTCTCCTCAGTAGTCTATGAAGAACTGGCAGCCTGTTGAGTACAGGTTACTGAGCACAGCTCTCCAGTTATGCCAATGAAAAACAACCCACCACTGAAGACCCCAACCTGAGTTTCTGATTCCACAGATCTGGAACATGGGGAGAGAACCTGTAGCAGCATTCTTACTACTTAAGCCACTCTTACCACTTAAGCCATACTCCTGGCCCTCTTTGATTTTTTTTTTTAAATAGGGTCTTCCACTTATGCTCTGGTATACACAAACCACACACAGCTTTCATTGGATGAGGTGAATCTTTTGCTTGAGCTGGCCTTAAACTGCGATTCTATGTGAGTCAGCATGTCCAGTACTGAGAACTTTTTTTTTTTTGGGGTCCGGTTGTGGGGCCTGAACTCTGGGCCTGGGTGCTGTCCCTCAGCTCTTCAGCTCAAGGCTAGCACTCTACCACTTAAGCCATAGCACCACTTCCAGCTTTTTTCTTTTTTTTGCTTATGTGGTGCTGAGGAATCAAACCCAGGCCTCAGGCATGCAAGGCAAGCGCTCTACCACTGAGCCACCTTCCCAGCCCAGTACTGAGAACTTCTAAGGAGTGCCCAGGTGATGCAGATATTGCTAGTCTACACTGGAAGACACTGCAGAGGCCTAGCTGTGTACCTGCACTAATTCAGACCAGAAATTCTGCTAAGTGCAAGAACTGTTTATTTCAGGAAGTATCTGCAGCAATCAGCAGACACTGAATAAATATTCTATCAAAGAACTGATGGAGCCGGCGCCAGTGGCTCATGCCTGTAATCCTAGCCACTCAGGAGGCAGAGATCTGAGGAACTCAGTTCAAAGCCAGCCTGGGCAGGAAAGTCCATGCAACTCTTATCTCCAATAAACCACCAGAAAACCGGAAGTGGTGCTGTAGCTCACGTGGTAGAGCCCTAGCCTGGAGCTGAAGAGCTAAGGGACAGCACTCAGGCCCAGAGTTCAAGCCCCACAACCGACAAAAAAACCAAACAAAAACTGATGGAATGATTCTTTACCTATCAGATCAGTCTCCATGTGACTGCTAGAAAGTCAGCTGACCCAATCACTCCCCAGTTCACAATCCATTAGCAGCCGCCCATCATAGATTTCTCAGGATGGCATCTAAGCATTTTGTATTTTCAGCCCAACACACCTCTTTCAGCTTCTTATTCTATTGTCTGTACATGCCGCCAAATCACTCACCACTCCCCACAACTAGCCAAACTCTCTCACCTCCCAGCAACTCAAACTCTTCAAAGTTCACTTACTACAAGCAGCTTTCTCCTCCTCCTCCACACAGGAAGTTACTTCCTCAGCTCACTCCTCCTTACAGGAAACTGTACCAGAACCACTCCACAACTGTTTTGAGACACCACTGTGTCAGGCACTGGGGATGCATGGTTTCATGTCACAATCCTCCACTAAACTGAGTTCATGAGGTTTTCCACATTGATTGATGTATTTCATGGTGTAGCACAACGCCTAATATTTAGGCTACTATTAACATTTCTTGACAAATATATTAATAAATGAAAAGGAAAGGGGTGTAATAATTAGCTAGAGAATTTAAATGAGAAGTCCTCTGGCTCCAGCCCCTTCTGCTTACACAATAGGGATTAATATAACCCTAATTTTCAAATTTGTCAAATATAAAAACGAAAGCATGTCCAATGCTTCAGACTCGGGCAAAGCTGGTCAATCACTCAGAGTACCCGCTTTGTTGAGGGGCAGTCAGCCCTTCCAGCCCCGCTGCCCCATCCAATCAAGAAAGCCATACTCCACGTGTTCACAACGGTGCCTGGAAGTACCATGGAGTGTTTGTTATTATTATACCAACTATTATTATGCCCAAATCATGGGCTCTGAGTTTGTGAAGTCAGTGTGTCAGGCGACAGCGATGGGTGGAGATCCACCCCGTAGGCCAAGAAACGCGCTTGGCTCCAAATCTCCTGCTCCCATCACGGACCTGGCGTCAGAACACAGCACGGGCGCCACACCGGGCTCTAAGCACTAGCTCAGGAAGACCAGGGGATGACCTTGGTCCAGTCAACGCTTCCGGAGGAGCAAGGGCAGCTGGGCTCGTTCACCACGCGGGCTGGCTAGAGCACGCGGGGCTCTGCCCTCCGAGGCTAACCGGGCGGAAGTGCCGCCCGCCCTCAGAGCCGGGGACAGCCACAGCCGCGAGTCTGCAGGTGTGACCCCGCCCCAAATCAACGCGCAGGGGAGAATAGACGCCAGCTTCTAGGGCCCCGTGCCAAGGCTCAGCCCTCAGTTCCCGCTGCCACTTTTGGGGATCCCGCACCGCCGCCAACCAAGCTCACCAACAGCGGCCCAGACTAGCACCGCTGCTCGCCGCTACACGAGGCCAGCGCGCCGGCGCCCACCGGCCACAAGCCCCGCCTTCTGACTTTCTAGCCAATCGTCAAGCCGTATCTAATATCGACGGACCCGCCTCTCTGTCTCCTTCCCACTCTAGAGACGCTTTCCCGCAAATTGGACCAATGAGAGAGTGGTTTCGGTTCCAAGATCATAGATTGGCGGGGGGGGGGGTAAAGGGATAGATAGCGAGTCACCACTCCGGAAGTGCACTCTAGGAATCAGGGAGGCAAAACTCTATGGTTAAAGCCGGCCCACTACTAGGCTCCGCCCCAGTCTCTGAAGGATTGTCAATTGCTCTGTAACCACGATAACCCTCAGCAGAAGTCTTTGTTGTTGTTTTGGAGGTCCTGGGGCTTGAACTCAGGCCTCAGCTCTCCCTGAACTCTTTTCTGCTCAAGGTTAGTTCTTTACCACGTTGAGCCACAGCACCACTTCCAGCTTGCGGTGGTTAATTGGAGATGAGTATCACCGACTTTCCTGGCTGGGCTAGCTTTGAACCACGATCCTCAGATGGCAGCCTTCTAACTAGCTAGGGTTACAGGCTCTTCGAAGATATTTTTAATTCATCCTCTCAACCCAGCCTTTCAGGCGCCGATGTTTTAGGCTTGTAATCCTACTTACTCAAGAGGCTGAGATCTGAGGATCACGGTTCAAAGCCAGCCCAGACAGGAAAGTCAATGAGACTCTTATCTACAATTAACCAACCGAAAAAGCCAGAAGTAGAGCTGTAGCTCCAGTGATAGTCTTGAGCAAAAAATTAATAACCAGCACAATAAATAACTTTAAAATTGTAAAACAGTTGGAGAAAATACCTTTGCTCCAGTGGCCAGCCTTTGTGTGGGAGTGGGGAGGGGTGGGAGGGAAGGCATCTTGGAGCTTGAAGTCAAGATCTGGGCACTGTCCTTGAGCTTTTGTGGTCAAAGTTAGCTCTCTACCAATTCAGACACAACTCCACTTCCAGCTTTTTAGTTATAAACTGGAGATCTCACAAACTTTCTTGCCCAGGCTAGCTTTGATCTGGATCCTCAAATCTCAGTCTCCTGAGTAGGATTACCGACATGAGCAACTGACTCCCTGCTTAGTGGCCCATTTTTAAAGATACAAATTCAAATGTTCATTCACAAAGTATTTTTTGAACAGCTGCCTTGGGCAAAACCACTGTTGAAGACACCAAAGAAAATCCACTACAGGGGCTGGGAAGGTGGCTCAGTGGTAGAGTGCTTGCCTTGCATGCCTGATGCCCTGGGTTCGATTCCTCAGCACCAGATAAGCAGAAAAGAAAAAAGCCGGAAGTAGCACACTAGCCTTGAGCTGAAGAGCTGAGGGACAGCGCCCAGGCCTAGAGTTCAGGCCCCATGACCGGACCCCCCCCCAAAAAAAAATCCACTACAGTCAGTGAAACTTACATTCTAGAAAAAGGAGGCAGTCAATAAACCAATACAGTTAAATTAAAGCAGGGCAGCAAAGAACTCAGACAAATAGGATTTTAATACAGTTGGGTTTTTTTTTTTGAGGGGGGTCAGGATCTTACTCATGTTTTGCTTCAGTCCCACCTGGGTTAAGATCCTCCTATTTAAGCTTCATTCATAACTGAGATGACAGAAGGATACCTACTTTTTGCCTAGGCTGGTCTCCAATCTTGATCCTTCCTATTTCTGCTTATTGAGTAGCTAGAATTACAGGTGAGGTACCCACCCACTTCCAGTTCATTACTACATCTTTTTATGTGTGTGTGCAGGTCCTGGGCCTTGAACTCAGGACCTGGGCACTATCCTGAGTATTTTTTTCCTCAAGGCTGTTGCTCTACCACTTGATCCACAGCTCCACTTCCAACTTTTTTTGAGGTGTGTGTGTGTGTGTGTGTGTGTGTGTGTATGGTTAATTGAAGATGAGTCTCTTGGGTTTGTCTACCCAAGCTGGCTTCAAACTGTGATCCTCAGATCTTACCTTCCTGAGTAGCTAGAATTACATGTGTGAGCCCCCAGCCAGTACACTAACTTTTAAAAGCCAAACTTAACACACTAATACACTAGAAGTCTATAATGAACAAAATATCAGAATTTGGGTCTTTGAAGGGAAGAGGAATCATAGAAATGGTGGAACTAAGGCTGAACCAATGCAATAATGATACTCACTAGGCACTATATTGGAAATGCACTTTACAACCTGCAGGGAAGAGAGTCAGGAGAGGAAGGAAAGTAGGAGAAAACGAGGGAGGGGGTAACACTGAAAAAAAAAGCTGTCATTACCTTACTTATGTAATGTAACCCCTCTGTTCATCACCTTTACAATAACGTGATTTTTTTAAAAAAGGAAGACATGGTCTGTCAATCAGAGGTTGTCAAGTGTTCTGGAGAAAGTTAATAGGAAGGAGAATGGAATATGGAGCAGGGTGATTGCAATTTATTTAAATTTTAAAAAATCACTATTATAAAGGCGATGTAAAGAGGCAATTTTAAATAGAATGATCACGGAAAGCCTTATTGAGAAGGCAACGTTTTAGTAAAGACCTCAAGGAGGTGAGTGACAGAACTTTGCAGTTCTCTCAGGCAGAATGCTGAAGACACAGTATCACAATGCAAATGTCTTGAGTGAGCCCCATGTCATAGTTCTACCAATAACAACTACCACTTATAGATTCCCCAATATATGCCACTCCAATGCAAGATACTGTAACTCACACTGCCTACACAACTCTTAGCTCCAGGAGCTTCCAGAAACAACACATAGGTGATTAGGGGTATCATGGAGCTGAGAGGAGCCTAGTAGGAAACTGGGAAGGGAGGGATTCCATCTGAGGATAAATGGGGTTTGCCAGGACAAGATAGTTGGTGGGAATAAAATGGAATGTCCAGGTAGAGGGATCAGGATACTCAAAGACAATGTGAGGAATGCGTGGGATGTAGTGAAGGTTAGGCCTGTATTTCTCATGGCTTCCCACATACTACCTGCTGTGCCAGCCAGAGCAGTGGTTATCAACCTTGACCTTATTGGATCATCACCATGCACTCCCTACCCCATACATAGGAGGTGCTGGTTGTTGGTTTGGGGTGAGCCTGAGTGTCCCTATTTTATAGTCTCTCCTGGAATGATTTTAATATTAGAATCAGTAGAATGTTAGATGGTCTGGTTTATAGGAAAGGTACTAGACAACCTGATGACAGGGTTTCGGGGAGGGAATGGGACATGCACAGTATTATTACAATCTTACAGTTGGGAAGAACACTGCTCAGAGCATATAACTAGCATCTGTACCAGCCCCTGGGTTTGGACCTGAGTTCTTGTGTCTCTACCTGGACCTCTGCAGCCCAGCCCTATGGGAGGGGTGTTCTCCAGACAGTTCAGTCAAAGTTTCAGTTGTCAATATCCCTTCTCTTTCTCTTTTTCTTCCTGTCTCTTTTTCTCTTTTGAGGGCAGAGCCACACCATCTATATGTCTCAGGATCCACATATCCAAAGCAGCCTTTTATTTCTCTCTGCTCCTCAAGTACATCATTACCTTCCTTCCAATCTTGGAAAAGCCAGGCATCCGTCCTTTGCACCCTGAGGGGGTTAATTATTTCTCAATTAGCATTTCCCAGGCTGTAGACTAGAGAGAGCATAGTGGTGTGGAGCGGCCTAATGACTTGCTGTGTTTATACTCCCCCACATCTTCAGAGCACTTACCGATGGTAACTAATTAATGCTCACGACCCTCTTGGGAGAAAGGCCAAGCAGACTGCATTTTACCGTGAGTTTGCTGGAGTCTCTGCAGTGGGGACTGGGGAGCACGGAATGGGGAGCTCCTTCAGACAGCCAGAGTCAGAACCAATTTACTCCCTGCCCAGAAATTCCAGGGTGTTGAAGGCGTAGCAGCTGGCCTTGTCACTGCTAGCAACTTTCTGGGTGACATTTCAATCAATCAATAGGAGCCTTGATTTACAAAGCTTATTCATGATTAAAGCCTCATGAGTTACAAAAAGAAAAAAAAGACAGAAAAATGCATTCATTTGTTAGTTATTATAAAGAAAAATGGAAGGAAACACTCCCTACCTACCTTGGTGCCTGCAACTCTGGAGACACATAGAACTTATTGATTGTCCCTGGCCACATGACTTCCCTCTGGAGCTCAGATTTGCTCTTTTCTGTACCTTCAGCCCTGCACTGGGTTCAGCAGAAGATATTGCTTTTTTGGTTTGTGGTTTAATATATCAATCAATAGCACCAGTGGCTCATGGCTGCAATCCTAGCTACTCAGGAGGCTGAGATCTCAGCATCATAGTTCAAAGGCAGCCTAGGCAGGAAAGTCTGTGAGAATCTTATCTCCAAGTAACCAGCAAGTGGAAGTGGAGGTAAGGCTCAAGGGGTAGAGCAATAGCTCTTCTTTTCTTTTTCTTTTTTACCTTTTTGTTGTCAGTTGTGGGGCTTGAACTTAAGGTCCTGGGAACTTAGTGTTCAATCACTTTGAGCCACAGTGCCACTTCCAGTTTTCTGGTGATTAATTGGAGATAAGAGTTCTCGCAGACTTTCTTGCCCAGGCTGGCTTTAATGGGGACCTTCAGATCTCAGCCTCCTAAGGAGCTAGGATTGCAAGCATGAGCCACTGGCATCCGGCAGAACGCCAGCTTTGAGTAAAAAAGCTCAGGGATGGTGTTAGGCCCTGTGTTCAAGCTCCAGTACTGGCATTAAAAAAACTGTCTTTGTATCTGCCTGTCTGTCTGTCTGTCTGTCTGTGTGTCTGTCTGCCTGCCTGCCTTCTAATCAATCAAACTCCCCTCCAATGGCCAGCTTCTTTGAGCACATATGAGTACATAGATCTACATATTATTCGTACCCCAGGACAGTCTCACAGAAACATCCAGAATAATGGCCATATATCTAAACTAACTGATTATCTTAGTCCACTGAGGCTAACTGTAATAAAATATCTGAGATTTGGTAAATTCTAAAGAACAGAAATACATGCCTTACAGTTCTGGAGGCCAGGCACTGGAATTTGCTCTTGGGGAGGGCTGTTTTCTGCTCCCAAGATGGTGCCTTCCTGCTGAATGGCAACAAGACACAAAAGAACAGAAAGCCCTCTGGAGCTTCTTTTCCAAGTGCACTAACTCACTCATGAGGGCAGAGCTCTCATGACGTACTCATTTCCTCGAAGGCCTCATCTTTTAATGCCTTCTCCTTTGAGCTTTAATCTAATGTGCTCATTTTGTACACACACACACACACACACACTGAAACCCTAGCTGTGGTCCAGCCGAGTGAACATCTGTCATTGAAAAGTCATTTCCCCTAGAAGAGACCCAGACCAACTGTGATTCAGGAGAAACTGTTTATTTGGGAGGAGGTTCTGGTAGGGGAGTGGACAAGTGAGTCAGGAAGGGAGAGGAAGGAGTATAGGATGGTGAAAAGCCGGTTACTATTGTAGGCTACTAAGCTGCAATCTCCCTGGGGATCTCTGGAGACAGTGTAGAAAGTGTCTCCAGATTATCCTGCCCCACCCAGGGCTTCAACAGATGACCTGCTCACCCTTCAGGTTCTTTCCATGATGGGTTGAAGTCGGCCCCAGGAGGCTTGCTACCCTGTGCTTCCAGGCCGCCATACGCATACGCTGAGTAAAGGTGCTTGCCTGTAGGTTGGGTATGTAACTGTGGGTAAGGGTAGAGGCAATGTGGATAGGGACCTAGAAGATACTTGCACCAGCATTGTAGGATAAATAAACTACTATTTCCTTTAAGATACTGCTTTTTACTATGTTGAAAAATGAACTATATAACTCGTGGAAGGGGATGGGAAGAAAAAGAAGATATTGTTTTCAGGTCTTTGGTGTTCAAATTAAGCCTTATTCTGGCTAGCAGCCAATCCATCAAATAGGCAGAGAGCTTTTACTTTCCTTTGTGCCTGGACAGGACTTTGATTGGCTGAACTTGGTCTTGTCTGCCTTTATTGTCCAGGGCGGGGGGCGTGGATTTTTATGATGGACAACCTCCACCACTACTCATGGTTAGGGGAGAAGCAATCAGAAGCCCTCTCCAGAAGAAGTGTGCTATTCTCATTAAGGAGAGTTTCTGGGAAGAAGAAACCATGGATCTCCACCAGGGTACTAGTGGGTGGCAAATAAAACCCCAAGAAAAGCTGCAATTTAATAAAAACAAATAATCATGCCCAAACAGAGAAAACTCCACCACAGAGAGCTATTGATTGGCTTGGAAATACCAAGATGAACAATCCGCCCAAATTTTAAAGTGTGCAGTTTACAGAGCAATGTATGTGGTCCAAGAGAAAGGCATCTAAAGCCCATTCCTGAATGCCCTTTAGCCTGTCTGCTGTTTGGCGTGGGATGAAGGGGTTTCAGGAATGTTGTGTAACCCCTCTGAGTCTCAGTTTCCTCATCTGTAAAAATATAAAATGAGAAGGTTGCTCATGGGCTTGTGAGCATCTTTCATAGGGTAAGGTATGTGAAAGACAGGCACAGTGATTTACTATTTGCAGTAAATCATTTTGATGGTGACGAGGATACAGTGATTTTCCTATGACATCCTTGTGGGGACTTAACTTGCTCAGTAGCATTGTTCTTCTGTGGTCATCAGAGGCCTTCTGCCATTTTTCCATGGCTCCATGGGAACCTGCTCTCCACTCTCTCAAGAGCATCTCCCTCCTCTCTTATCATCCAATAAATAGAGATTGGGTTCCAGCCAGATCTGGGAGGAGAACAGGTACTCTAGCTACGTGTAACGTCAGAGCAAAGACAAGGCAGTGACTGGGGGCAGGTGTAGAGCTGGGTGGGGAGGAGCTGGAGGAGAAGGGAGAGCCACCATGTCCGTGTCTCCATCCTCCACAGAGCAGAACGGGAGGGGAGAGGACTCCTTGCTGGAAGCATGCCCGCAACACTGGGGATCTGTTTCCATCTGCTCATTTTACTGCTGAGATGTAAAGTGCTAAATGTCATTCTCCTCCCCTTCCTTAAACAACAAGAAGAAAGTTAACAGCCTGAGAAAGGAAATATTTCACTTCATTTGGCAGCCAGCCACTATCATCCATGCAGGGTGCTCCCTCAGAGTCTGATTAGGGACAGGGAGAAGCCAGGTTCCGTTCCTCTTGCAGCTGTTAGAACCTGCTCTATCAGAGCAGGTCCAGCTAGGGTGGCAGCGGAGGCTGGCTCTGCTCAGCCTGGCTGCTGACAATCATGTGCCACCCTTTGAACAACCCCAGCATTGCATCAGATGCCAAAACTGAAAGGGAAGATGTGAGCCAGAGGAGAGTGTCTTCTTCAAGGTCACTGTGCTTGTGAGGATATGTGCTGTGTGGGCTTAAGAAGGTAAACTTGAATCAAGGAAGGAAATGACAGAAAAGAAGATTTTAACTCAGTTGAAGGACAAGCTCAGAAGACTTAGACCTGCTGAAAAGTGATTATTTTCAATGAGGTAGTGAGATGCCTGTCCACCAGAGACATGAAACTATTGAACCCATCCTTTCTGGACACTCACTGCAAAAGGGAATGTTGCTATAGATGGAAGACTGGAACAGGCATGACTAACGTTCTTTCAACTCCTGGAAACCTGGAACTGAGGAATCTCACCTAATTTCCTGATCATTAACATGCCGTGGTCATGCAGATCTAATAAGAGTTCCTGGCTGCCTGGGACTGTTGCTAGCCCTAGAGAAGGAGTGGGTAGGCAGTGCAGGTAAGAATGATTCATCCTCATTGTTGGAGGGTTAAGGCTTTTATTCTGAAACTGTCCCCACAACCTAGCTGCTCAATGGTCAGGGGTGTTCTGTGTTTTAGCTGTGATTAAAATATCATCCATTTATTGGTCCTCCAGCAGCTTGGAACTGTCAGGCCTGCAGAATTGTTTCTAAAGAGGGACAGCCAAAGGTCAGGTCCTGGCCCCTAGGGATAGTACATTTTCCTTCCCACTGAACTATGGAAGAACCACTCACCCTGGCTGAGGATGGCTGTCCAACCAGCTCTACTAGCTAAAACTTTCAGTAGGTTTCAAGCTTTCCCTTGTGGCCTGGAAGGCCACATTGCCAACTGTTCTGTACTAAGTTGTGAACTCCTGGAAACCAGAACAGAATCTTTTCTGTTCCCTATCATTGTCACAATTCTTGACACTCTGCTAGTACCTTGTAAATACTTGTTGACTAGAAGAACAGAAGAATGGTGCTCTTTCTTGATAGGACAGATGTGAACTTGGCAAGGAGGTATCTGTGAAAGAATCATGATTTGGGAGGCAGTTTTGAATCTGACCTTGGATAAGTCCATGTTCTTTTTCTTTGGGGGGGGCCTGAACTCTGGGCCTGGGTGCTGTCCCTCAGCTCTTCAGCTCAAGGCTAGCACTCTACCACTTGGGCCACCTTCCCAGCCCAAGTCCGCGTTCTTTGAGCTTCAGTTTCCCTAATCACAGAAATAGGGACTTGATGTAAAGAAGAATTGGATAGGACATAGAAAGAATAGTTGAGCTCTAGATCTCAAGAGTTCTTGAGGCCCAGATCGGTTCTTAGACCTGCGGAAGGGTTATGAAGTTGCTTATTTGGGATTGAGAGGCCAAGTCACTACTGTTAGTTTGCTTAGTTCAACTACCAAGTTAACCCTGTCCTGTAGGCCATATTCAGTGCAAGGCTATGGGGGAAATCCCCTTGCTGATATGAACCCAAGTCAAATGCAGACAGAACTACAGTCTGAGAAGGAACTGTATGCTAGGCAATGGGACATAATTCCAGGGCAGCACTCCAGGCAGAAAAGGGAGAGATCAGAGATGGGAGAAATTGGCAAGACTTCTGAAGGAGGTGCCTTTGAACTGAGCATTTAGGATAGAGGTGACAGGAAGCAGCAGGAAGTGCAAAGGCCCAGGAGTGAGTTGGTTTGGGAGCAGAGACTAGGCCAAATAACAGGTAGGGCAGAGCTCATAGGGCAGCAGGGGCCCAGATCTGGAAGAAAGATGACATGTATCCTGTTGAGCCGTGCTGCAGGAGTTAGCCTGGGACTCAGCTTATTTTCCTTACGTTCTCACTCTTCACATGCTTTTCTGTGACCTCGCCTCAGTGTCCTCATCTGTAAAAGAATGATTATAATGTCTACCCTTCAGGCTGTGGAGAGAATTCAATGAGAGTACATACATACATAAAGTACCAAGCATGCAACAGACAATCCAAGAAATGAAGTTTCTTATCTGTTTTTGACTTTTGGTTAATATGCAGACAGCTCTGAGAGAAACCCAGAAATGGTGCTTGTGAACAATTTATATGATAAATGTGAATGAAATGATCAGAAAACTTATTGGAAATGTTCTACAAGAAGTGTGAAAGAGAGAGAAATGTATGACTTTGGGGAACCGAAGAGATGGAAGGAAAGAAAGGGGACATTACTGGAAAGGCATGCAGCAAAACCTTGTGCTACCAAAAATTCATGCAGCTTAACTTGGATGCTTTTGCCTTGCTAAAAAATAATTCAGGCAAGACATGAAGCTAATGAATAGGATAGAAAAGTTTATTAAAGAGAAAATGAGATACACTGCAAGATAGCAGTGGGTTTGAGCAAGGCTTCAGCTATCTCTCTAGGCTTTGTGTTTCTGGGATTAAAAAAAAAAACAAACAATTCTGAAGTGGCGCTGTTGCCCAAGTGGTAGAGCACTTGCCTTGAGCTGATGAGCTGAGGGACAATGCCCAGGCCCAGAGTTCAAGCCCCATGACCGACCCCCCCCCCAAAAAAAAATTCCAGGTTAAATGTGGGCTGTCCATTGTTTATTGGGAACTCTGATGGACAGGTTGGTTGAAAGGTGTAGCTTATATAACAAATGTGCATCTGGGCAAGACTAGATTCGTTGGGTCACTGTGCACAGACCCCCTATAGAGATTGAATAGTTGTGGAACTGAGATCCCTGGGCACCTTAGGACCAAGAGGTAGCTGTAGGGTCATTGTATGCTCTGCATCTGTGTACTGGGGAGGTGGCCCTGCCTGCCAGATGAACCCTTGGTTAGCAGGACTTGGTATCAGCTGTCTAGACCAAGGGCTTTTGTTTTGGTGGTCATGGGGTCATTGAATTCAGGGCATGGATGCTATCCTTGAGTTTTTTTGCCCAAGGCTAGCACTCTACCACTTGAAGCCACAGCTCCTCTTCTAGTGGTGAACTGGACTTTCCTGCCCCAGCTGGCTTCAAACTATAATCCTCAGGTCTCAGCCTCCTGAGTAGCTAGGATTATAGGCCACCAGCGCCTGGCTTTACCAGTGTCTTTATCTGTACTTTTATGGCAGCCCAGGGAAGATCATTCTGAGGTCTGAGGCATCTCCTACAGAGGACTAGGAGTTATGGGCAGATTTATGGCCCTGTCAATGGTCCTGGTCCTGTTGCCCTGGCAACAAGGCACCCTATGTTTGGTGCCTATCTCAGGGATATGAGCCAAGGACAAACTTCATCAACTTACAAGTCTTGCTACTAAACCACCCAAAATTTAGTTTGTCTGTTTAGTGAAGTAGAAGAAAGAAACAGGTCCCCATCATGGAAGGTCATAGTTACAGCTTTGAGTGGAGAAGGATTGGGGTGGGGGTGGGGATAGAAGGCCGTGTATACTGCCTACTGGCCCCAGCTGCAAAGGAGACAGAGGAGGGAGGGAGAGAATGTCATTATCTAAAATGCTGAGGTAACAGGGATCTCAGGGTGGCCTTGTGTCCAGATTCCACATGTACCACCATGTATACCACCATTAGTTTTAGAACATTGTCTGAATGAATATTGAGTGTACCATGTGACAAGTGAAACATAAGTGTAAGTAAACACATAGGCTTTAGTGTAGTTCCATTTATTAGCATTTTTTCCAAACCTTAAAAATGCTTGAAGGGGTTGGGAAGGTGGCTTAGTGGTAGAATGCTTGCCTAGCATGCATGAAACCGTTCGATTCCTCAGTACCACATAAACAGAAGAAGCCAGAGGTGGCTTTGTGGCTCAAGTGGTAGAGTGCTAGCCTTGAGCAAAAGCTCAGGGACAGTGCCTAGGCGCCTAGGCCCTGAGTTCAAGCTCCAGGATTGGCAAAAAAAAAAAAAACCAACTTGAAAGTCAGTCTGAGGTGCAGGTTGAGGAGGATGGATGGATGACTAGCATGCCACTTCCCTTCATGGCTATGTTCTTCCAAGGTGTGCAGTGAAGGGATTGTGGGGTATGACCTACAGCACTGTACTTCTGTCTACCCATCTTCCAGTGGCTATGGAGATTCAGCTCCAGCCTGAGGACCAGGGACATAAGCAATACAAGGAATACAGCTCTCCAGAGAAAGCAAAAGATGCGAAGAACTCATAAACCCTTATGGAGTTCTTGTTGCAATTATGTGCAACTAGCATTCCTGGAGTTTGACAAGAACTGACTCTGAATTTGGGGGTTAAGTTAGCTCTTATGTAGAAGGCTGCAGAATCCAGCCCAGCCATTCTACAATTTGGTGGCAATTAGAATCTGCCTTCAACAAATTCCACATCTAAGATTTAGGATTTTGATCCCAAGTGTGTAAAGTTCCAAGATTTCCTTCATTCTCTGACAGAAGGTTCAAGATTGGAGACAGGTAGTACACTTCCAAATGGGTTCTCTGAAGAATAGAGACATCAGATAAAGGTTCTGTTTAGTGGGTTTTATTTCAGGGAGTTTGGAAGGCCTTTCAGACTAAGTAGCTGGCCGAGGAGGAGGACTGATGGAAAGGTGGTAGGTAGGAATGGGTTCTGTACACCCAGATTTACGTTAGGGTCCGGTCTGTAGCCCACCCATTGTGAGATCTTGACCTAATGGTTTAGAGCTTTTCTGGCTGAAACACCTACTTCACTTATTTATGAGGCTTTATTATAAAGGACCCTGTAGATCTTGGGAATCTAAAGACAGCTAGCCATTCAAGCATCAGGGTCTCCAGTACCAGGACTTAGAAAATCACCATAATTGAGGCAACTTCTCCTTTTTTCTAGAGGGCGTGAGCCATCTTGTTTCTTCTGCATGTCCCTCAATTGACAGTCTCCCAGTCTCTGCTGGTCTCAAACACGTCTTGAAGCCCATCCACAAGTTCCTAAAAGAATTGAACTGTCCTTGCCTATATGGGAGGGTGGAGCCATTCTTTGGCTCCCAGACTTGATTCAATCAGCTGTGGCTAAGGGGCCTCATCGGGGGCGGGGCCTCTCTGGGGCGGGGCCTCATCGGGGGCGGGGCCTCATCGGGGGCGGGGCCTCTCCGGGGCGGGGCCTCCCATCAGGTCTTCCGCTCCAGCTCAGAAGGAGAAGGCCCGACGGCCACGTGGCGCTGCGGCGCTCTCACCCTCCAGTTCCATGGTCTCGAACAGCAGCCGCACCAGCGCCGGCCGTCCCTGGACCACCAAGGCCCGAGCCAGTCCCAGCACCTCCTCGGTGTGACCGCGCCACACGCGCTGCAGCTCTTGGCGCAGGCGTGCCGCGGGGTACTTGCCCTGGGCGCGGCGCAGCCAGACGTCCACCTCGCAGCCCAGCTCGCCGTCGCTCAGCTGCGCCTGGCTCCACTGCGCCAGCAGCGTCTCCAGCAGGCAGCCGAAGCCCTCCGTGTGGCCGGAGCCCGCGTCGTCCAGCTCCACGGCGCGCTTGAAACAAGCGGCAGCGTTGGCCTCCTCTCCCTGGATTCGCAGGCACTTGCCCCGCAGCAGCTGCAGCTCGGGCAGCGTGGCGCCCAGCTCCAACTCGCCGGCTTTGGCCAGGAAGACCAGGGCCTGGTTGAGAGCCGCCTCGTCCACCGCCAGCAGCTCCTTCACAGCGTCCACGCCCATGTAGTAGTAGACCTGGGTGGGGGGGAGCGAATGAGCCTTCCTCCCGCGAATCCCCACCCTCCCAGCCCGTGCCTGATGGTTAAAAATCCCCTCCGTTCATTCCCAACCTCCCTTTTCCCTTAACTGTTCGCGCGAGTCTTGTCTCTGTCCCTCTGGAAAAGTAAGAGGACAGGTCCAGCCCCTCCATGCTCAGCCCTATGTCCCCGAGCCTGTCAATCTCCATCAGTGAGTTTTCTCAAATAGAATTTTCATCTCTTGGTAACCTTCTCTGAGCACAGTAGGCACATCTGGATGCCGAACTGTACTTACCACTGAGAGACCCAGGCCCCTCTATACTTTGAGGCAGTTGATGAGTTACCAAAGGGGGAGACCTTCACAACTGTCTGTCCTCCTGCACAGGCCTAGCCTGGTAGGTTCTCTGAGACTTTGGCTAATAAAGTTAAAAGGCTTCCTTACCTGACTGATGTCCAGGTATGTCCTGAGACCTGGGCACACCTTGACCACTTCCTCCAGGTCAGACTTGGCACAGGCCAGATGGTTCCTGTCAGGTATGCCCCCTAGCCCCATCTTGGCCCGCTCCAGATCATGTAGGTAGGCTCTGATGTGGATCTGCCAGCAGAGGGTCAGCTCAGAAAAGGTGCTCAAGCAAGGACCTCAGCCTCCTTTCTGACCCAAATGAAGCCAATCTCTCTCCATAGCCGCCAGACTTTCTGTGGTGCAACAGGAATCCACCCCCCCATCTTAGTCCTGTGCCAATTTGGCCAGCCACTCCCCCATGTCTGGCCTCCCTTCCATACAGTGAGGGGCCTGGTGAAGTAAGAACCCCTCAGTTGCTAGGCATCAGTGGCTCACACCCATAATCCTAGCTGTTCAGGAGGCTGAGGATTTTGATTCATAGCTAGCCTCAGCAGGACAGTCTGGGAGAGTCTTTATCTCCAATTATCTACCGAAAAAAATCAGAAGTGGAACTATGGCTCAAGTGATAGAGCACTACCATGAATGGAAAAAGCTACAGGACGGCACTCAGGCCCTGTGTTCAAGCCCTCATATTGGTACAAAAAGAAATGAGTTATTTACTCATTCAACAAATGTATATTGATCCCTCCCCCCACTATTATCCAGGTGACTTGGAGAAAGCTACCTCTGTCAACCGTATTTTCTGTATCTGAAAAGCCATTCCCTTGGAGGAATTGCCATGACAACAGACAATGTTTTAGTCAGGCCCCAGCACATGCTCATTTCATTCATTCATTTATCCATTCATTCATTCATTATGCAGGTAGAATCTACTATATGCCAGGCACTGAGGGTACAATAGAGAGCAAAATGGCAAGACCCCCTGTAGTGGGGAAGGGATAGTAAACACAATAAATCAAGAACTAGTATCTTACAGAGTGATTGATGTTAAAAAGAAAATGTAAACCAGGCAAGGATAGAAACTATTGTCAAAGGGTGGTATTTTCACTAAGATGACTGCTGGAAGCTGTCTGCAAGAGTAAGGGGAAAGCTAATCAGCTATCTAGAAGAAGAATACTCTGGGTAAAGGCTAGGCCAGGGGGCTGCAAGAGCAGAGCGAGTAGGTCTGGCTCATAGGTGCTAGTGTTGGCTGGGGCCTCTACATTGATCATGTGAGTTCCTTTCCTTTGGCTTCTTCCTTCCCTGTAAAGTAGACCTTGGGAGCTACAGGGAGACAGCAAGCATACGATACAAGATGATGATGAAGAGAGGAGGTAAGCAGAGTTCCTGCTAACCGAATGCAAGCTGGGGTGAGGGGAAGCTGTTTGCTTCTTGGTGCCCTTGTGGCCCCATTCGTAGTCTGGCCCATGTCTGGCTTCTCTCACTCACTGTGTTCTTGTGAGGAGTAAGACAGACCCAAAAACAAGAGCTCTAGGTGAGATGCTGAGACCAACAAAACTGTTCCATCATTTGCTGCAACAATTAATATCCTTATTACTGATAATAATACGCCTATCAACCACATCAAGGAACTTCCTGCCTGGCATCTAAGGCAGCTTCGTAAAGTCCCTGAGACCAAGACAGGGGGATGATTGGCCACTAGGTGGCGTGAAAGGAGGTGGAGAAGATGGGAGAAATGGGACTGTAAAAGATTTACAGGCGCTGAAGAGAAACCGGAGTGGAGTGTAAGTAGGACTTACTTTGGAGCAAAGTAAACTTGGAGCTCCCCAACCAGATGGGCTCTGAGAGCTGGAGGGAGGTGGCTCCCACTTAAATGTGTAACTAGCAGCAGTGAATGACTGCATGTGAGACTGTCTTGAGAAATGAGAGAATTAGGGCTGGGAAGGTGGCTCAGTGGTAGAGCGCTTGCCTTGCATGCATGAGGCATTGGGTTTGATTCCTCAGCACCACATAAGCAGAAAAAGCTGGACGTGGTGCTGTGGCTCAAGTGGTAGAGCATTAGCCTTGAGCTGAAGAGCTGAGGGACAGCGCCCAGGCCCAGAGTTCAGGCCCACGACTGATGAGGGAGAGACAGAGACAGAGAGAGAGAGACAGAGACAGAGAGAGAGAGAATATCAGTTCAGAGTGAACCTAACTTAGCAGCCAGTTCTTTAGGATTGCTTATGATATACTTGATGCTGAATCTAATGTAAGGCTCTTATTGACTTCATGAGGCAGGTAATCTGTCATCTCCAATCCACACATATGGAAATCGAGGCTTAGAACTGAGTTCTTTGAATTGGAAGTGGTCATGTAGAATCTGAACCAAGACTGTCTGCATTCAAGGCCAGAGCTCTGATCCACTGCTTTAGGCTATGTCTACTGCACTTGGGACTTTCTAAAGTACCTCCCATACCCAGGGATGAATTTCAGTGCCACTTCCTCTGACCCTAAAATCCTTAGTCATGTCTTTAACATCTGGGAAGTGTGGGTCCGAGAGGACATGACTTGTCATACATCCCAAGCAATATTGGAGAGGCTGGATGTTGATTCCATTAGCCCTATTCCTCAGGGCTGATCCAGAACATGGAGGCTCCTTGGCCAGGCTCTGGGGGCAGGGCTTACTCTACAACTTTCCTCAACACCATCTGGTTGCTCTTCCATCACAATGGTTCCAGGGCCTCTGGCCTCTGATTCTTGATGACAGGATGAGGTGGTATTGCAGATGGACCCACCTTGGCCCTGGTGCAGTATGCCTGCCAGTTGAGCTCTGGGTCTCGAAGGACATCCAGGGCCATGTTGCAGGTTCCAATGGCCATATCTTGCTTTCCTAGGAAGTGGAAGATTTTGGCCAGGCGATTCAGGATGGGAGCCTGGTCCTTGGCAATCTCAATGGCCTGAGAAGGAAGAGGGTAGGAGGTTGTCTCTCAGACTGGCTCAATGGTGCCTGAGCCACGGGTGCCCGGTTCCACTTAGATTCCTGCCATTACAGAGGTACTAATTCCCAATCAGTTCTGTCATGTGGAACCCAACATTTCAGGACAAACCTGCTGGCACTCAACTCCAGAGAGTCTGACTCAATGCCATGTTTGCCTGTTGTAGCCAGAAGACCCTTCAGATTCTAGTCACCCCTCCACCAGCAGTATCCCTTCAGTTTCCCAGGGCAGAAAGGCCAGAGTCAGCCTTTACCTCCCTGTACTTCTGGGGCTTCCTGCTCAGATACAGCATCCTCCTCCCTTCCCCCGCCGGCCCTCCTGCCATGTTGGTTGACTGCTGTCTGTTCTGAGTGACTTGCCTTAGGGTCATGTGGCCCGTGGGAAGATCTGGAAAGGAGAGTTCAGCTAAACTAAACTCATCTCCACTGGGGGGTGGGGACAATGTAGACACTGGTCTCAAGGAGCAAGTCTGGGGGTCAATTTCAAGCCTAGAGAAATGGGCTTGGGCCAGCTGGAGGTGGGGGACATGGGCTTACACAGGGAGGAGGAATGGCCACAAAGGAATGAGGTGGTTGGAAAGAGAGGTATGGAGGAGGGTGCTCCCTGGGTTAGCCACATAGTGGGGGTGATACAGAGAGGGATAATGGTTCTGGGGGAGAGGGGAGAGGTCAGGTCCCTCCAAATGTGCAAAGTACATGTGGCTGGGGCATGTACCTTGCCAAAGCAGTCCAGGGGGTCGGTCCCTGAGTACCCGTAGTCATGGACGCCCATCGGGGTAGTGGAGAAGGTGTCCTTTCTCTCCAGCAGCATGCCAAGGTAGCACCAGGCCAGAGCTGGGTGTGAGAGGGTGGGAAAGGTCTCTGGGGAGCAGCAGCCCCCATGAAGAGGATGGAAAGGGCAGTGGGGGTGAGGGCATGGGGGAGGGAGGGAGTGATGCAGGGGTAGAGAGAAGCACAGGCGCCGTGAGGGAGCGGGTGGTACATTCTGGTGCTCAGCCTCCGTTTAACATGTCACCCAGGACCTCCATGCCAGGGCATAGCTGTCTTCTCACTCTGCCTCCTGGTAGATGTGATCCTTGTGCTAGCTGTCTGGCTCTGTGAGCCAATGTCTTTTAGAGGAAGCCTTCATCCCCAATTCTGTTCCTCAGGTCTAGGAATGTGCACTTGCAACACTTTATTTCTTTGGGAGTGGGAGGGAACAAAGATTCTCTATGTAGATCAGGCTGGTTTTAAACCCATGATCCTTCTTCCTCAGCCTTCCAATGTTGGGATTATAGGTGGGAGCTACCTTGCCCTGCTCTGCACTGCTTGGTAATCTGAATGTTTGCTAGCACAAAAAGTATTGTCTCCTTGAGGTGAACACATGAGTTTATGAGACAGGCACAAAGGGGAAAGATGTGGCAACAGAGATAGACAGTGCTAGAGTTTGGTGACAGGGCCTGTGACAAGGACCAGGGACAGTGTATGGGGACAGTAGGGCAGAGGATCTCCTTCTACCTCCATGCTAGGAGCTTACCTTGGTGGAGGGGGTCTGAGGACTTCAGGACTTGTCGCAGCAGGGCCAGTGTGCGGTTGAAGGCAGGCAGCCTCTTCTGTTCCTCGTTACCCAGCTCCAGGAAGATGCCATCCAGCCTGTGACCCCAAAGGGTGTTCCTCCAAATCACTTCAGAGCCCTGCAAGCCTCCCGGGAAACCCTCTTCATGGGATGGGCCCCAGCCACCTCTGCCCCAGCCCTTGGCCTGGGTTCTAATCCCGGCTCTCCCCAACCGCCCCATGTTCCTCTCCACCCCAGGCCTGACCTGATGAGGAGCATTGCCATGGTGAAGTACCAGCCCCTTTTCTCCTCCTGCGGGATCTAGAGAGACAGAGAACACCATGCAGTTGTTATTGAGGGGCGCAGGAAGGCTGTTTACAGGTTTACACGCTTTCCCTGTACCCTGAGAGGCAGCAAGCACAGTGGAAAAGACGTTGGCCTTAAACACCCCTTGATTCCAGCCCTGATTTGGCTAGTGATCACAAAGGATGATTTATTTATTATTTATTTTTTCAGTACTGGGATTTGAACTCAGAGCCTCGATTTGCTAGGCAGGTACTCAACCACCTGAGCCACACCCCAAGCCCTTTCTGCTTTGGATATTTTTCTTCCTTGCCCTCATTGAGCACCTTCCTCCACCTCTACCTTCCTGAGAATGCCCCTGTGGGCATGTCCTGACCAGCCTAGGCTCCTCCCTCCCTCCACCAACTGCTTTCCCATTATTAGTCTTGCCAACCCCATCACCACACATTTAGACTGACTTGGGTACCAGATAAAATATTTATGCTGTTATTTATGGAAGTAGCTGCTCCTGCCTCAGGAAGGAATTTTAATGAAAACCAATAAAACCCCCAGTGCATGTCGGAAGCTTGGCCTCAGGCTCCAGCCCCTCCCCCCTCATTCATATCCCCCACCATTGGTGTTCTGCACTCCCCCACCCCCATCCCAGGGCTGCCTCAGCTGAGGATCCCTACACACCTCCAGCAGCATTCAGTTCTGCTGGCATTTCTGAGCTGGTGCCAGGTCTTAGTTGAGAATGTGGTACTTGCCACGAAAATGTGGTACTGAGCAGGTTCTGACCCCCTGTTCTGAGGAGGCTCCCCAGCTGGCTGGGGAAACAGAGTCAGGACTTGTCAGCACCTGCCATGTGCAGAATCCTTACCCTGCTCACCTCAATCGCACAACCAACCTGCGAGGGACAAGTTAGCCCCATTTTTACAGTTGAACATATTGAAGCATAGAGAGGTATCGTGACTTTGCCAATCACGCGGCTTGAGTGTCAGAGCTGGGATTCTTCACCAGGCCAGCTCACCAAAAACTCTCGTAGGAAGCAAAGACTGACCAAGACTGTGAGAGTGATGCGGGTTGTGAGGACTGACAGGACACCCCAGTCTGTGAGTTTAGGGTGGGTCTTGAGTGGTGGGCAGCACTTTAGATGGGGACCAGGGCAGAGGGGAGGGAGGGCTTAGCATGAGCAAAGGCCTGGGGACAGGACACCTGAGGCACAGTGCTGAGTGTATGCATAGAGGAGGGGCAACAGGGACCTTGGATGAACTTGGAAGGGGAGGGAACCTTGTATGTAGGTGCCCCACTGGGGCAGGAGCAGGAAGTCCCGGCTCCAGGCAGAGCACCCAGACAGGCTCTCAAGAATCCTCAGCCCTCCCTCCAGGATCATCTCTGGGTGGCTTGAGGCAGGGCAGTGAGAGCAAGAGAGGAAAGGTTGGTCCCCTCTTGAAGGGCCTGGCAGGAAAGACACAATTAGAGAAGGGACACAGGGATGATGGGCGATTGCAGGGTCATCTCACCCTGTCCAGGAAATTGCCAGGCTTCCCAGAGGCGGCCCTGGAGAGAGGCTCAGGATGCCAGGGAATTGCCCAGGTGGACACAGCCGGGCACCTCAAGAGATGGGGGAGCATGGAGGAGCTGGGATCTGCATGAAGTTTGAGGCTGGAACCAGGAGCAAGGAGTTGGGGAGTGAGCAGGAGAACATTGGGAGGGTCTGAGTGCCACGTTCAAAATTGGGAATTCCTCTTCAGGGCAGAGTGGAGCCATAGCAGGGGTTAGACATGCACAGTGCCAAGATCCTCGGTGCTTGCTTGCTTTTTTCTCTTTCTTTTTCTCTCTTTCTTTCTCCCTTTCTTTTTCTTTCTCTTTCTTCCTTCCTTCCTTCCTTTTTGGCCTGTCATGGGTCTTGAACTCAGGGCCTAGGTGCTGTCCCTGAGCTTTTTTGCTCAAGACTAGCAATCTACCACTTTGCGCCACAGTGCCATTTCTAGTTTTCTGGTGGTTAAGTGGAGATAAGAGTCTCATGGACTTTCCTGCCTGGGCTGGCTTTGAACCGTAATCATCAGATCTCAGCCTCCTTAGTCGTTAAGTGGGAATGTGTCTAAGGCTGTAGTTTTGAAGAACACTGTGGTGGAGAGGGGAACAGGCCCCCAGGGCACCCTTGAGGAGAGGCAACACTTCCCAAAGCAGAGAGGTGGATGCTGGATCACTGTATTTACTTTCCTTCCACAGAAACGGAGCAGGAAGAGGGATGCAGAGTTATGCAGCATTTTCTGTGGGCCATGCTGACTAAAGACCTTGACATATTGTTCAGGTCTGACTGAGGGCAGGAACAGGAATCTATGGTACCTTGGGCAGCCTGGCTGCTTGTGGTATGGCCTCAGATATCAGACCTGTATTATGGTTGGCCAAACTGAGCCACAGCAGGAAAAAATGGCCCTGCCTTCCCTATGTGCTCCTGACTAGGGGGAAAGGACAGCAGTGAGAGCAGGTGGAATGAGTTGGTTTGGGTGTGTTAACAGAGATTGCAGAGGCCTGGAAGTCCTGGGGGAGGAGACCATGGGGAGCCTGGGTCCTTAACTGCAACACTCTGGGCGTCTCAGGGGCTGTAAGGACCAGCTGAAAGGAAGGGTTATCCTGGCTTGGATTGTGGAGAAGCAGAGTCAGGCTCTTCAAGCAACTCCTATGTCCTCTGTGACCTGTTTCAGTTCCCAGTCCTCTCCTCTCCTAGGATTTCTGGCCCCTGTGGGGTCACAGGCACCACTGCTGCTTTTGCAGGTCCCAGAGTTGGAGAGAATATACTGCCCACAGCAATGTTCTCCCTGAAGCACAGCTGCACAACCTCTCTCTCTCTCTCTCTCATTTGGCAATCGATTAAATGTTGTCCCTAACCACATGGTCAAGTGCATGCTTTGTCCACAGCAATCAGTCATTCTGTCAATCCTTATGGCATCTGAAGACACTGAAGTGACTTCCGCACAAGGTCACACAACAGTTAGCACCAGGGCTTACAGCATGCCCTTCCCGTACCACACCATCAATGTCTGAAGTCAGAGCCTGATAATGGACTTCACTAACCTAGCAATACCACCACCTGATGGTAGTATGGCTGAATTGCAGGGCAACTCAGGAGTTTTTCATTCTTTCCCTTCAACTCAGACTAAAATAGATTAACAAAACAACACAAAACAACAACAAACAAACCTGGGCCAGGCGCTGGTGGCTCACGCCTGTAATCCTAGCTACTCAGGAGGCTGAGATCTGAGGATCATGGTTCAAAGCCAGCCCGGGCAGGAATGTCTGTGAGACTCTTATCTCCAATAAACCACTAGAAAACCGGAAGTGGTGCTGTGGCTCAAGCGGTAGAGCACTTGCCTTGAGCTGAAGAGCGCAGGGACAGCGCCCAAGCCCAAAGTTCAAGCCCCACGACCAACAAAAACAACAACAACAACAAAACAAAAACACCTGGCTTTTGAGTGACATGTGTATGACAAATCTCAAATACAGCCCCCAATATCACACTTGAGAATGACAGTTGCAGAAGGAGGGTTGCAGCTGGGGTCAGTGGATACGGAGTGGAAGGAATGGCATGGATAGATGGAATAGAGCCGCTAGCTAGCATGCTTTGGCTTTCATCCTCCATCCTTGCACGGAGCTTCCAGAGGGCTGTTCACTCAGTGGTGACTGAAAATGAGCTGTCTCTTTAAATGGCCTTCTGGTTGATGCAGAAGCAGCAGCTGGAGCCGTTACCAGGGGCAACCTGGCAAGCCACAGTGTGTTAAATTAAATTAAACAGGCCTCTGGCTGTCCTTCCCTCCCACTGAGGGAGGGGCTGCTTTCCTCTCCTGGAGGATAAAAGTTGCTGTGGAGCCTGTGTTGGAGCAAGGTGTACAGCTTCAGGAACTCCAGCTCCCAGGGGCTGAGGCAGCCAGGAGGGAGGACTATTTCCTGAGGTCCAGCATAGAAGCCCAGGCTTCAAGCTGGATGTCAACAATGACACTGCTGTCGTTGGCTGGTTCATGGAAAGAAACTGGGCCAGGCCTACACTACCTCTGTGGTGGAAGACGTAACCTTGGTCTGAGCTGCAGGTGAGCGAAGGACAAACCCAGTGAGAGTTTGCAGACCATCTCCTGGCTCTGGAGGCCAGGTCTCTCTGATCTCGAGTTCCTGGTCTTCCCACCATGTCTCTCTCCAAAGGGTTAGAGTTTATACAGTGTTTACCAGTTACAAAAGGCTTATAACATGATTCCATTGGGCCCTCAGAACATCCTGCGTAGGATGGATGCAAGGTAAAAGCCATTACCTACGCACTACAGAAGGGGAAACTGAGGCAAAATACTGTCCTCAAAGCCACATGGCCACTGTGAAAGCCTGGACTGAAACTTGGGCCTAAGGCTCTTTTTTGCTATGCTGATGACAGCAAGTTTAATCCAGTGCTTACTATATACAAACCACAGATGTAAGTGTTCCCTCCTTTGCTCTCCCAAAGGTGACGACTTATCAGGAGATGAGGCAACAGAGGCATGGAGTTGGGTGATGTTCCCAGAGTGACACAGCTGACAGGCAGCAGAACTCAAAACTCAGCCACTGAGTTCCAGGGTTAGGAAGTGAGGTTCTCGGGAATGCCTGAAGAGCCTGGGTCCTGCCATTGGGTAGGTAAGCAGCCGGGCCGGTGACAGGGCAGAAACAATGGGATCAGGATAAGCCCTAAACAGGATCAGGTGTGTGTCAGCTTGGGTAGGTACGGGTAGGTCCCAAGCCTTCCCTTTGCTTCAAAGCAGGGTGCTAATCAAGGGGGTGCTGGGAGCGTGGCAATAAAAGCCCTTTTTATGAAACCAATGCCTTTCAGATCTATATGCTCTGAAGGGGCTGGACAGACACCTTGTTTGTTCTTATGGAAACTATTTGCCTGCAGTTTGAACTTCGTCCCTGATGGCTGTCTTCCACATTCCAGAGTGGGTTCTTGACAGCTGACTCATTCTCTTCCAGGAGGGGAGTGGCAAAGGGTAGAGGGCAAAGACTGAGAACTTTCTCAGGGTCACTGGGCACTTTGTGTACACAGCACCAGATTCTCACTGTGGTGGAAAGGATATTATACAGACAAGAAAACAGGGGAGGTATTGGGATCAAGGCCATCAGCCTCTTTGGCCTCCACGGCCACATGGGCCTCCTCCCAACATCCCGCATCCTCTCCGACTCCTTGCTGACACTGTGAAGGCTGACACCACCGAGGAAGTCACAAACTGCTGGCCTAGGAGGACAATTCGTTCTTCCTGCACATCTGGAATTTCCTCTGTGGTGTCAGCTCACCTGACCCCTGCCACCTGTGGGACGGGCAGGAGGGGTCCTCTCTGCCCCCCACGGAGGCTGATGCTCTCCTGCCAGCTTTGCCATGTGTAAGGGCCATGCAAGGCTGGACTCAGAGGCCCCCCAACCCCCACCCCTGCCATCTCTCCTCAGGGATTCTGGAAAGGTCACCTGACTCAGCCTGTGTTAGAAGCTTGTGGAGAGGGTCATGGAGGGTTAAATACGGCCAGCTGTAGGAAGTTTGCAGATCAGCCTCTGCCTGGGGAGTGAATATTCAGCCCTGCACTGTGTTCCTAGACTGTCTCACATGATTTTTTTTTTTTTTTTGCCAGTCCTAGGACTTAAACTCAGGGCCTGGGCACTGTCCCTGAGCTTCTTTGCTCAAGGCTAGTGCTCTGCCACTTTGAATCACAATGCCATGTCCAGTTTTCTGGTGGTTAATTGGAGAGAAGAGTCTTGTGGACTTCTGTGCCTGGACTGGCTCTGATCTGTGATCCTCAGATTTTAGCCTCCTGAGTAGTTAGGATTACAGTGGTGAGTCACCAGCATCTGGCCTGTTCCACATGAATTTTACTTAGAGCAGATGGACTATTAGCATGTCTTTTTTGGGCCTAAGTCTGATATATGGACACGGACTCAGTGCTGGACAATGAAGAGCCACTTCTCTAGTCCATGGTCCCTAGAGAGAAAGGGTTATACCTTGCCTTGTCCTGGGTCCAAATCCAATTCTAGCCCCAATGGGAAAGGGTGCGGCACTAACAGGCCTCATGAGCTTGTGTAGTATGACACCGTATGTACACAACCCCTTCTCCCAGCCAGAGGCTGGTGCTGCTGGATCCTGTTAGAGCAGTGGTAGTGGTGTGGGTGGGGGAGGGGGCCCCAAATCTATAGGAAGGGAGACTCAACCCTCAAACTCACCAGTTAAGTGCGCAAGAAGCCAGCAGCCAACTCGGCAGCACTGATGTACAAGGTGAGGTCAAGAAGTCTGAGTCAGGGGCTGGGAAGGTGGCTCAGTAGTAGAACACTTGCCTTGAATGCATCAGGCCCTGGGTTCGATTCCTCAGCACCCCATAAGCAAAAAGAAAAAAGCCAGAAGTGGCCCTGTGGCTCAAGTGTTAGAGCGCTAGCCTTGAGCTGAAGAGCTGAGGGACAGCGCCCAGGCCCAGAGTTCAGGCCCCACAACCAGACCACCACCCCCCCAAAAAAAAGAAGTCTGAGGCAGACCCTCAGGAGTGCTGTCGTTAGCCTGTGCTTCAGTTCCTTTCAGCCGCTCATGCTGTGTGACTCTGGGCAAGTCACTACACCTCTCTGAGCTTCCACTTGCTTGTCTTTAGATTGCGGTTAATAAGGGATGGGATTTTCAGTATTTCTGGATGACCCAGTGACATTATTTATCTATGAAAAGCACAAGCTCGGTGCTGGGCTTATCCTCACATGACCCAGCTGAATCAAATACAACCACTCAGAAGTGTGGAGGGATGCGTGTGCACGTGTGCACACTCACACCTGAACACACACACAGACACTGGGACCCTGGGGTGGCTAACCAAGGGTACTTTCTTGCCAGTTACCACCCTGTAGGGTAAGAAGGATTGGAATTCACATACCTGTTTGTGAGGCTGGCCTGTAGCTCTGCCTCCTTCCCTCCCTCTCTCCCTCCCTCCCTCATGCCCAGATGCCTGGTGAAATCCACACAGCACAAGGTTACCAGAGAAGTCCCTTCCCCGCCCTGAGCCGCTGTGCCCTGTGTGTGAGGGGAGCCCAGTGCCCAGCTGGTGAGGTCTCACTAATAAAGACAGTGAAGGTTGAACCTCAGAGCCTGACACGAACGCATAACTAGGTCTTATCTGACTGCAAAGTCTATGTACACATGAGCCTAATGCCCACAAAACCTTGATGTCTGCCACCAGGAAACCCTTGGTGACTCATGGTGGTGGGGGGTGGAGGGAGATGCTGGAGAAGGGCAGGAATGATAAAGCAAACTGGTTTTTCATATTTGTTTTTAGTCATGTAAGAGCAGGGGATAACTCCTCTGTATAATAGCTTAATAAAAACAATTAAAAATAGGAAAAAACCCCACAGGGGATGACAGGTGCTTAGTAGCTCATGCCTTGTAGTCCCAGCTACCAAGGAGGCTGAGATCTGAGAATTGCAGTTTGAAACTAGCCCAGGGAAGAAAAGTCCATGAGATTTTTTTTTTAATTTTCTGGTCCTGCCATTCGAACTCTGGGCCTAGGCTCTATCTCTGCTCCTTTTGCTCAAGGCTAGCACTCTACCACAGCATCACTTCCAGCTTTTTCTGTGATTAACTGGAGATAAGAGTCTCATGGACTTTCCTGCTTGGGCTGGCTTCAAATTGCAATCCTCACATCTCAGCCTCCTGAGTAGCTAGAATTACATGTGTGAGCCACCAGCACCCAGCTTGTCCATGAGATTCTTTTTTTTTTTTTTGAAGGAGAAGTGAGGGATTTTTCTTTTTAAAATTTCTTTTATTTATTTTTTGTTTTCCTGGTACTGAGGAATTGAACCCAGGGCTTTATGCATGCTGGGCAAGCACTCTACCACTAAACCATATTCCTAGCTCTCCATCAGATTCTTAAACTCCAAATAACCATCCAAATGCATATGTAGGGGCTGTGGCTCAAGTGGTAGCGTGCTAGCCTTGAGAGAAAACAAACAAAACCCTCAGAGACAGCGCCCAGACTCTGGGAAACAAACAAAAAAATAACCAACAACAACAGAGAACAGAGACAGAAAGTCACATAGCTGCACCCGCCCATGCATCAGGCCTGCTTGTTTTCAGATTCTGAGCTGAACTAGCCCCAGAGCATGTCCTTTTGCCACTGGTCAGCAGAGGGGTTGTCTATGGCTCTCAAGCACCTCTTTATCCTCTGGCTCTTGGGGCCCTTCCCTGCCTGTGTTGGCCCAGCCTCGTCAGGTAAAACATCTCCAGTCACAGCCTAGACTAACACAGCTGCAGATGTCCAGTC
Organism: Dipodomys ordii; assembly: GCF_000151885.1. Taxonomy (NCBI): domain Eukaryota; kingdom Metazoa; phylum Chordata; class Mammalia; order Rodentia; family Heteromyidae; genus Dipodomys; species Dipodomys ordii. Next base: position 8,331,587 of record NW_012267277.1, on the reverse strand, counting down.
CCGCAGCACTCCCCAGGGGGCATTACACTGAAGGAAGGCCCTTACTGCCTCTACCTTCCACACCCATCCTCTGAGTATCCTCAACACAAGACATGGTGACTTTCCTCTGCCCCGGTTTTCTTTTTCTGGAGAGGGTCCCTTCTCCACTGCCCTTCCTCACTCCCACTTCTGTGACCCCCCTCCAGAAAGATCAAAGGCTTTTCTCTTGAGTGGCAATAGTGCTTTGCACTCAAAACCTTGTGTTTCTTAGGTCACTCACTCTACTGTGAGCCAGGTATGCCTCCAGCCCAGTTCGCACTGGTTATTTGGAGATAAAATCTCTCAAATTTCCAGGACATGTGGCTGGCTGGACCACCATCTGCCTATTTTATGCTTCCTGTCATAGCTAAGATAACAGGCATGTGCCACCACATACAGCTTTCGTCCTTTGGGATGAACTCTTGTGAATGGGGCTTGCCACAAACCATGATGCTCCAGATCTCACTCTCCCAAAGAGGTAGGATTACAGGAATGAGCCACCTGTGCCTGACCAAGAGTAAAGATTTGCAGCCTGGGCAGGGAAGTCCGTGAGACTCTTATCTCCAATTAACCACCAGAAAACGGAAGTGATGCTGTGGCTCAAGTGGTAGAGTGCTTGCCTTGAACTGAAGAGCTCAGGGACAGTTGCCCAGGCCCAGAGTTCAAGCCCCCCCCCCACACACACAGAGCAAAGATTTGGAATCAGGAGCAGTAGTATGTTCAACTGCTACCTACTAGCTCTGTCCCCTAGGACACATCGCTTGCTACGCTGCAGCAGTGAAGACTGTGTGATGTGGTCACAGATATGACCAAGTCAGCTGAGTGAGGGAGGCTTCCAAAAGGAGGTGACACCGGAGCTGGTCTCTGAGGCATGGCGCTTGCTGCCTGGGGGGGAGCACCGAACCCTCTCGCAGAGGCATAAACCAGTACAGGATGTTTGGAGAATATAAGCAGGTGAGAATTGCTGCCACGTAGCAGGCAGGGGAGGAGGAAGCTGGGGGACTTCACTGTCATCCTGACTGCACTATTTCTTGAGCAGCTTCTTGATGCCAGAACTTTAAGAAGGAATTTACTTATTCATTTTTTATTTTTATTTATTTATTTTTTTGCAGCACTGTGGACAGAACCAGGGCCTTGTGCACACTAGGCAAGCGATCTACCACTGAGCCGGTGCCCTGAGCCGCAGCCCTGGGTCAGGTACTTTATAAACACCATGCCATCAGCTCCTCAATGACACCTGTCTCTCCTGACTGCAGCTACTCTGGACAGAACTGGGGAGCAGCACTGAACCAGGTCCAAGGACGTAGCACAGAGCCTGAGAGCCACATTGCCTCTACCCACCCAGCCCCTGCCTGCAGCCATTGGCTCCCTCTGGGGAACACTGGGCACCTGACTCAGCACTCCCTCAGCTGGGTGTTCACTCGCTGCCCCGTGTTTCTGTGCTGACTGTGGAGAGGATGGAACTGACCTCTGTTTATCATCCTTGAACTCTCCCTGTTTACCTCCTCCAGGAAGCCTTCCCAGAATGCCTCCGGAGGGACCATACAGTGCTCCTTCCTGTGCACACAGTAGAGAGAAAGAGCATCTCTGCGGGGATCACTACAGCTTTAATGAGATCTGAGCCCCCTAGCTGCTCCCCCAAGGCTCTTCAGATCCACAAACCACCTGAGACCATAATCTTGCTCACCACAGTGCTGGGTGCTGTCCACGCAGGGCAGCCTGGCATTCAGGGCCACAGGCTTAGTCTTCAAAACTGGAGACCTCCAGCCTGCTGGCTCCATATGATGGACACACCTGCACCCAGCTTGCAGATGGAGGAGGCGTTGTGGGGGGTGAGGCTGAGGGACACCTGGAACCCTGCCTTGTCACTGTGTAGGCTCTTTCTAGGAACTTTACAAGCATTAATGCTTCTTCCTCCTTTCCCACCCTCCCTGCTTCCTCCCAGTGCAAGGGCTTGAACTCAGGGTCTCAAGCTCCACTTGGCTTTCTTGCTTACAGTTGGTGCTCTAACTGTTGAACCATGCCTCCAGCCTGGAATTTTGCTGGTTCATTGGAGTTGGAGTCTCATGGACTTTTCTACCCAGGTTGATTTCAAATCATAATCCTCCAGGTTTCAGCCTCTGGAGTAGCTAGTTCTACAGACATGACACAACAGTGACCAGCTTCAAACTCTAACTCTTAATTATGACATCTGCCAAGTAAAGGATGTCCTTGTTTTACTGAGGATGTTACCTTATTATTATCCCATTTCACTGACAGAGAAGGTATGCTAGAGATGCTAAGTGCCCATTAGAAGTGAGAGCATGGAGAGTTGGGTTCAGGACCTAGGCCATTGGCCCGAGTATCTTCCCAGCCTCTACCCTGCACTGCTGTCTGAAAGTCAAGTCTATGCCCACCAATTCACACTCTCCTTGAGGTTGTGAATCACACATTTCTCCTTACAGAAGCCATGGGTTTGGGTGGAAAAAACCACTGAGAGGTATATGTGGGCTTTGTGAATGCAGATATGCTGCCTGTGTGTAAAGGTTGTGGCTCTTTAAATATCACCAGTCTATAAATTAGGAAACAGTACTGTTCTCCACTTGACCTTGACTGAGTTATGCTTTCACAGAAGTCACAGCACCCTCTCTCAACTGTGGTATTTTCTTTCGTAGGAGAGAGAATGCCCTCCACATCGTTCTCCCGCCACTCATACCTCCTGCAGCAGGCAACTTGAGAGATAGACCCCCGTGATCACCACCTGGGATGTGGGATTTGGTTAATTTCCACCCTTGGAGTGTGGATTGGATCTACTGGCTTGCTTCTAATGAACAGAATATGGCACAAGTGATACGAGGTTGTCAGCAGCTGGTAAAGAGCTGAACTCAATTCACAGCCACAGTGAGCTAGTGTGGAACTGGAAGTCTCCCTTCTCCCAGGTAAGCCTTCAGATTTGACCACTGTGCCCTCGGGCACTGAGCTGAGCCATGTCTGGATTCCTACCCCCACAAAATAGTGCAATGACAAGTGCTTACTGCTTTATGCCATGAAGTTTGAGGGAGCACTTGTTCTGCAGCAACAGGCAACTTGTTTGTCTAGTAACTTTCCATTTCATGCCAATCCCTATGCTGCACTGACATATGCTGCATGAGTGCCCTTGTGCACCAGGCATTGACAAACCAGGCAGACAGTAGGAACCATGCTGTGGGAGCTCAGGGGAGGCTCTGATGGTCTGGGAAGTTATTGAGACATCCTAAAGAGAGGATGTCTGATACAGACCTGAGACTGAAAAGCCTTCCAGGCAAAGGTGGAATAGAAGGTCGCCCAAGAAGAGCCCAAGCCAGCACAAAGTGAGCTGTTAGGAGCAAAGGCTCATGGGGAATCAAGGTGCAGTAGAAGATGGCCAAAGCCTGGTTGAGAATGGGGAAAGTAGAGGAAGAGCACACAGGTGGCAGTCACCAAGGGCCTCAAATGCCCTCCCCAAATTCCTAGGATTTATCAGCTAGGGTGTGTGTGTGTGTGTGTGTGTGTACTGAGGCTTGAACTGAGAGCCTGGGCACTATCCTTTAGCTTTTTCTTTCAAGGCTGACACTCTACCACTTGAGCCACAGCTTCACTTCTAGCTTTTTGGTAGTTAATTGGAGATAAAAGTCTCACAGACCTTCCTGCTTGGGCTGGCTTCGAAATGGGGTCCTCAAATCTCAGCCTCCTGAATAGTTAGGATTACAGGTATGAGTCACTAGCACCTGGCCAGCTTGTGTCTTTTCTTTTTCTTTTTTTCTTTTTCTTTTTTTGGGGCCTGATCGTGGGGCCTGAACTCTGGGCCTGGGCGCTTTCCCTCAGCTCTTCAGCTCAAGGCTAGCGCTCTACCACTTGAGCCACAGCACCACTTCTGGCTTTTTTCTTTTTGCTTATGTGGTGCTGAGGAATCGAATCCAGGGCCTCATGCATGCAAGGCAAGCGCTCTACCACTGAGCCACCTTCCCAGCCCCTGTATCTTTTCCCTCCTTCCTATCCTTCCTTCCTTCCTTCTTTCCCTTTCCTTTCCCTTTCTCTCTTTCTCTCTTTCTTTCTTTCTTTCTTTTCTTTCCTTTCTTTCTTTCTTTCTTTCTTTCTTTCTTTCTTTCTTTCTTTCTTTCTTTCTTTCTTTCTTTCTTTCTCTCTCTCCCCCTCTCCCCTCTCTCTACCCCTCCCTCCCTTCTTTCTTTCTTTCTTTCCTTCCTTCCTTCCTTCTTTCCCTTTCTCTCTCTCTTTCTTTCTTCTTTCTTTCTTTCTCCCTCTCCCCCCTCTCCCCTTCTCTCTACCCCTCCCTCCCTCCCTCCCTCCCTTCCTTCCTTCTTTCCTCCCTTCCTCTCTTCTCTTTTCTCTTTTCTTTTCTGGTCACAGAAACAGGCTGGAAGGAGCAAGGAAGAGGGATGGACTGACCAGGTTGGGTTTGCGGTATTCTGGGAATACAATAATAATACTGATGTGAGCCCCTACTACAGGAAGGCAAAGGGATAGAGGTCGTCCAAGAAGAGAATGGGGTGCACACTGGAGGAGGTGTCTCTGCAAAGACCACAGCCTTTTGGGGGTGTGGGGCTGGGAGTGTCCCTCACCTGCTTCCCGTAGCTGAGCGCCTTGTCGTAGAGGGCGATGCCTGCCACCAGCACCCGTGCGCGCTCTTCTGGGCTGGCACAGCCCACATCGAAGCCGTGCGCGTAGCCTTGCTCCGCTAGGCAGCGCGCAGCGCGGAGCTGGGGGTCCCCGGAGGCCTCGGGCTCTTCTGCCAGGCCCATGAGGCCCGCCAGCCTCGCGGCGCACGCCTCCTCCTCCTCCTCCTGGCCCAGACGCCCGTACACGTGTGCCAGGTTGGCCCAGGCGTTGAGGTTGCCGGGGTCTTCGCGGGCCACCTGGAGGAAGCGCTCGCGGGCCTCATCCAGCTCCTCCAGGTGGAAGGCGAGCGCGCCCAGCAGGTGGCCCAAGGCCGGCCTCTGCCCCGCGGCCGCCAGCTCCAGCTCCTGCCGCAGGCGCTCCCGCTGCAGCTTCAGATCGCGGGGTCGCGATGAGGCCGGCGCGCACGGCTCGAAGTTCAGCTGCATCTCCAGGTGGAAGTGGCCGGGGAGGTAGTCTAGGTCGTCGATGAGCGCGTCCAGGTCGTCAGCCACGGCCTCGGGATCCGTCATGGCTGCGCTGTTGCTCCCTTGGCCTCGCCAAGTCGGTGGGTGGGCAGTGGATGGCGGGGTGCGGGGCGGGGAGGACGCCAGCCAGAGCGAGCCCGGCACGGAGGCCCAGGGCGCGCCCACCACCGGGTCCCCGTCCGACCCAGGGATCCTGGGCGCCTCCCGCCCGTGGGTGGGTCCCGTGTCAGCCACGGGGAGTGTCCTGTAGGTGTTTCCGCTTTCGCTGCTCAGCTAGACACAGCCTTGCACAACCAGATGTGCCAGAAAAACAGGTGCATTGCCAAATGCGGGCCTCGCAAACTCGGGTACGCGGGGCAAAAGGGAGAACTTTTCACTCTGCTCAGCAGATGAGGAAACTGTTTCAGAGGAGGAAAAGAGCTGGCCCAGCTCACAGGACTGGGGCGTGCCCCACAGGAGCTCTGGAGCCCCACTTTTGCCCAAGATCACCTCCCTCCGGGGTGCGGCTCCGTGCTGCCCTCCTGAGCAAAGCCAGGACTGGTCTTGCAGCTGAGGAAGCCCAGCTGTTCCATGCCCTCCACTGCTGTCCGGTCCCCTCAGCTGCCGCCCCCCCCTTCCCTCCTAGCTCTCCAGTGTTTTTCCTCTCGGCAGAGTCCCCCCACACCTCTCACCTGGGTTCCTTCAGCCATTATTCCCACCCACACTTCCCACTTGGGATTTCGCTACCTCCTCTCTGCTCAGCAATGGCTTCCAGATGCCAGTTCTCATTTCACTTGTTCGACTTGAGTAATGTGTGATCGGTCCTATAGCCTACTTTGTTCTTATGTGACATGGGGATGCCAGTTCCTTCCCCTGCAGGGGAGGGAGATGTCACAGGTAAAACCGTAAGTGGCCATTCTGGATCAGTGTAAGCTTGGTCCTCCCCCTATCTGCTCATTCCCATCCTGCACCTGCCTGGTTCTTGTCTCCTGCTTGGGCCAGTCTTGCTCTCAGGCCTGTGGAAGTCTCTTGACCACTAGCTTGCAGACTGGGGGTGGTCATTCTCTCTGCTGCAGGCCTGAGTCCTCCTACCCTGCTCTGGATTCTGGACCCCTCTTGCCATTCTTGCTCCCAGGCCTGGAGATGTGTGCTCAAGCAGAACAGTTTGTGAGATTCTTACCTCCAATTAATCATCAAAGAGCCAGTGGTAGAACTGTGCCTCCACTGGTAAAATACCAACCTTGACCACAAAAGCTAAGGGACAGTGTCCAGGCCAATGAATTCAAGCCCGAGTACTGGCATTAAAAACCAACCAACCAACCAAGATTTTGGTGCCATTGATCACTTGTTATTTTTGTAGATACAAAATGTAATACAATTAGTAATTTTTAATCTAAAAAAGCTTACTATAAATTGCTGTTGATCAGGAGATGAACCTTGTCCTCTACCTGCCTTGATTTGTTCATGTTGTAGCACATAGCACCTGTCAATTGTCCTTTTTAAAGCTAAATAAAGGCTGTCTATGCCAGACTCTGTTTATCCATTCATCTGTTGGCATTCATGTGTGTTTCTCCCATCTTGTGGCTGTTGTGAATAGGTTACATCACTATACAAGTACATGTTTGGGCCCTGCCTTTGCTTTCTTCTGGGTATGTATCTAGAAGTAGAGGTGCTAGATCATACAATAATGCTTTTCTGTTCTCTAAGAAACCGTTGTGCTGCTTTCCACAAATAAACCATTTTATTTTCCTACCAGCAATAAGCCACGTTCCAATATCTCTACATCCTTACCAACACGTGTATTTTCTTTTTCTTTTTTTGCTTATGTGGTGCTGGGGAATCGAACCCAGGGCCTCATGCATGCAAGGCAAGTGCTCTACCACTGAGCCACCTTCCCAGCCCCACGTGTATTTTCTATTATTTATAATAGGTATGCTGATGGGTGGGCTTAGCTTTTGCCTGACTCCCAGAAGGTTAGTAGAAGTTGGGAGGAAAGGAGAGCTTGAGTCTGGAGGTGTGTGTGTGTGTGTGTATGTTTCAGAAGCAGAAAAGGCTAAAGGGTGCTCTCAAATATTATGTCTCAAATGTACCCTGCCTTACTACATATGGCCAGGGCAATGGATCATTTTGTCTAGGCCATAGTTCCCTTTCATTTTATTTTCTCTACCACCTGAGCCTTACCTCCAATCCCAAGTTCCCTTTTCTGTACAATGAGGGTGGGGAGGTTGGGCTAGTATCTCTGAGAGGGAATAAGCTTGCTGTTCACACAAGGAAGTAGTTGTGATAGGGCAGTGTTGGGCTGCCTAGGACAGGTGCCCTTTCTGCACAGTTGACTCACCATGGCCCGTTCTAGCCTGCCTGTCCACCAGGTCCCAGTGGACCTTGTCACTCCTCCATGAGTCCCAGAACCAAGGGATCAGTGTGGGAGAGAAGCAGCTAAGCAGCTGTAGAAAGATTGGAACCCCAAGGATTCCTGAGCAGACCTGGGGGGATGGAAGAGTTCTGGGTGTATGGGTCTATATATCTGATGCTGCCCTGATACCTCGAAAATTCTCCTCCAGGAAGATCCAGTCATGTGTCCCTGTCTTAGGTGAGGAAAACAATGCTTGGTGAGGGTATCTTGCTCAAGGTCACCAGCTAGGAAGCAGCAGAGAGGGGATCCTGCTCTGGACATTGGACTACATTCACCCATTCATTAATTGTCATTTAACAAATATTTACTGAGCACTTACTATGTGGTAGGTACTGTATCAGGAAGAGGATAAGATACAGTCTCTCTGTAGGCCTCTGACAGGTTCTTTTCCAAGGACTAGGAATGACCTTACCAAGCTCTTGCTGTGTTTAGGAATGTCACCAAAATCAGGTCATCTCATTTTTGCAGCAGTCTGTGGAGACAGATCACTCTCTCTATGGAAGAATGCTGAGACAGAGAAGGAAACAACTTGCCCTAGGTCCCAGTCCTGGGGAGGGACAGTGGATGACTCAGGGTATCTGATCCTGAGGCCCCAGGCTTCTGACCATCCATTCAGTGATGTACGATAGACACTCTGGCAGCCATGACCACGTGCCCCAAAGCATAGAGCCTCAAAGTCCAGCTCTGGGCTGTGGGAGGGTGGGGGCACACATTAAATACTGGCTCTGGGTATCAGAAGGGCATTGGGTGGGGCCTGCACAGGAAAACTGTGCACCTCTGGTCCAGAGCATATCCTACCTGTCTGTGACTTCAACTGTGTCATCAAGAATTAGATGGAGGGCTGGGAAGGTGGCTCAGTGGTAGAGCTTGCTCTGCATGCATGAGGCCCTGGGTTCAATTCCTCAGCATCACATAAACAGAAAAAGCCGAAAGTGTTGCTATGGCTCAAATGGTAGAGTGCTAGCCTTGAGCTGAAGAGCTGAGGGACAGCACCCAGGCCCAGAGTTCAGGCTCCCCCAGGCAGTAAAGTCCATGAGACTCATCTCCAATTAACCACCAGAAAACTGGTGGTGCGGTGTCTCAAGTGGTAGAGTGCTTGCCCTGAGCTGAAGAGCTCAGGGACAGTGCCCAAGCCCAGTGTTTGAGCTCCATGACTGATAGAAAAAACAAAAAACAAAAAAAGAATGGAAGCCAGGAGCTGGTGGCTTACACCTGTAATCCTAGTTACTCAGGATGCTAAGACCTGAGGATCGCTCTTCAAAGCCAGCCCAGGCAGGAAAGTCAGTGAGACTCAAATTTTCCACCAGAAAACCAGAAGTGGCATTGTGGCTGAAAGTGGTAGAGCACTAGCCTTGAGAGAAAGCTCAGCGATAGCACCCAGGCCCTAAGCTCAAGCCCCATGACCACCACCAAAATAAAAATACAAATTAGATGGAGATTTCCACTCCACTAGTTGCTAAAGGCCCTTGTGGGATAAGAGACAATCATGGAGATGCTATTTCAGCTAGACACAGCCAAGGGTGCTGGAAAGAGGAAATACAGGAAGAGGGAGAGCTGACCATGTTCTGTTGGAAGTGCACACGCTCAACTCCTTTCTTCACCTGGCAAGTCGATGCTTCAGTGTTAAGCTTGGAATTCTCCTCCTCTAGGAAACCTCCGCTGACCCATCTATGGATCTCTCTTGGGCCTGACCACACGGTAGGGACCAGGTTTGGCCCCCAGGCAGGCTGCACAGTGTCTGTCCAGAATGGATGTTTAGGTGTACGAGGGACAGACCCTGCAACCCCCTGCCCACCTCTCCAACCTGACCTTGGTCCTCCATGCTCCTCTCTCCTAGCCCTGCCCCTATTTCCTCCTTCCCTCCATTGTCGGGGTGCCATTTTGCCCAAATCTCTGCTCTTTTGGTCCTAGGTCACATCCCATCGGATGTTAAGAGGCACCTCCTGAGTCTGGTCTCACCCAGCAAACAAATTCTCAGCAAATGATCCCACCAAATCGCTCCATATTAAGCACCAGGAGGGGTCATTAAGTCTTCAGGGAAGGATCTCCGGCAAGGCAAGCCTGGAAAACACACAAATGAATGAACACTTCTGGGAGGGGCTGGCGGCGCCACGTGGCACCGACGCAGAAAATCACAAGCCTCTGGTTGCCGTGGTAACGGGGCGGGCCGGGGCGAGAGCTGGGGGAAGGGTGCTCCGGGGCTGGGCAGGCTCAAGTCAGGCTGCTCGGACCTCGTGGCTGGTGCCCGATCACTACCACCGGCACCATGACCTCCACCTTCAAGTGGTTCGGACGGGCGCCCTTCGGGGTGCAGAGCCACAGGTGCGGCCCATCAGCATCCTGGAGCTCACGTTCTAAGGCAGCCTCTGCCTGTCCCCCAGCGCCCCCTCCTGAGGGTTGGGGGTGGTTAAGGCTCCTCCCCTCGGAAGGGATGTAGTTTGGAGGAGGAGGAGGAGGAGGAGGGGTTGTCTGGCAGTAAGGGGGGGCTGGGCCCCCCTCCACTTCTTCCTGCTGCCCACCCCCTTTAAAAAAAACAACCAACCTCTTCTACTTCCTTAGTGCATCCTTGTAAGTCAGGTCCAGAGCACCTATTATGTGCCGGGTTTAGAGAGAAGCCAGATAATCTAGCACTTGGTTAAAAAGCTGTGGGTGGGAGGCTGTGAATGTGGCTTAGTGGTAGAGTGCTTTGGCTAGCATGCATGAAGCCCTGGGTTCAATTCCTCAGTACTCCATAAACAGAAAAAACCAGAAGTGGCTCTGTGGCTCAAGTGATAGAGTGTTAGCTTTGAGCAAAAGAAGCTCAGGGACAGTGCCCAGGCTCTGAGTTCAAGCCTGGGGACTGGGAAAAAAAAAAAAAAAGTAGTGGGTGGAAGGATGGGAGTGTGACTCTTGTTGTAGGCAGAGCAGCTGCCAAACAAATCCATATCCCTGAGTTCAAAACTCCAGTACAGCCCTCCACGCCACGGAAAGGTTGTGGGTGAGAGTTTACCCAGTGGTCTCATCTTCAGATACATTATGTGCATTTTATAGTTTGTACTCTATGAGAGAGCGGCAGGGTAGATAAAAACCATATCATACTAAAGCTATCTACAAACCCAGTGTGGTAGTTCACATCTGTAATTCCAGCACAAAGGAGAATGAGGCAACAGGACCTCAAGTTCAAGGCCACCCTGGGCTACATAGGGAAACTGTCTCAAACACACACAAAACATACATTGCATTATACATGAAGTATATCTAAAATATATATAATAGATAACGTAATATGCACATACATATACATATATACATGAAGTCTAGTGGTGATGGGGCCTTTAGCAAAAAACTTAGCTGGAGGAAGAGTTGGAGGGTGAAGTGGGACAGATGGGGGTGGAGTCACCCCGAATGGTCCAAGCTACTGCAGCCCTGATGTTCAACCTTCATGGCCAGCTCCAACGTCACCTGTTTTGGGAGAGTGGCTTGCCCATCCTGTAAGACTGCCCAAGCTGGGGTCCAGTGCTAGGCACTGGGCTCAGTGGGCTGCATGTCTCCCTAGGTTCGATGTCTCTGGTGTTTATCCCCAAAGAAAGAAACTCAGCACCTTCACAGAGGCTCCCTACTCCAGACAACATTCCGTGGATGTGGTGAGTTCTTGGCCGTTTGGCCTCCCCCACATAGTCTGGTCTTTGCTCTTCGAAGCAGCCCATCCCAGTGGGTGAGCTGAGCTGTGTATGTGATGTGTTCCTCCCTTTCCTCCCCCCTTTTCTCCCTTCCTACCCCCTCCACTCCCTTCTCTCCCTTTCTCCATACCTACAGCCCCAGGTATGAGCTTGATCTGGAGTCAGGCTTCTGATATGTTTGATAACATGGACTGTAGTGCAAACAGCACATTTTTGGGGGCTGCACAGACCTGGATCCCGGTCCCAGCTTCAGTGCTGGCCACTGTGGGCTCTCCAGTGTTACTACGCCTCCCTCAAGTGTGACAGGGCCAGTGCCAGAGGAGGTTAGGATCACACCTGGAATACCAAGTGTCCAAATACTCAGATGGATGCTGGGGGGGGGGCGATTGATTGGCCTCTAGCTCCAGGTCAGGGGTGGTTTGGTGAAGAGAGACTGGGTGGGTATGGAGTTTGCTGTAAGGATGGACTGGATGTGTATGGCTGGTCCAGTTCTGACAATGTTCTAACTCAGTCCCATATAGGACCTGGGGCCTACAACTGCACAGAGACCTGCTTCAGCAAAAAGAAGCTGAAGAAGGAAGTGGGCACAGGATGGGCCCGGGCTCTGGAAGCTACCAGGCTGACCCAGTTGCCTCACTTCCAGTACCAGGCCATCATGAAAGAGAGACATAAGAAGGTGAGGCTGCTGGCTCACGCCCTGCCCTCTCCTGGGCCAGGCTTCCAGGTTTGGCTGCTCCATGCATGGACCTCAGTGTCCTTCAGGTTTTGATGGTGCTAGCTCATCCTGGAAGAGATGTCATCCCTTGAGTCCCCTTCCTGTGGACCTTTCCTGCTTCCCAATTTCCATCTTATGCTTTCTTCTTTTGGGACAGGAGTCGAAACTAGGACCTGGCTGCTACAATTTCAAAGACTTCTTAGAAGAGCTACAGCAGAAACCATGTAGCACTCGGGGGCTTCTCAGCTCTGGGGAGATCCGGTTCCGAGGCCTCATCGGGGTAGGTGTTCTCAACTGCAGAGAAGGATCCCTGCCATGCTCTGCTCTCTGGGAACTGCATATAGCCCTAATGATGCCAGAAACCCCCTTCCTTGTTTGTATCTTTTCCTCTTCAGGCTTGGCCCAGGCTCTCCTCTGGGTCCTCAGAGCTGCTGTACCTCAACAGGGATGGGTTTGGTCCTTCTCTAGGTCCCAGCAGAGCATGTGGAAGATATTAGGTGCTCAGCAAGTGTCCTCATCTGTATACACAGCCAGCTAAGCAAGAAAAGGAAGAGGGCAGGGGAAGGAGGAGCTGGGTCTTGAGGCCCTTGAAGCCAAGATGGCTCCTTCAAGGGTCATTCCAAGGGCTGTGGGAGGGACACTGAGGGTTTGGATCCAATGGCCTGCTTGGTTGTCTATGGGGAGCATCTGATTGTGGGCGTCAGGGCTAGGAAGGCAGCTGCAGACTTGCAGGGAGAGGTGCTGGCTGAGTAGGGCTTCAAGAAAGTGTGGGGGCCGGGCGCTGGTGGCTCACGCCTGTAATCCTAGCTACTCAGGAGGCTGAGATCTGAAGATCACGGTTCAAAGCCAGCCCGGGCAGGAGAGACCGTGAGATTCTTATCTCCAATAAACCACCAGAAAACCGGAAGTGGCACTGTAGCTCAAGTGGTAGAGCGCTCGCCTTGAGCTGAAGAGCTGAGGGACAGGGCCCAGGCCCAGAGTTCAAGCCCCACGACCGACAAAAAAAAAAAGAAAGTGTGGGGTACAGTGATCACTTCCCAGGAGGACAAAGGAGGCCCAGGTCAGGAGAGAGGGTCATTCCGCACACCTCAGTGGTGAGTGCTGCCATTTTCTGAGTGCCCTCCTGCCCTTGCTAACTCTGCTGAAGGATGTGCCATGGTCTTTCCCACACTTACCCCATTGCAGCCCTCTGCTAGGAACACCTTTCCTCCCCTAGCAGCCTCCTGGCCCCAGACTCTCCTGCTCACTGGTAGCTCTCAGCTTTCAGAAACCTCTGAATCCACTAGGAGCCTTCTCTCTTCCTACGAGTCCCTGTTGTAGGTAGGTGTTTGGTGTCTCACCTCACCCCCGCTCCCCACTCACCAGAGTGTGATGCACATCTACACAGCCCATGACATGTTGAAGGCCCTGTAGTGCTTGGTACACAGTTGGCATGAAATGAGTGTTTGCAATCACCTTGGGACCTACAGGATCAGAGAGGGTAAGTAACTTGCCCTGGGCTGCAAAGCTGACAAGGAGTAAACTGAGATCCAAGTAGCAGAATGTTCGATCCTAAAACCCAGGCATTTCCCCTAACCCCTATCACCCAGAAACCTAGGAATGTGGCATCCCCTGACATTCAGGAAATAAACAAGTACATCTTCAGGTGTAGAGTGTGACTGTCACCTAGGACAGGGATGCCTGGAGGTATTTTTAAATGAGTTATTAACTCCCAATCTAAGACAATCATAGCTGGTACTTACCCAGCACTTGGTAACCTAGTCCTCAGGACAGCCCTGGGAAGTAGGTATTACCATTGTGTCTACTGTACAGACAAACCTGGAGCACAGAGATTGCTAAGCAGCCCTCCTAGTCCACACAGCTAGAAGGTGGCTGTAGCAGCAGGACAGCAATCTAAAGTGTCCAAGGTATAGCTTCTCCATTTCCCCAGGAGCTGTGCTTCCTTCATTTCTGGAGGACTGGTCTAATCTCAGGATTTAAGTCTGACACCCTCTTTCCTGTGTCCTCAGCCCTGAGCACTGGAATATCTGTCTTTACTCCTGCCTGAGGGACTCTCCCCCCCACCCCAAGCATCTTTGGGGAATCCTTCTCAGGCTTTGAGCAACAACTTTTTAAGAAGTAACAATTCCTCCATTCTCTCCCCCAAGTTAATCCTTCTGGCCTCAGAATGTGTGGCTCTGAGCTCGCAGAAAAAAGAATTGGAATCTTTCACACCAGCCAAGTTATAGAATCTCTGAATTTGGATGTCTGAAGGGGAAAAAATGTGATTGTGGTGACAAAGTACCCAGCTCTAGGCCTCGTGCTGTCCAGGAACTCCTAATACAGGGGATCCCTCCAGGGCTTGTGATGCTTGCTGCCCAGCACCCCAGCGCCCCTTTTTGGAGGTGGGAACACAGATGTGATTTGCCTCTCTGAGGACTAACCACATCAGTTTGGTCTCATTGAGTTGGCACCAGGTACCTGTTTTTGAGGCCTTCTAACATAGCACATCACTTAGGGCCCCAGCTTCCTGAACTCTTGGGGAATTTCTCTAGAACATACCAGGATACTCCTATTCCTCACAGGAGGCGAGGCATAGTCTGATTGCTTTGGAGATAAACGATTATGCTGCTTGCAGTGGCCTGATTTGTCCAGCAGAGGCCCCTGCTTCTTTGTCAAGCCTGGGTTTCCCAGGGCTAGTGCCAGTGCCCAGAGATGGGCAGAGCTGATCTATCTGTGGAATAACAGCGACCCCATGTGGCTAGAAGATGCAGACTAGCAGGCCAAATCCTGCTGCATTTCACCAAAGTATGCCCACCCACATGCAGGCAGCTCTGCTCACTTCTCTTAGGAAGACCACACTTCTACCCTGGTTACTCAGTCCAGGCCCCTGACGCTTATTCCAGATACAGTTCTTCACCTCTATTGTCCCCAACACTGTCAGTTACCTCACCCTGACTATGTGTTAGGCATTCCAGGGCCCTTTATGATCATCCCTATGTTAGTTACCACAGTGGACTCCGTAGCTCACGGCCCGTGCTCACTCATCTCAGAAGCAGTATAATGAGAATCTGAACCCAGGACTCTAGATGCTTCTGGGGAACCGAAGCACTGTTGGAAGCACATGCCAAGGATGGGCTGGGAATTGGGAACAGAGGATTGCCTGATGCAGTGCGGGGGAAGAAGGTGTGGTCCCAAGAGAGACGGTGCCTGAAGGGCTTTGAGGATTAATAGGACTCACTCCCTCCCTCCTTCCTTCCTTCCCTCCTCCTTTCTTCCCTCCCCCTTCCCGCCCTCCCTTTCATGTTTGGTACTGGAGGGAGCTTGAACTCAGTACCCAGATGCTGGGTTCAAGGTTTAAACCGCTGGAGCCACTTCTGGTGGTTCATTGGAGATGAGTCTCATAGATTTTCCTTCCTAGGCTAGCTTTGAACCTTGATCTTCAGATCTCAACCTCCTGAGTAGCTAGGATTCCAGGCTTGAGTCACTAGCCCGCAGTATTAGTAGGTTTCTGAGGCAAAGCGGGCAGGAAGGGATTTCGAGTGGCAGTAATTGCAGTAGCAAGCAAGGGCTGCGCTTAGGTGGTAGCATGGAGCCCACAGATAGAGGTGGGACAGGCCAGCAGCCGGGAAGTCTGGTGATGAGGCTGAACTTGGAGTTGAAGGTGTGGGCAGTAGAGGAGGATCAGCACTGACAAGGTTGTATGTTGGGGGTGGTGACTCAGGGACAACCTGAAAATCTCATTCGCCTCTTGGGGGGTGAGGATCCTCCAAGGAACCAATACTGATGGTCCTCACTTCTGCCTCCCAGAACTTCTACCCAGGCCCTGGGAATTATGGGGAGAAAGGCAATCCATACACGCGGCTGGAGGAAAATGCCTGGAACCGGTCCCATTCTGAGGGCCTCATGTGCAGGATGTCCCACAAGCCACCCAGCTCCAGTGATGAGGTACCCCGCACCTAGCCACGCCTCCCCCACTCAGGGCTGGGAGGGGGCTTTCAGGGTGTCCTGCCTTTTGCAGCCCTCTTGGCAGGCCTTGTCACCTCTTCTGTCTCTAGGGGAGTGGTCTGGGACCCGGCACCTATACCATCAAAGACGGCATCGAGTTATTCCTGGAAAAAGCCACCACCACCCGCGGCCCTTACGACCTTTTCTCTGGTGATCGAAGCAAGCCTTTGCCTTATGGACATTATTCTGTGCAGGTGTGTCTCCAGGTGGGGGGAAGGGGCAGGAGGGCACTCTTGCACAGAATGCAAGGTGCTGCCTAGAGGTCCTATCCCACAACTGGCTTACTGGGCCTTCTACCCAGTAAGGCAAGAAAACAGGCTGGCCAGGTAGCTGGTGAGAGGCAGAGCTGGGATTTGAACCCAAGCATATCCTTCTGGTTGCATGGCTAGTTCTAGCCTTGCTCCTGCAAGAACTGCGCTGGAGGTGTGGATGGGCTGTGATGTGAGGCTGGACACAGGTGTAGTATCCTGCAATTCTGGAAGAAGTATCTTCCTGGCTTCATAGGTATAGAGCTAGGCTGGCTGGGTTAGGGAGAGTGCTCTGTGGGAGAACAAGAGGGTTAAGAGGGGAAACTGAGGTAGAACTTTAGCCTGCCTACCTCCTTCAGTTTCTGGTAGTGGGGTTGTACGCCTGTGCTTGGCTTTCTTCATGCTTCTAGCAGTGGGTACCTGCTGTCTGTCTAATGACCTAGTTTTTCTTTCTCCTCTGTGCATCAGAGCAGACAATTGGGTCTGCTTGAGAGTCAAGGCACAGGGGGCTCCACCTTTGTGGAACTTAGAAAATCATCCGTGGGAGTCAGCAGGTGACAAGTGTGGTGGCAGAGGCCAGTAGGAGAGCTAGGAAGGGTGGTGGGTAATGTGGCCTTTCGGTAAAAAGTTGATGGCTTGTGCCTTGTGACCTGGCTGCTCCCCATAGGACTTCCCAGACCTCCCCTGACCAGCCACCAGTACGGGACTACAGCAAACCTCCACCCTGCCCAGTGACAGCCCTTAATGCTTCTTTGCATTTGTTTTCTTTAATAGACTTCTTCCTTCCTTTCCTTTTCCTTTTCCTTTTCCATTTCCTTCCCTCCCTCCCTCCTTCCCTCCCTCCCTCCCTCCCTCCTTCCCTCTCTCTCTTTCTTTCTTTTTTTTTCTTTCCCTTCCTTCCTTCTCTTTCTTTCTTTCTTTCTTTCTTTCTTTCTTTCTTTCTTTCTTTCTTTCTTTCTTTCTTTCTTCACTTTCTTTCTTTCTTCACTTTCTTTCTTTCCTTCCTTCCTTTCTTTCCTTCCTTCCTTTCTTTCTTTTCTTTCTTTCTTTCTTTTTCTTTCTTGCTTTCTCACTTTCTCGCTTTCTCTCCCTCTTTCCCCCTCCCCCCCCGCCCTGTTCTCTGTCTTGGGGCCTGAACTAGGAGCTTGGGTGCTGTCCTGGAACTCTTTTTTCACTCAAGGCTAGAGCTCTATACTTTTGAGCCCCAGCTCCACTTCCAGTTTTCTTTCTCCTTGGTCTGGCTTTGAACCATGATTCTCAAATCTCAGCCTCCCAAGAAGCTAGAATTTCAGGCATGAGATACCAGTGCCCAGCTAGATTTTTATATCTTAGAGTAAGGATAGGTTCCTAGCAAAACTGAGAGGCAAGTATAAATTTACATGAATCCTCTCCTCTCCGCTATCAAGATTCCACACCAGAGTGGAACGTTTTGCTATAGTCAGTGAACCTACAGTGACATGCTTTGTCCCCTCAGCCTGCAGTTCACTCTTGCTGGTGGTCATTCTGTGGCTTTGACAAGTGTGGCTGTAGTGTCCTATAGAGTCATTTCAATACCCTGAAAATCATCTGCATGCATGTGTGTGTGTGTGTGTGTGTGTGTGTGTGTGAGAGAGAGAGAGAGAGAGAGCGAGAGAGAGAGAGAGAGAGAGAGAGAAAGAGCCAATACTGAGGCTTGGACTTAGGCCCTCAAGCTCTTGCCTTAGTTTTTTCCCCCTTAGAGCTGGCACTCTACCACTCGAACCACAACTCTACGTCAAGCTTTTATTTTTTAATTATTAATTAGAAGTACAAGTTTGGGGATTTTCTTTTCTGCATAGGCTTATTCCTTAGATCTCAATTTCCTGAGTAGCTAGGACGACAGGTGTGAGTCACTGTGCCTAGCCACATTGGTTCTTTTAGCAGTTGAAATATGGTTCTTGTTTAGGACATTGCCTGGTTCAGTAAATGGCCAGTGAGTGAACAAGAGAAGGAATGGATAAAGGCAAGCTGGGTGGAGGGGTATGGCATGTATATGGGATGCAAAGGACTAGTTCTACCCTGCCAGCTGGTGGACAGAGGCATCTGCTAAGCCCAGGACAGATGGGCAAAAGGCAGTGAATGTGGCCTACTTGTCCCTGCCACTTGCTCTGCTCTGATCGCTGGTAAGGGTGTAAAGAGAGTTCTTACTTTTCCTGGCATAACTTCTCCCGCCCTCTCTCTGTCTCTCTGTCTATCTCACAGAAAAAAAAGCCAAAGGAACCATCAGATTTCAAGAGCTTCCTGGAAGATCTTAACTCATGCTGCCATAAGAAGCATGGCATTTTTTCAAAAATGCCTCGTTTCCCGAAAACTCCAACAGAGAGGATTTATTGGACTACCGTTAGCCAGTACCCTCGAAACCCAGTCAGTGTACCCTGTGGCCTGACTTCCTTCTTGGAAGACAGTTCTCTTATGGGTGGGCAGGGTAGGTGGGTTTTGATAGCTGTGTTAGAGGGACAAGCACAGGCCTAGGGATGAGATCCACTTCGTCTCCAGTCCTGGTCCTGCATTTCTATTCTGGCCCTGTTACCCTCTCAGCCTTACTTTGCACAGTTGACCTCCGAGGATAGAGAGTGCTTATGGGTTACATGGCATTCCATGCTTGGAGCCTACAGCATGGCGACTGGTTGTTCAGGAAGTGCCAGCCCGTGTGGATCTCCATCCTGAAGAAGGGTCCTGGCCCTCAAGAGCTGAAGAGAGGCCAAGGGGAGACGGGGCCAGGATGGAGCATGACCTAAGGACTGTGTTAGGTGGTGTTCCTATGGGTTCTGGACCAGGTAGCCTCAAGCGCTGCCTGGTTCGGCGCCATTCTCCCTGGAGGTAATAGGAGATCCTGTGCTAAGTCAGGCCTCAAGGCAGAGAGTATGCTCTGAAGGATATGGGAAAGGGTTGAATGGCAGTGGGAGGTGGGAATCAACACTTCCTGAACACCTGGTAGCCACTTTCCCATTTAGGATCAGTATTTGCATTTCACAAAAGGAAAGCTGGCCCAAGTTAGGAGGGGATCTGCCCTGGAGATAGGAAGAGCTGAGTGGGAAGAGCTGCACTGGAACCCAGCTGTGGAGCTCGAAGGCCTGGGGACCTGCCCAACTACAAGAGTTCCTGGGAACCTTACATAGAGATATCAGGCTGAGGAGCTTAGAGTGGTGCATGGGTTCTGAGGGCACTAGGGACCCCTTCACCTCCCCTGTGCTTGGTTGAAGTCTCAGCCTTGCTGAGCAGATGCTCTGTCCCGGGCTGAGCACTACCAGGGCTCTCAGATGTCCTTCCTTACTTCTAGGCCACATCTGGCCCTGGCTTCTTCGTCCCTCGAGAACCAACATCCAAACATGTCAACTCACCACCATTCCTCCTGACCTCCAAGCGGTCAAAGGCTTCCATGATGGTTATAGGAAGCTGGGTGAGTTAGACTGGGGTGGGTGGGGCTGTGTGGTTCATGGTGATGGGCAGGGAATTCTCTCTTGCTGCTATACTCCGTGCTTCTGGGCACTGATGTTAGAGGGCTTGGTGCCACTTCTTTCTGCCCCATTCATGTCTCATTTCTACAAGGCACTGCTTCCCCTACTTGAGCAGGTAGCAGGTTCCCTGGAGGCCTTGTGTTTTTTCCAGATTGCAGGGCCCCATGCTTGGACTTCTGATACAGTAGGCCTGGAATCTGCATGTCTAACCAGCTCCCAGATGACAGTGATGGTGCCCCATACTTTTAGAACCAAGGAGCTAAGAGAGCTCCCACTCTCTGTGCAGCCACCCTATTCTCTTATTTTGCAGAGAAATGCTCCTGCTAGTCTGTCATATTTGTCTTGCAGCCTTAGGTTTAGCTAGTAGAGTTGATCCATTTCTTATCCCTGGGTCAGCAAGTGTCACTCCTGTCTTCTTCCCTCTTCTGCATTCTTTCTCTTCCGTGTGTGTGTGTGTGTGTGTGTGTGTGTGTGTGTGTGTGATGTAAGCTTTAGAGTGTTTGTGTTCTTTTGGAACAGGCCAGTTCCTAGGTTTTGTGTGCATGCCTTCTATTTTTTTGTGTGTTGATTGTGGGGCTTGAACTCTGGGCGCTGTCCCTCAGCTCTTCAGCTCAAGACTAATGCTCTACCACTTGAGCCACAGTGACACTTCCAGTTTTCTGGTGGTTTATTGGAGATCAGTCTCACAGACTTTCCTGTCTGGGCTGGCTTTGAACCGTGATCCCCAGATCTCAGTCTTCTGAGTAGTTAGGATTATAGGTGTGTGCCACCAGTGTCTGGCTTAATGTCCACAAATGGCTTTGGACACTGACATCATTCTCTCCTTCACTTCTCCATTAAAGGTTTTAAGGACACCTGTTATTGGAGTCTAAGGATCACACATCTGAGGATTGGGATGTAGCCTGGTAGTAGAACATTTGCCTAGTATGCACAAGACCCTGGGTTCTTTATTTTTGCCAGTGCTGGGGCTTGAACTATGCTAGGCATGCACTCTACCACTAAGCCACATTCCCAACCCAGATGCACAAATCTTAAGTGTCTATTAAATTGGCTTGATCCTGCATCCCCCCCTGATGGCCCCCACCCCACCCCCAGTGCTCAGATCACACTCCCTGGCCCCTGCAGGGAGTTTTATGTGGTGCTAATTGGCTTGCTATTTTGAAGGTGTCTCCTGGTTTGTTTTACTGCTTTTTGTCAATGTGTACCTGAGAGATACCAACTTAAGGAAGAACTTTTTTGCTCATGGTCTCTGAAGTTTAAGTCCATGGGCATTTGGCTCCTTTGTTTTTAGGCCTTTGGTGGAGGAAAACTGGTCACTTCATGTAAGCCAGGGAGAGGGGAGTGTGGGGAGACAGAGGTGGCCATGATCCCAGGGTCCCTTCAAATGCCACAGTCTCTTCCTCCAATTAAGCCCTGCCCCACAATAGCCCATTCAGCTAGGAAGTCTTCAATGGATTCATCTATTGAGGAAAGCAGAGCCTTCAGCTTCCAATCACCTCTCAATAGCACCACCAACCCTGCAACCCATCAACATCTCGTCTAAACCATAACACGTGCTCTTAAGATACATATATATAATTTGTATCTGATCTACATATAAATTATATGCAAATAAATTCACATACAATTATAATTGTAATTTACCTGCTTTCTCCTGATGCTCCTGCTTTGTCCCATTCCACACACCCCATTATCTGAGTCCTCAGGCACCCCAAGTATAGCTTAGACTAGAGCCAGCTGGCTGTGCTCTACCGCAGGGTCAACCATCTGAAGTGGAAGGGCTGATTCGAGAGCTGGTTCCAATGGCAGGACAGGAAGGCCCTCTTTGGACATCTCCAGCAGGGAGTCCTTCTCTTCAGATTCCTTTCTGCTGAAGGCAATGGTTTTGACATTGGCCAAGACTTTGGGTCCTATTACCTTCCTTTCCCCTTGTTGGCCCATCTCCTCAGATGGCAAGGTTCCTGTTCTGCCTTTACTCTCCTTCACTCTGTCATCTTGGCAAGTCATGTCATCTTCTCTAAACCTCTGTGTTGGGTAGATAGCTGGATGGGAAGGTGGACTAGGGGTAGCTTGCATAACAAAGGTGTACTCTTTCACAACTCTGGAGAACAAAAGGCTGAAATCTTGGAGTCAGCAACCTCGAAACCTCTCAGCAGCTTCTGGTGGTAGCCAGCAAGTCTTGCCTGGTAAATGCATTCCTCTGCCTCTGTATTATAATATCTGCTCTTTTTTTTTTGGTCAGTTGTGGGGCCTGAACTCTGGGCCTGGGTGCTGTCCCTCAGCTCTTCAGCTCAAGGCTAGCTCTCTACCTCTTGAGCCACAGCGCCACTTCCAGCCTTTTCTACTTATGTGGTACTGAGGAATCGAACCCAGGGCCTCATGCATGCGAGGCAAGCACTCTACTACTGAGCCACCTTCCCAGCCCACAGTGTCTGTTCTTATAAAGACACCAGTCCTGTTGGACCAGAGTACCACTCTGCTCTGGCATGATCTCATCTCAGTTATATCGGCAGCAGTCCTATTTCCAAATCAGGTCACAGTCCAAAGCACTTCAGCAAATCTTTGGGTTTCTTTCTTTCTTTTTTTTTAAAATCAGTTGTGTGGCTTGAACTCTGGGTCTGGGTGCCTGAGCACTTCAGCTCAAGGCTAGCGCTCTACCACTTGAGCCACAGCGCCACTTCTGATTTTCTGGAGTTCACTGGAGATGAGTCTCCCAGACTTTCCTAAGCCGGGCTGGCTTTGAACCCTGATGCTCAGATTACAGGCATGAGCCACCAGTGCCTGGCCAAATCTTTGTTGTTTGTTGTTGTTATTGTTTTGGTGGGACACAATTCTACTCATAATGGTTGGGGTATGAATGGTCAGAAGGGAAGGAAACCTGAGCTCAAGTCTCCAATCCATGCTTGCTAAAATCCTGCCATCTTCTCCTTGATGCAGAACCCAGTAGCAGTGGGCCGCTACCTTAACACCACCCTGATGGAGAGCAAGGACAGAAGGCAGCGATACCGGTCCCTGTACCTGGCTCCAGCTAAGCGCTACCCTTTTAATCCGGTCCGCGACAGGCTCTTGAAGTAAGTGCAGTTTCAATGTCAGGTAAGGGTCCAAGGGCAGGAAGGACTGACCTACTGTGGGCTGGGATTCTTTATTTATTTATTGTTGTTGTTGTTGGTGGTGGTGGTCATGGGGCTTGAACTCTGGTCTCGGGCCCTGTCCTTCAGCTCTTCAGCTGAAGGCTAGTGCTCTACCACTTGAGCCACAGCACCACTTCCAGCTTTTTCTTCTTATGTGGTGCTGAGGAATGGAACCCAGGGCCTCATGCATGCAAGGCCAGCACTCTACCACTGAGCCACTCCCAGCCACTATTTTTGGTTCTTGAGGGAGCATGGCTAATGCCAGCCACACTTCAGGCAGTGCAGAGACAGCACAGGCTATGTTAATTAGACAGTGTTAATTAACTTCTCTGAGCCTCATTTCTTTTAGCTCGCAAATGAGATGGTAGGTAGATGGGGAGACTCAGGAGAGCTCTCTAAAACTCAGGAAGAGGTACTTGTTCTATACCAACCATAACTCACATGGTCTAGGTGTTGCCTTTGAGTGGTTTTGCCCTGGGAATGGGTGTTCAGAATGGGTTAGTAAAATTTATGTTAAGAAGTTATGCTGGTGCCAGTGGCTCATGCCTGTAATCCTAGCTACTCAGGAAGCTGAGGATCACAGTTCAAAGGCAGGCTGGGCAGGAAAGTCCACGAAACTCTTGGCTCCAATTAACCACAAGAAAAACAGAAGTGGAGCCGGGCATTTGGTGGCTCATGCCTGTAATACTAGCTACTCAGGAGGCTGAGATCTGAGGATCATGGTTCAAAGCCAGCCCAGGCAAGGAAAGTCTTGAGACTCATCTCCATTTAACCACCAGAAAACGGAAGTGGTGCTGTGGCTCAAGTGATAGGGTGCTAGCCTTAAGCTGAAGAGCTAAGGGACAGCACCCAGCCCAGAATTCAAGCTCCATAACCCGACCAAAAAAAAAAAAAAAAGAAAGAAAGAATAAAAAAAAAGAAAGAAAAGAACATAGGTGGAGCTGTGGCTCAAGTGGTAGAGCACTAGCCTTGACCACAAGAGCGCAGGGACAGTGCCCAGACCTTGAGTTCAAGCCCCATGATTGACAGAAAAAAAAAAAAGTTGTGAAGCCTAGAAAAGATCCATTGGAAACCATGGAAAATTATAAAGGAGCTGACAAATATTAGAGCTCCCATATTTTCTTGGCCATCAGCTGTAATATCATCTCAATTAAAAAAATTATAAATTGTGACTGAACATGTACTTTAGAAGTGAGCTTTCTGTTTTCTTGAAACAGTGGAGAAAGCATGAGAAGCAGATGCTGGGGCCAGATTGCCAAGGAAACCAGTTTTGGGGTATAATTTAAAATATTTTGTTTTCATTGAAGTCATCCTGTGCCTTCCCCATTGATTTGCTCCCTCTCTATGGAAAATTCCTGTGAAGGGCAGTGGAGGCAAGGTGTTTGAGAGACTCCGTGTCTGAAAATGCTTTGTAGTTTCCCACCTGCACAGCTGACCTGAGTTTGGTGGGACATAGCGTTCTAGGAATTTGGAGGGCTTTGCTCCATGCTTCCTAGCTTTCAGTGAAGTTGGGAAGAAGACTAATGCCAGTCTTGCTCTTTTCTTTGTATTTAATCTGCCTTTTCTTCCTGGAGGATTCCAGGATCTTCCTTCTGTCTCTAATGTTCTGAAAGTTCATGATGGTTAGATTTCATGTGGTCTTTTTTCACCCATTGTCCTGGCTATTAGTGGACTCCTTGTGTTTATAAACTCGGTCCCTTTTGTTCTGTCTGTCTCTGTCTGTCTGTCAGTCAGTCATCTATCATCCCCATCAATAGACCCTGTCTTGCTTTGTAGCCTCGGCCTCTTCATCATGAATGCTGGGAGTACAGACATGAACTTATCATGCCTGGCTTCATTTCTCTCTTTTTGGAAAAATGTTAAAATGTTTTGGCTTGGTATGCTAGTGTGCTAGTGTTTTTGTGCCCCCCCCCCCATCTCATTCCTTCTATGCCTTTTCCATTCTACTTTTTTCTGGTAAGTTTTATGTAGCTCTTGTTTTCCAATCCTACTATTGCATTTAAAATATTTGGCTATCACATTTTTTTGGTATCCAAGAGTTGTGGATTGCTCATTCTCTCTCTCTCTCTCTCTCTCTCTCAATAGCACCCAGTTCTATATGTTTGCAGTATGTTCTTCTAAGGGTGTTAGTTATAGTTTTTCTGAAGTTCCTTTGTCACCTGTTTTATCTCCAATTCCAACAACTTTCTCTACATTCGTGAATAAGAAGCTATCTATGCCATGAATGCGGCAGCAGCAGGTGTGTGGTGGGGGTATTACTGGCTAGAGGTTAGTCATTCAGTTGTCATATTTCAAAAACTTTCTCTGGGATTATTGGATTTCTCTAGGAAAGATCTTACATCCTAAGAGAGAGTCAGTACCATGCTTTGGAGAAGGAGGCTGGGCAGACTACTGAAGTCTCTTCACTTCCTTCTGCTTCCTCTGTCTCTTCCTTGTCTGGACCCTCTGCACAAATTTAACCTCCTATCTCCTGCTGTGGAGCTGGTGGGGGGTCATGTCTGCCTGAAGTCCCTGGGCCTTCCTGAAATTTGGAGGTAGGAGATGGTCTCCCTTGCTACTTGCTCTTTGGCCTCATGGGCTCTGCTTACCTTCCTGCTACCTCCAACTCTTTTGTCCCCTCACACCTCCTCTCACTTTCTTCTTTTGTTTTTAGAAAAGTCCTTAATAGTAGCTCTCGGAAGGGAGTCATTTGCCTTCTTTGATGGCCAGTCCTAGGGAAGACCTTTAATGTGCAAAGGTGCTTTTCCCCTTGCTGTCCCAGATGCTTAGCCATGTATCACACCAGGACTGGAGAGAGGAAGAAGGCTAATACCTTGCCCCAAATCACAAAGCTGGTGAGCAAGGCAGCAGGTACTGGAATTTTGTCTTTGCCGGGCCATCCCCACACCTGCACCCATTGTAAGGACTTGGGAGTCTGGAAAGAGAGTGTGCTTTCCCTGTGGATGTTGTAGATACCTATAAGTATGTTGCAAATGACAGCTTCCTCTTTCTCTCTCTGTTTAGCTGCTATGCCTTGTCAAATTCTGTGCTTTATTTATTTATAGGAGGGGTAAATTGTGACACTGAGATTTGAACTCAAGGGTTTGAATTTACTTTGTGAGCCCTCTGAACCATGCTTCAGCCTGTGGCAAATCCTTTATAGAGGAATAAAATGTACTTAATCCAGAGAAATTCTCCTCTCCTCTCCTCTCCTCTTCCTCTCTCCCTTACTCCTTCTTATTACTGAGGATTGAGCCCAGGCAAGCCCTCTACCACCTGAGCTACATCTCTGCTAGACTGTATTATTGTTTTACCCATTTTGCTCTATGACGTGTCTTTCTGTCTACTTGTCTCTCTATCCATCTACTAATCATCTTTTACTTTTCAGTGCTCATGGTCTTGCACATGCTAGGCAAGCGATCTACCACTGAGCTACATTTCCAGCCCTATCATCTTCTATTTTTGATAAGTTTCAAAGGAAATGCCAGTTACCAGTATTCTTCTTTCTAAATACTTTAGCATACACATGGTAATTTTTTTTTACAATAGAAAACTCATTCATGATTCCCAAATCAGAAATTAAAATCCCAGATGTCTATTCTTTATAACAAAGAATGTATACTACATTCTTTATTTGTAGTACTACATTTGTGTGTGCTGCTGACCACTTGCAAGAACTCCAAAGGGCAGATGTTAATTTCAGCGAGTTTCCCTTGAATAATTGAAGATGGCAGGGAGAACATGATTTACCCAAGTCACTGCTGGTATGTGGCATTGGTCCCTGCTTTCCTTGGAGCTGCTGAGCAATCAATATTTGCTGGCACCAACCTAGATCCTGGGATGCTAGGGCAGAGCCAAGACAGAAGTGGTGCCCCCGAGCGGCTCCCAGCTTCTCAAGATGTGCTCCCCCTGCTCTCCACAGCTGTAAGAAATCAGAAGAACAGATGGGAAGGAGGACTAGGGTGCTCTTCTAATGCCCAGACAGCTTTCTCAATTGGATGCCTTCTGGAAGCTGAGGTCAGGGGGAAGGTTATGTGAGCCCAGGAAGATAGAGGCAGAGCTGGCCTTCACTGATGTGCCTTCCTGCCTCACCCTACCTGTTCTTGTTCTCATCTGATCTCTTTTGTGTGTGTGCCATTTTGGTGAGGTAGAAGTATGGGTGGGAAAGAGAGACTCGGCAAGCTCAATATGCAAAGTCCCCTGCTACTCCTCCTCAACTCCTACCATCCATTTGCTGCTGTGCAGCACAGAAGTCAAGTGGTTGCCATGGAGACAACAGAGTGCCACCCACCCTCCAAAAGAAAGGGACTTAGCCCCAAGAGAGCCAGAGCCCTCCTTTCCTTCCTGTTCTCTTTCTTTCCTTTATTTTTACCTCCCTTTCTGTGTTTTGCTGGGGTGTGTGAGAATAGAGATGAGTATATTTCTGGGCTGGTAAGGAAGATGTAGGAAAATTGTATTGTGCAATGTGCTCCTTGCATGGGCTGGAGGAAGAGCCTCCCTGGCCTGCAGGAAAATGGTGGCCTTAGGAAGGGACAGGAGAGCAGGAGACAAAAAAAAGTGGATGATTCAATTAAATTGAGTGAATACTGTTGGGCTTGAGCTCTCGGCAGTTCCCAGGCAAATGGGGCAGAAGGGAGTGGTGGATCCAGCATCCGATATGTGACAGAGGATTTGGCTGCGCCCCATGAGACTGTGAAGGACAGAGTGAGAAATGTTCAAGTCTGCCTGGAAAGATGGATGATGTTCCAAGCTGCTAATGTGGGCCTGGAGGCATGTCCAGAGTGGCTAGACAGTCAGGGGTAGGAATGGAAAGGGAAGGGGAAGAAAGAAGCCAAGTGGATTCTGTGGGGGTGGGATTGAATCTGTGGAGTCTTTATACAGGAGTCTGGTTTCTTAGCTGCAAATCAAAGTATCACAATTTGGGAGGAAATCTGTGGAAAGATCCATGTGAAGATGTAATACAGGTGTTGTTGTTAGTTTTCTTTTGTAAAAAACTACCTGAGAACATCAATTTAAAGAAAAGATTTGCTAGGTGCTGGTGGCTCATGCCTGTAATCCTAGTTACTCAGGAGGCTGAGATCTGAGGATCATGGTTCAAAGCCAGCCTGGGCAGGAAAGTCCATTAGACTTTTATCTCCAATTAACCACCAGAAAACTGGAAGTGGTGCTGTGGCTCAAGTAGTAGAGTGCTTTCGAGCTGAAGAGCTCAGGGACAGTAAGACCCACCTCTTAAAGGTTCCACCGCCTTTCAATAGTGCTGCAGTTAGTGAGCAAGTATTTAGCATGTGTCCTTGGCAGGGACAGTTAGGTTGGGACTCACCTTTGCCTCATTATGTATGAATTTCCAGTTGACATTTAGGGAACCCTTACAGGGTTATGAAACTTTATGATAGACCACAAAATTGAGCCCTGGAATGGGGAAGAATGGGATTGTGCTGCTTATAAGCCAGTCCATCTTATTTCCCAGGAGATTACAGCATTTATAATTCAGGTCCCAGTGGGGAGCCTGGACTCTGCTCCATCCATGGTGGTCTGCTTGGTGGCTTCATTTAGATTAGCCTGGATTTCCATCTGGCCTCTGACAAGTGTGTGGACCTTGAGATGAATCTTACCTTGGTCATCTCCTATCATAGGCTATGTTGTCTCTTCTCAGTTGTAGAATGGGAATGATGAACGCTGCCTCACAGTCTATGGCTCTATTATTTTGTATTCCTGTGTTGTTTCATTTTTTTCAGTGCTGGGAATTGAACCCAGGACCTTGTGTATGCTAGACAAATAATCTTATCACTCAGCTACATCTCAGACCTAATGTGTTTTCCTACCAGCAGTGTACAAGGAATCTAACCTCAGCATTTGAGATTAACAGATTAAAAAAAAACATTCCAGCCGTCCTAATGGTATATTTCATTATGGTTTGAATTTGCATTTTCCAATGACAGCATATTGAAACTCTCTGCTGAAATGTTTTCAAATCTTTTTCACATTGTATAAAAAAATGGGTTGCTTTTTTATGTCAAGTTTTAAAATGTATGTATATATTCTAGACAGAAGTCTTTTTTTTTTTTGGTCAGTCATGGGGCTTGAACACAGAGTTCCTGAGCTCTTCAGCTCAAGGTGAGCACTCTACCACTTGAGCCATAGCACCACTCAGAAGTCTTTTCTTAGACATATATTTTGCAAATAATTCTGCCAGACACTCAGGATTTCAATGGGAAGTAACTGGTGTGTTTAAAAATGCTCTGGCATTCTTGTGTCAAAGAATAGAGTGTGTGTGTGGGGGGAGGGTGGATAGGGACAAGGAAGCAGTCTTAAGGTTCAGATGAGAGATAAGGCTTTGGGCCAGGCCAGAGACACTGGGGACAGTGAGCAGTGAGTAGCCAAGATCCACTGTTTAGCAGGAAAGGTCCCCTGTTCCTGACCCCTCTTTGCCTCTTTTCAATCTTCCTTCTTCCCTTTCTTTGACTATATTTGTACAATGCTTGCTAATTCATGGGTTACAACTGAGGTGAAGGGAAGATCCAAGGAAAATCTCAATCTTGCCTTCTTAGAGTTTCATATTTGGCGGAGAAGACAATAATCAAATGCACAGCTGGTGGTGTAACTTAATGGTAGAATGCCTGTCTAGCATGTGCAAAGACATTGGTTTGGCCACATACACTCAAAAGAAAAAAAAATGGAAAGGAAACAAAGGAAAGAAGGAAGGAAGTTAGGAAGGAAAGGAAGGAAGGAAGGAATAGAGGAAGGAAGAAAAAAGAATTGAAAGGAAGAAGGAAGAAGGAAAAAAGGAAAGAGGGAAGGAAGAAGGAAAAGGAAGGGGGGACAAAAGGGAGGGAGGGAGGAAAGGAGGGAGGAAGGAAGAAGGAAGATAACAGCTGGTGGATGCTGTTGGACATAGCCCCTGGTCCTTCCTATGAGAATGCCATCTTCCAAATGGCTCACAGGATGGGGACCAGGTCTTTAGGCATGTCACTCCCAAGACAGAGTCAAAGCAGTAGGAGAAACATGGGACTCAGATCATGAAGTCCAGGCATGTATTCTGGCCCTGGCTTTGACTGTTGTAGTGATTTCACCTCTTCTCTTGGGTTCTCCATTTCCCTACCAGGGTTGGGGTGGATGATCTTTCACTGGTTGTTCTCACTCACCAATCAGAATGCTTTGATGAGCTGAAATGAGTGGAAAATAGAGGGTGTCTTCCTGAGAATGGGCCTTTTGGTGCAAAAAGTCTGGAGCTCACCATTTTTTGGCCTCTCACCCAGTATAGGCCTCCCTGTAGGGCACAGCTGACAGGTACCCACTTGGCTTCTGTGAGTGGAAGCCCATTGCCTTCCAAGTGATCACATCCAGCTTCTCTGTCTTTTTAAAGGGAAAGGATCACACCTTTCACGAAGGGCAAGTACCAACCAACTGTGGATCACAGTTCAGATCCTGCTCCTTAAAGCTACCTGGAAAGGACAGCTATGGTGACCAGAGGGCCCAAGGCCTGAAGATAAATCTGGAGGCAGGAAGATGGCAGTGGGAACAACGGGTTTTAGAGAAGACTGTGAGACTGCCTAAGAGAGGTGGGAGGGGCTACCTTTGGTGCAGCTATGTACCTAAGTCACAATACCTATTGGGACAGCCAAGGCCAGGTATCTTTTGTTAAAAGAGATCAAGTGTCATGAGACTTCTAGTTGGGGACATCAGACAGCAGATGGACCAGAGGGTTGAATATGAATGACTCCATGGAACTCCCATCTATTCAAAGCCAGAGTGCTGGTACTTACTAAAGTTCAGATGGAGGTGGCAGAGAATGGCTGAAGTCACAGGGCAGTGTTAGGCCTCCAGGATTGTTCTGTAACCATTCCAGGATGGTTCTGGAAGCTCAGCAGGGCCTCATATTAGGAGACTGCTGACTACAAGGTCGTGTCCAGCCATTGGGACCAAACCAGCTGCACCAAAGTCAGGCCTGTAGGGTTTCCCAGAGTTAGGTCTTTAGGGATAACAGTATGTGTATGAATTTTTCTCCTCCTATTGATTGTGCTGTTTGAACTTAGGGCCTGGGTGCTGTGCCTGAGTTTTTGTGCTCTAGGCTAGTGTTCTGCCACTTTGAGCCATAGCTCCACTACTGGTTTTCTGGTGATAAATTGGAGTGAAGAGTCTCACAGGGACTTTCCTGCCCAGGCTGGCTTTAAACTGCAATCCTCAGATCTCAGCCACCTGAGTAGCTAGTATTACAGCTGTGAGCCACCAGTACCTGGCTTGATTTGTTCTAATAGTGGCATTTGGAAAACCAATTATGGTAGCCTTGGCATGAATGTTGGTATCTTGACATTGCCAGTTGGGCTGGAGGGGGTCCTCACTGAAGCAACTGCTCTGGGTCAAAGCAGAACACTCTTTGCTGACCACCAGTGTGCCTCCTTTCTGAGCCAAGTCAGCACAGTGAACCCTGACTACCCAACACAAAACTGCTGCTCTTTAGTCCAGAAGGCCATCTGCGCTAGCACCTGATGTAATCTAACTCGTTAGTAGCCTCGGTGTGTTTTTTTTGACAACTCACCTGACTTCTTGAGCCTCCCTTTCCACAATGGGGATTAAGTAACATGTTATATGCAATTCAAGTATCGAATGATATTTAGGGCTGAAGCGGCAAACATTGTTTTAGTAAATATTATAGACTTGGTCTGGAACACTCAAAGGTCTACATGTTAAAGGCCCGATCCCTGGATTGGTACAGTTAGGAGGTGGTGGGGCCTTTAAGAGGCAAGGCCTAATGGGAGGTCTATGTCATTAGATTTGGGACTTGCTCTCCCTCTTGATCCCTGTCTTGTGAATTTCCCTCAACTACATGTCCACTCTGACAGGCTCTCTTGCTCCAGCTCCAAAATAACTAAGCCAGTTGATGGTGGCTGGAACCTCCAAAACTGAGCCAAAATAAACTTTCCTTTGCGAGTTGTCTCAGGTATTTTGTTGGTGATCTAAGCTAACATGAAAGACTTTGCCCTTTAGAGACAATACACAAAATCTAATTTGCAAAACTTAACTGGAAAAGGAATTACCGAGATCCCTGCAGCCAACTTTAGAATAAGACACATATTCTAGGGAAATGCCTATTTTTGTATTTGCATAAAACCTTATGGTATTAAACGAATTACCTCTCTTCACTGAAGTGCACCACACTGACAGTTGGGGTGTTATGTTGCTCTAACAATACTCGAGTATATAGAGGTCTCAACTATGAGTTTATTTCTCACTTCCATAATAGCCCATAGTAGAGTTCTGGGTGGTAGGTAGTTCTCTACACAATGAGTCAGGGATCCAAGCTTCTGACCTAAGACAGCTACTTATGTCACTGGTCATTTGCTTCCAGTGAATGCATGGGAGCCAGAACAGACATGAACTTTTTTTCCTATCCATGGGAGAGATGCTTAACCTAAAGATGCATCTGGCACTGGGAAGGCTGAGGAATGGAATGCCTTGTGGACAGCTAGTGTTTTCCCACCAGTTTATAGATGAAGAAACACTCTTACAGGAGTACTAGCTTGTCAAAATTAGTTGGTCATAACCAAGTAACAGACATGGGACCGGAGCCAGATGTCCTGCTGCCATCTGGTGGCATGTCTGTTGCCTTTGAAGGATGGCACTCTCCCTGACCTGCTGCGATCTCTCACTGAAACCTTGCCTCATTGTCTTACTGCTTCCCCTTCATGATCTGAACCCTGCCCTTCACTTTGTTAGAGGGACTCTACTGGTGAAATGACATTTTCATTGCTAGACAGACCCAAGTCATCAGTCTTAAGTAAAGTCAGATGGGACTAAGACCCAAATGTATCACTCACCCATACATTTTTAGCTCTTGCCTGTGGATACCTGGGTTCAGAAAGAATATCTTAGTTGGGAACTGCACAACCTACATCTGAATCCTGGTCTGACTGTACTGTTGTCTCTTGATAAAGAAAGGACAAAGACTATCTTCCAGGTCAAACTTTATTTTTACAGAAGCGGCAGACCCATAGCCACAGGAGTGTGTTTTAGAGAAGGCACAGTACCTGTGGCTACAAGATCCTGATGGGGGAGCCTCATGCCTTTTTCCTTGGTCTCTATGACCAAAGAGGGGGAGGGGGAGAATAAAGATTACACACCACACACTTGCACACCCATCCCACCCGTCTCTTCCCATTCAATAACACCAACAACACATCATCCTAGCCCCAGCCCAAGGGCTCTGGATGGGTAGAGGCTGAATGTTCCTTTCCACATGCCGCTGGCACCAACTTGAACCCTACCCAAAGCCACTGTGTGGACAGATAAGCTGGATCTCAGCTCACCATTCTGGAAGACTGCCTTTCTAGGCAAGATGCTACTAGAACCAAACTGTAATCGGAGGCTAGTGTGATCATAACCTTCTAAGCCCTAGGTCCTGGGTAGGGTCTTTGATGGACTGGATTTTGGCTATGGGTCTAAGGGAGATATAAGCTTCAGGCATCTGGTGAAATGATGGCATGCTCACTGTTGGACTGATCTAGCTCAGGATAACCATTCATCTACAGCAAGTAGAGTCATCAGTCTAGTACCAAGCCAGAATACACATGGACTTATTAGCAGAGCCCACGGCAAAATCTGCATGCTCTGCAGACTGGAGTGAGACTTACTTTTTCCTGTCTCCTCCAGAGGCCAAAAGACTAAGGGGATTCTCTTGCTTTCTGAGTGCAAGTGGACCAATTCCCACAGACCATGCTGACACTGCAACACGAGGCCATGGGTGGTGGGATTCTAAGAGGATTTTGGCACCTGAAAGGACAAGATGGACACTTGCCTGCCAGTCATAGATGAGCCATTCCGAAAATGGGATGGGAGCTGGCCCTGGGCTGAAAGAAGGACTGTAAATGATGAACTATCCCTAAACGTCACCTGGATTGTTTAGTCTTTCTCAGAATTTCAACACAAAACAAGGTTTTCCATGAGTTTTGCAACCCTGGTATGTGAGGCAGAAAGGCTCCAGGGAGGTCTTATCTGTACCAATGTGACAGGTGAAGAAACTGCAGCTTGCAGGGACAAATGACGTGCCCGTGGCCACACAGCCTGGTGACAGCAGAGCAGGGACCAAAAGCCAGGTCCCTGACTCCAACGCATCAAGGCTGTGACCAGCCTGGCTCAGCTCTTGAATTCTGGCTTCCCTTCCAGAACTCCATTCCCTTTCAGACTGTGGGTTCTCAGCAGGGCGGGGCAGTTCTTAAGCTGAAGTTGCACAAACAACCACACTTCAGTAACAAGGCAGAAAGGACCTCAGGAGGTTCCTTCCCTCTGGAACGGAAACGGAGCTAACTTTCTCTGAGCTCAGGATTTGTTAAGGCACTGAAATTAGCTACAGCTGGGGCAGGGGAACAAAAAGGGGAATCAGGGGCTAGAGAAATCAGTGAAGCTCTTTGCTTCCTGCCCCACAGTGAGCCTCCTAATGGAAGCACCATGGAGAGTGCCACTTTCCCACTAGGTACCACCCCCTCCCCA
The DNA here is from genome assembly GCF_000151885.1 of Dipodomys ordii. NCBI lineage: Eukaryota > Metazoa > Chordata > Mammalia > Rodentia > Heteromyidae > Dipodomys > Dipodomys ordii. The sequence goes on along the minus strand of NW_012267277.1, from coordinate 8,297,399 downwards.
TCTGGCAGAGCAGCGCACATGGCCCACTCTAGTGGTGCGGGGGTATGAGGAGGCTGGCGGGCTAGAGCTAGGAAGAATGGGCCCAGGCCAGGATGGAATCCATCTCAAGATGCCTTCTACAGGAACACAGTAAACAAGAGTGGATGTGCAGATGGCTGGGGCAGCCAGCAGGCCCAAGCACACAGGAGAAAGAGGCAGGATGTCACCAGAGATGACAGAGGGAACTTTGGAATGGACCTGGCTTTGGCACAGCACATGGGCCTGCCTGTCCCACATGCAGCCCCCCTGAGATCCAAAGAGTCAGAGCCTTCCTTCTCCCTGCAAGGGGCTCTTCTGGCTGACCCAGGCAGTGGCATTGCTATTCCAGGGTGTCCCCTTCATCATTCTAGCCAAACCTGTGCACAGGTGACCTAATCTGGGAGAGGGGGGAACTTTCTGGACTCAACCACTGAGTCCACAGTACTTTAGTCAGATGTGATGCTGAAGAGGAAGCAATGAAGAAACAGCTACTGCTTCTGGAGCTTCTGTGTGACAGGTGCTTGACTTAGAAGATATCCAGCAAGTAGGATAGATGAAGAGACTGGGGCACAGAGAGTTCTAAACTGGGACTTGCACTCAGATTTGTCGGATTCCAAATCCCATGGTCTTTCCACTAGCCTGAGCTATCCTGGAAACTCGGCTTCCCAGAAGCAGCACTGTCTGGGTAGGATTTCTGGTGGGGTTTCATTCTGAAAATGTGGGTCTGAGAAAGCAGCCAAGCTGGAGCAAAGGGAAAACGTTTCCACTGCACTTGTTGGTCTCTCCGGGCGACAGGCCCCGGTCAGTGCCTGGCAGCCTTGCAGATCTTGTCATATACCTCGGGGAAGGCCTCCTGGCAGCCTAGTTGCTTCCGCAGCTTATGGTACAAGGAGCCATCAAACATCTCCCAGAACTCCTCTCTGTTCATGTAGCAGTCGGCGTACAGCATCTGGAATCTGCACAGGAAAACACAGAGTGAGGCTACAGGAGGCAGCATCAGGAGAGGATGTAGGGAGGAGAGGTGGGTGAGAGGCTGTACGGCTGTGTCCTGAGCCACTCACCCATGCACGCTCCGCACAAACTTCTCCAGCTGCCTCATGCAGGACCTGGCCTCGAAGTGCTTCACATGTGGCTCCCCGTAGGCACCAATGTCCACGTACAGCTCTGTCTCGTCTCCCTTGGGGTGCACCAGGCCCGGCTGGCTGGGCAGGATGAATGGGCACAGCCAGATGGGGTAGACCTAGAGAGGTCAGAGAGGTGGGTATTGGGGCTTTTATTCCAGTGGGTGACAGGCTTGTGCCTATATTTCACCACTTACTCAAAGGGAAGCTTTGCAGCCACCCTCTAGGGGCCCCTTGGCAGCTTGAGCCCTGGCTGAGGCACTCTGACTCCCCCCTATGGGAGTGCTCACCAGCAGGCCCTATGACCAGCAGTGAGTAGGTCAGGCCTCTGAAGCATGGGAAGGCCATATCTCATTTTATGGCTGGGCAAACCAAGGTCTGGAGGGTTAGGGGTACCAAGGTGTGTCCCCTAAGCTCAGGGTAGAAGGTGTGTCTCCCATGGCCTTTGCCTGTCTGCACAGCTCACATGGATGTCATTGTGGAAGGTGTGCAGGGCCTGGATCAGGCACTTCATGGGCACCAGCATGTCCTGCACCACGTGGTGCTGCTCGTAGAGCTTGCGCAGGGTCTCGCCCTGGGTCAGCTTCAGGAGGGAGATCTTGGGAGGAACCATCCAGCCAAAGAGGTAGCGGAACACAGGGTTGTTTCCAAAGGGGATGATATCCTGAAACACAAAGGGTGGGGATGGGGGAAGGAGCCAAAGGCAGAGCATTTCTACGTGCAAAGGGCTGGGGCCAGATCCTCTTTCCACACTCAACATACACAAATTCAACATACACAAATCAGGGCACTTTCCTTCCCAGATCAGGAGGGCTTGAGGGGACCTGGGGCTTTGCCTGGGAGAACCTCAGTATCTCAGCTCTGGCATTTACCAACTGTGATGGCCTTGGGCTAGTTACTTATTGCTTCTATTTTACCTTCTTTATCAATGGAAAGGGACTTAGGAGGCTAATAAGACAATGTGTCGAGACACTAATGCCTAGAACAAAATGAGAAGTTGGCCATCAATCCTGGACTCCTTATTGAGGTCAGAATGGCTGGCACAGAGCAGGCACTGAGCAAAGAATATGGGGGAGGGGGGCGGCAACAGGGGGGGGGGGAGAGATAATCACAGAGCTCAAGCCAGTTCCCTAAGGTCATTCCTCAGGGAACAGCTCCAACTGGGTTGGGAGAAGTGGGAGCCCTACTTGCCGATTCCTTGCTCAGAGCCTAACCATTTTCCTGCCTCCCTGGAAACTCTGTCCTCAAGTCATGAGGAAAGAACCGCCTCCATCTCCTTTGTCTGCTCCAGCCAGCTCCTCCCTGGAGGTCTTCTTCACCTGCCTCACAGCCTGCCTTCTGGCTTCCAGTCTTGATGTCTTCCCAAGTGCCACTGTCTCCATAGTTCCCACTGCAAGCATCACCTGCCCATCCTCCCATGTAGCTACACACAGGCACACATAGGCCTCATTGTGAGCTCGGGACCATGAGTCTCAGCAGTCTCAGTGCTGGCCAGCTGATCCTGGAGTGTACCAACTGTTGAATTCCCACTGTTAGAGACAACTGACATATCCTCCTTCCCTGAGTTTTCAGCAATCCTGCCCCAGCTGAAATCATGCCTCCCATTTCACTGAGAAATTACAGGCCATCAAAAGGGAGTACCCGCTCCCTCCCACGACCAAGTCATCCCCTCGTTCCTAGTGACCCTCCCCAGTTAGTTGTGCAGCTTCCTTCCTATTATGCTTCCACCATATGGCCAGCTCAGTACCTGGCACAGGAGCATCCCCACTTTCTCCAAACACATCCTTTCCCTCACAGTCACTCTTCCCCTCCCATCAACAAACAGCATAGGTTTATTACCATGCCTCACCTCTCCCATCTTAAATCTGGCACAGACACAAGGCACCTTCCCTTGGTCCCACACCCCTGCCCCAGGTCTCTGTCACTCAGTGTCCACAGATACTGCCTGGCAGGAAGCCTCTCAGACTGGTTCTATCTCTACATCCTTGTCTCCTATTCTCTTTAGAACCCATAGGTCAGGGCTATCCTCCTCAAAGTCACTGATGATTGCTCCAGGGCCAAGTCCCAGAGGCCATTTCTCTATCCTCATCCCTCTCAGCACAGGACATAGGTGCTCATCTTAGTCTTCTTTCTTTGTGTGTCAGTCATGGGGCTTGAACTCAGGGCCTGGGCACTGTCCCTGAGCTCTTTTTGCTCAAGATTAGTGCTCTACTACTTTGAACCATAGCTCTACTTCTGGTTTTCTGGTGGAAAATTGGAGATAAAACACCAGTGCCTAGCTTTTAAAAATATTTATTTTATTTTTTATTGTTACTAAAAAGGTGATGTACAGAAATATGGCTGTGTATGTCAGGTAAAGAGTATATTTCTTTTGACAGTGTCACCCCTTCCCTCATTCTTTCCCAGATTTTTCCTCCCATCCCCACCCACAAGTTGTACAGTTCATTTTCAACATAGTGTCTAGTGAGTATCACTGCTGCATTTGTTCAACTGTCTTCACCATTTCTTGCTTCCCTCTTCCCCTCCCAAAGACAGATAAATGAACAAACAAGAAAAAAGGATAAGAAAACCAAAGACAAAAAACCTCGTTTCCATTTCCTGGAGTTCATTTTGATAAATATTATTTTATATGATTCATCTTACTTTTTTTTCTTTTCTTTTCTTGGTCAGTTGTGGAGCTTGAACACAGGGCCTGGGCACTGTCCCAAGCATCTTTTGCTCAAGGCTAGCACTCTACCAACTTGAGCCACACCATCACTTCTGGCCTTTTCTGTTTATGTGGTACTGAGGAATTGAACCCAGGGCTTCATGCAAATACTCTGCCATTAAGCCATCTTCCCAGTTCTCATCTTCTTGAAACACCATGTTTTCCTAGTTCCCACTCCCTCTGACTGATAGCACCTTCTCTTCTGCTGACTTCTTCTCAAACTTTCAGGACTAGGCTTCCACACCCTTCTTTTCTTATCTATGCCCAGGGCTGTAAGTAGAACTTGCCTGTTCCTGATTGCCCACATTTTCATGTGTTGCCTCAGTCTCTGCCGAACCCCATAGTCTAGCATCCCACAGAGAAGCATCTCAAGACAACACCACAACACCATGCCTGTAATCCTTTCTCAAATTCTTCCTCCCACTTTTCATGGCAGTCAAGGGCATACTGTCCATCTGGTTCTTGGGCCTGCAACCAATCACCTGCCCACAGCCAATCTGTCTAAATCTCCTTGGCTGACCATATTTCCCAGGTCTGATATCACTTCTCTTCCCACAGTTGCTAGTCTTGACAACAGAAATCTTCCTTTCCTCTTCTATTTTCATGCCCACTCCCACTCAGCTGTCAAAGATATACACATATATTTAAACTGTGCTAGGGTTTAAATTCAGGGCCTTGTGATTGCTAGGCAGGCACTCTCATTTGAACCATACCTTCAGTCCCTAGATAATCTTTTAAAACAAAAACTAGGGCAAGTCACTTTCTGGATCCAAGTCCCCACAGACTATCTTTCACATCTCGAATAAGACATAAATCCCAGCTTGACTATAAAGAGCCATGTGATACAGCCTTTGGCGGCTGTCTGGTCTCACTCCACATCATGGCTTCAGCTAAGCAGCCTCTTGCTGCCTTCCAAACACACATTGTCTGCTGAGAAAACTCCACTGGCAGGTGACAAGGGTAGAGCCAAAGTCCTGCCTCACACAGTATATAAATATCAACAATCTAAAAAGAAAGTTAAAACATTAAATATAAGAACTGAAACCTTAAAGCTTAGAGGAAAACAGAGACATAAATCTCCATGACCTGGCATTTGGTAATATTAGTCTTAAATAAAAGAAACAACAGAATGAAAAATAGGTAAGTTAGACCTCACCTAAATTAAAAACATACATAGCAAGAGTCACCAATGAAGGGAAATGTACAGAACAGGAAAATACATGAAAATCATTTATCTGAAAAGTCTAGTATCCAGAATATGTAAAGAACACTTACATATTATCAACAACAAAAACCATACAACCTAGTTAAAATGGTCAGAAAATCTGAATATACACTTCTCCATAAAAGATAAATAAATGGCCAACAAGAACATCAAATGATGCCCAGTATCTCAAGAATAAACTATAAACTCAAACCACAATGGTATCACTTGACATTCCCTAAGATGGTTATACTAATGATTTGTAAATCAGGAAATAATATGTGTTTTTGAAGATGTAGAAAAATCAGCACCCACACATTGCTAGTAGAAGCCACCATGCTAAACATTTCAGTAGTTGCTCATTAATAAGACACAGGTGTGCCATATATTCCAGCAATACCACTCCTTACTGCCCTCCTACACTGGGAAGGATCCATCTGCTTGGTGAGACTGGAAGTTTCCCAAGGGTTGAGTGGGTCTATGTTTCCCAGAGTCTGGCTCCACTCCTGACACCCTTGGCCAGTTCCTGGCGCACACTCATTGCAGGTGACCATTTCCTCAGCTCAAAATGAAACAATGGCATTGCAGTTTTAAGAAGGTGTTGGGGTCCCTCAGGACAACACTGCTCCCTCCCTGAAGAGAGGAGAGCATGGCTACAATGCTGACTGCTCTGTTCTCTTCCTGGTGGTCAAGAGGAGCCAACAGCATAGGGAAACTGAGCCTTACCTGGAGCTCCCAGAAGATGCTGCGAGTGTGGCGGTGGTAGTAGTGTCGCAGGGGAATGTACTCAAGGCCCTCCTGGTTTGTCTTCAGGTAGTTCTCCACGTGCTTGAAGAACCAGGGCTTGTAGTAATTGCCAATGCTGTTGAGCTGAAATGACAGACAGTATTGTGATCAACCCAGAGATACATGCCAGAGCCACCAGGGAGTAACAGATATGGGCTGTTTAGCACTCCTGGCCTTTCAAAAGCTCTGTTGTGTGGATCACTGCTTTTGAGAAAAAAGAAACCCAAAAGCTTTCTTGAAAGCCAGGCACGGTCAGGCACAGCAGGCACTCCATAGCAGAGAAGCTCAAAGACTGTAAGTGGTGTGCACGGGGTCACACAGCTGGCATCTGGAAGTCCAGGGGACTTTGTGACTCCTCTCAGCTGGTGTTCCTTCTTGATGAGAATAGAGTGCAAATGTGAAGGGCAGACACTGCTACGATGTGAGTCTGTGCAGGCGAGATTCCTCCCCCTGCCCTCACAAGGCCAGCAAGTACAGTCTCTCATCACCATCTTCTGCCACAGCATTGCTGAACCAAGCTTCACAGTCTCCTGGGCTCAGCACTCCCTGAAGCCTCCTTCACCTGGAGGAAGCTCACAAGTGAGCTCACATGCTCCCTGGCACTGGGCCCTTTGCCTAAATCATACACTAACCCACTGTCTTCTTCATTCTCAAATGGTCCAAGTCTCACTGTGCTGTGTGTTCTGAGCTGACTGTGCTGCTCCCACCTCGGTGCCCTCACCTATGACATGAACTCTGGGTAGCTGCTCTTGAGGAGCAGGGAGACATCCAGGGGAAGGGGATCAGGCTTCAGAAGTCTGGGAGCACTGCCCCAGGAGCTGCTGGGGCCAGACCTTCCCAAGTCCCCCAAGCTGGATGACCTTAAGTAGGTTACACCCTGAACTTGTGTCTTGACAATAAAAACACAGGAGCTTTTCTTTTTTCTCTCTGAACAGGAGCTTTTTGAGCCATTTGGATATCACAGACACACAGACACACACACAGACACACACACACACACACGTACGTCACCAATGAAAAGGGAAGAGAAATGTACAGAACTCTTTTGTTATTTAAAAAAATAACAAAAAATCAGGACCATCATAGGAAGAGAAGACTGGAAAAATGATGGTGTGTGTGGAGGGGGTGGATCGGATTGAGTGGAATGAATACATTCCATATGTGTGGAATGGTAACAATGAAATTTCCTATATAACTAATGTCAGCTAATTGTTTTTAAGACCGTCCTGTATACTGTGATACTGTACCAAGTTGCCTTTTTACAGATAATCTTTTCTACTTACCTGGCTAATCTTATGTAGGCCCCGAACACTGCTTCCCTAGAATGGTTGGAAAGGCTGAGAGAAAACAGAGTACACAGTAGAGTACAGTACCTGGCCCACAGTGGCGAGCAGTTCTCCCAGTGGGGCCTGCCCTGCCATCTACTTGCCACACTGTTTGCTGGAACCAGGCAACCCTTTGCACTCAAGCTCCACAGGCAGCACCTGGAGCTCATCCAGGTGCCACTCTCCTGAGGAGCTTCCTCTGGGGTGGTTAGAAAACTGGGAACTGCAGTGGGCTAGGAAATTAGGGCTCAAGCATCTGTTCTCACACTTGTCTTTGGTGTGGGTCATATGGGGCTTCTACTTAGTAATGAAAGCAGACTGAAACTCAACAGGAAACAGAGCTACTTTATCTATGCCAGGAGAGGCCTGGTTGCACTCCTGGCAGTGGTACCTGCTGTAATGAACTTGAGACCTGGGGTACTGCATACAGGTGTCCTGGTACTCAGACTCAGGAACCACTGGATCTGAGAAGCCCAGGAAATCATAAAGAAGCTGGATCATCTGTTTCTCCTGGGACAGGAGTCGGCTGGGGAGACCAGAGGCCATGCAAGCTCCATTTCTAGCCCAAGTACTCCCACAGCCAAGCCTCCTCTTACAGCCTCTTCTCATAGCAGAAGTGGACCTTACTCTAGACATTGCTGGCACAGAGTTTGCAACCTTTCAAACCAGGGTATTTGCAAGAAGTGCTCCTAAAAATGAAATGCCCACCCATGCAATGGCATCTACCACTCTGTTCCCATTGGGTGTCTGGGCCTTGCTCACTGAGCACTGAGCAGGAAAACATCTCTGCTACTGAGCCAAGGAGGACTCTGAGCAAGCCCTTGGGACCATGTCTCCTTGTACGCAGGGAATCTGGTGAGTTGTTCAAATTTGAAAGCTGTACAAACCCATTTGCCAGTTAGTGAGATGGCATTTAACATATCAAATGACAGCAAAATGATGCTGGTACAGGGGGGGTGGTGATCCCCTTGATCCCTTCCTTTGGCTTTGTACTGTGAAAAGCTCTAAGGAAGAGCCTTGGAGAAGCCAGATAATCTCTCGTTTGGATGTCCCTATTAGGTGACTGGAGGCTGAGGACACACACTGATCAGGTTTCAGCCCAGGGAAGGCCTGAGCACCTGGGCTCCATGTCCAGTGTTACCTGACTGCTCCAGGACCCTCTCTTCCCTCACTACAAAGCCCTCAGGAACCTAAGTTCATGGATGATTTTAAATTCTAGAAGCGGCTATGTGAGGGAACCAACATTGAGTCGGGAATTAAGAGGCTGCTCCAGAGTTAGCATGCACCTCAGTGACAAAGCACTTGCCTATCTAGGAGCATTTGTAAGGCCTGGGAAAGGGGTCAGAATCTGCTCTGTGCTTACTGTGTTTCCTCAGGGGTCTCTTTCCCCACCTGGGCCATCTTTGTTTACCTTGAGAGGGTCACAATTCCAGGTGATTTTCCAGACCTTTCTAATTTTAAATGTTTTATTTACACAGGCATAGATCAAGACCGTTTCAGGATAAATATCCTTTGATTCACTAATTCTACAAGATATCTTCAAATTACACGCAGAAGACAAAAGATGTAATTAAAATAACAACAACAACAAAAAACTGGAAGCAACTTAAATTCCCAATGACACAGTACTTCAGTAAGCAACATGGCACTCTTCAATTCTCTGTTCTGTAGACATTAAGATAGTCACAAAGCCCTTACAATGTAGGGAGACACTTTTCACACAAAATCCAGTCAATTTCAATACAACAATAGATAATGACAAACTGGAAAACTGCAAAGACACTTGAGTTCACAAGAAACTAAAGAACTACAAATTAAAAAGAGGCCCTATTTTTAACCTTATCAGATTGGCGAAAATGAGTGATACTACCACTAGAGTTGGCAAGAATGCAGGGAAAGGCTTCTGCCACATGGCTGCAGGAAATGGGCAAGAGCACAGCTCTCTTAGGGTGTCTCACTCTTCAGTGTTCTGCTTATTGGACTTAATAACACAAACATTTGCACTAAAGGGCAAGGAAAAAGCTGGGTAGCAGATGCCTATAACCCCAGCACTTGGGAGGCACAGGTAGGAGGATCTAGAGTTCAAGGCCAGCCTGGGCTACATAGCAAGACAAAAAGCAATAAAACAAACAAAAAAGAGAACGGATAGGTGGTGTAAGAGTCTTAAATCTTCAATGCCATCTTATTTGTAAGAATAAAATAATTTTAGTCAATGCAAAATTTAAACATTCAGTAAGTGATGTAGGCCAATTATTTCCATACAACAATAAGAATGACACACAAATAGTTCTTGAGAAATGCAGAAGGGATGGTTATAATGCTTTTTTTTTTAAATTGTGAAAATACCATGTAGAGGGGCTACAATTACATGGGCAAGATAATGAGTACATTTCCTCATTCATTGTTGCCTCCTCCTTTGTTTCCCCTTCCCATCTCCCACCTCCCCATTATAATGCTTTTGTAATCAAACAACATGTATTGCAAGAGGAAGTACATTAGCAATAGTTGGCTTTGGGTCATGTTTGTAGGTCAGTCTTTGTTTAACCTCCAAGTATTGTATGTGGTATAAGTTGAACGAGTGTCCATCTGGATCCCAACGCATCAAATCAACTACTATAGAAATTACATTAGCCCTTAGGGCCTCAGTTTCCTCTTGGTGAAATGAGACTACAGCCAGTGCTGATGGATTACCTTTATAATCCTATCTCTTCAGGAAGGTGAGATCTGAGGATTGCAGTTCAAAGGTAGCCCAGGCAGGAAAGTCTGTGAGACTCTTATCTCCAATTAAACATCAAAAAGCCCAAAGTGGAGGTGTGATTCAAGTGTCAGAGCACTAGCCTTGAGTGAAAAAGTCAAGACTGTGCCCAGGCCTTAAGAATAGCACTGTCTGTCTGACACACACACACACACACACACACACACACACACACACACACACACACACTCATACAGGCAATGGGGCCACTGTGAGAAGCAGACGGTACACCTCTCAAGACAGGTCACATTCCAGCAGGTGGCAGGAGCAGAGGAGATAGAAGCTTTCATTGTCATCTGAAAGTGGGGTCAGCTGCCTAGACCCCAGGTAGGTAGACCCAGGGAGTAGCTTCATAGAGGCTCAGTCCCATCCCAACCCATGCTCCCCATCTTGTCTTAGTCTTTGCCTGGCCTACCTTGGTAGAGTCCACTTCATCTGTCATGACTCCTGTCATGATGACGGCCTCATCCAGGGAGTAGAGCAGCCCTTCTACAAAGTGGTTCTCTGACCGCCGGGATTCTTGGGTGAATTTGTCACAGATGGCCTCTAGGCCACGTACGGGTTCAAACCGCAGCTTGACATACTTCTTGGCAGGGATGATACGGATCTCAGCAGCCACCAGGAAGCCCAGGGTTCCACAGGACCAGGGCACGGCATAGAACAGGTCTGAGTTTTCAGACTGTTGAGACAGAATTGATACATGTGGAGGACTTGATGTGTGGATCCCAGGCCATGACACTTAGTCAACTGGGGAAGCTGGGGTCTCTGGGCTAATCTGTCACCATCTTGCATGATAGGAACAAAGACCTTTACCATCTGTACTTAGTTTTCCCTTGATATTTAAGCTACTATGCCCTTAGCTACTTGCCAATCATGGTTGCTCAGCAAAACAGCATCCTCCCCCTTCCATCTAGTCACAGCCACTTAAGACACAGGCTCCCCAGGAAAGAAGTCATGACTAGAAATGTCCAAAGACCCCAGATAGGGGACAAAGAGGCAAGGGATTCCCAGACCAAGCTAATCAAGAGCTAAACCCTTGCCAAGAGTCAGGATAGTAGGAGACATGAGAAAGTCTCTGGCTATAAGAGCTTTTCCCACTCCACTAGCTTGTGGGATCTCCACTCACCCCAATACACAGCTTAGAGATAATACTATCCTCTTGAGAGATAAGGAAAAGTCAATCACCCAAGAGGTGACCTGTTTTCTCTAAGGTACCCTAAAAAGTCAGCCGCTCAGGCAAGATGGCCTAACTCAGCATGCAGTGTTCCTCCTTCAGTGCCTCCTCTACTCCACAGATCTTTTCCTAATTGCAGTGTTTTCTTGTTTTGACATCTGTCTCAGGAGATCACTGCCTTTTCCTCTGGCCATTCTAATTTAGACTTTTTGATTCTAACAAAGCACCTTTCCAACAAATCTATGTCAACCCTGCATGTACTCCTTGGGGGTGGGCAGGGTAGGCTGCAGGAGGGCAGAGGCTGAGCTTGAGTGGTCTCCAGAGGGCCAGCAAAAGCCTCTGGAATAGCAGAACTGGCACAACCAATGCCTAGTTGTGTTACCAGCTCATCCTTCTTTCTGATCACAGTAGTAGTAACCAGTTGGCAACTGCCTGCCAGAATCTAGGCTTGGAGCTTCACATACAGAACCTACTTACACTTCCTGAGCATGCATTTGTCAGGAGTCTTGGCCTTGATACAGGCCTTTGTCTGTTCTCTGTTGAAAATAAATAGGTCAAAGACAGGACCCCAGTGTCAGAAAAGTATGCTTAACAGATAGGGTCTTCACCATGGTCTATCTAGCTCAGCTCAGAGCTCCCAAGCACAGTACCTTTTCCTCACTCCCTGAAAAATCCACTTCAAAAGGAGCTCATGACCATCCAATCCTAGAAACCCCCCCTTCCACATGCTAGGCCATATCTGAGTGAGGTTAATTAATGTTCCACTCTTTAGGTAAATTGCCTTAAATGACTGTGTCCCACTTTGAGTGACAGAATGAGCTTTTATTGTAACAAAGCAGTTCTTCTAATCTTTTATTCACACCCCACAACTCCTGATATACAGCTTTACTACCAATGCCTGACTTCTGCACAGTCAGTCTGGTGTAGCCCAACTGCCTGACTTTGAATCTCACTAGTGTGACCTAAGGCAAGTTTATTAATCATCTGTGCTTAAGTTTCCTATCTGAAAAATGTGGATAAAAATAGTTCTGACTTCATTGGGTGTTCAAGATTAAGTGCATTCACAATAGTGTCTAAGCACATGTATCATTCTTTTGTTATTATTATTGGTACAGCCTGCAAAGGTGTATTTGAAATGAGGCACCCTGGGAGAGCCACTTCTCTGACCCCGCAATCCTTAACACCCTTGGTATGCCCCATTGTGGAACTCACCGGAGTGCATCTCACAAAGCTGCCATCGGCCAGGACCAGCTCATAGGCAGTGCAGATGTGTTGGAACAGGCCGTACTTGTGGGATGATGACTCGATGCCTGTGCCCATGATCAGCCCCCCTACAGAGACACATGCCAGTCAGAGCTAGCAGTGATGTGCAGGGCACAGCTTACTTAGGAGAGAAGGGCTTCGATGGGAGTTGAGGGCAGGAGTTTGAGTGGATATGCATACCCTCACTGTAGCCAGCCTCAACTTAGAAGCCTGTGTGCTCACTCTAAGAGAGGCTTCAAGGAAAACTGAGGTCAATGGGGTAACAGGGAGCTGTGATCCATGGGAAGATGCTTCCCCTTGATATGAGAAGGATTAAGACCCACATATCCTCTGGGAAGAGGGACTAGAAGTATTCTGTGTGTTCCACAGGTAGAAGTGGCATACGTAAGTCACAAGGAAGCAGATTTGAGTTGGAAATGAGGAAATGCTATTGAATAATAGTGCTGTCTATTCTGAGCTGCTCAGAAATAGAGTAGTAGACAGTGAAAGCCCCATCATTGACCCCAGCAGGTAAGAGATGGTAACTTCTATCCCTGATGGAAGACTGGCCATCCCTACACCAGATGGAAGATGGCCAAGGCCCCCTCGCCCTGATCCTGGGACAATCTGACTCCTCTTGCCCATGAATATGGAGTCCTTACCTACTGTGAGGTCATCAAGCTCAGGCAACACAGGCAGGGTCCAGCCAATGGAGTTTAGCAGAGCAGTCACCTGACCCATGGACACCAGGGGTTCCACACGTACAATCTGTAGACACAGGGAAAGAGATGTTTCAGGAGAAGACCACCATAAGGAGGCTTTTCAAGCTTTCCTACTCAGCTGTGTATTCCTTCTGGAACACTACACTGCCTTTAGTTATAGTGAGTGATGAATCAAAGCCTGTCAAGTTTTTTGGTTTTGTTTTTTTTGGTCAGTCGTGGGGCTTGAACTCTTGGCCTGGGCACTGTCCCTGAGCTCTTCAGCTCATAGCTAGCACTCTACCACTTGAGCCACAGCACCACTTCTGGTTTTCTAGTGGTTAATTGGAGGTAAGAGTCTCATGGACTTTCCTCCCCAGGCTGGCTTTGAACCATGATCCTCAAATCTCAGCCTTCTGAGTAGCTAGGATTACAGGCACCAGCCACCAGCACCTGGCTTCAAATATTTTTAAATTCAGAAATCTTTCTTCATTTTGCTTATTAAAATGGTTATTTACACTTTGCTGGAATATAAAACATGTCTTGCCTGGGTGTAGGTACCACCCTAAGAGGTGAGGGTGAACGAAGACAGCACAGGAAAGTGAATATGGTCAAAATCATTTATGTAAATGTGTGAAAAACAGAATGATAAAGCCTGCTGATACTAAGAAGGGGACGGGAGATGAATGACAAAGGGTGTTGCGTCCAATCAAGGTGAATTGCATTCACCTTTGTATGTATCAAACCTCCTTGTACAAATAACTGATGCTAGTAAGTAAAATTAAAATGGTGAAACAGAAGAAATGAATGGGAAAGTGAGAAGTAAAGAAACAGAGATTAAATGATGTAGGCCTATACCTAATTTTATGCCAGTATGGGGCTTTGAACTTCAGGGCCCCATGCTTGTTCAGCTAGTGCTCTACTACTTGAGGTACTCCTCCAGCCCAGATTTTTGCTGGTTAGCTGGAGATTAGCGTCTGGTGGAATTTTCTGCCTGGGCTGGCTTTGAACCTTGATCCTGTAGGTCTCAGTCTCTTGAGTAGCTAGAATTATAGGTGTGAACCCACTATTTTGTATGTTTTATTTAATATGTTATACCCACATAAATATGGACTTACACATACATGAAACTGTTGCCTTTTTGTTTTCAAGTTAGCGTTTTGTTATGACCATACCCTTCTTTTCATGAAGCTGAGTGTGGCAGTACATTATCTGTAATCCCAGGATCTGGGAGGCTAAGGCAGGATGATGGCGAGTTCAAGCCCAGCCTAGCCTACATAGTGAAACCCTATCTCATAAACAAAAAACCCAAATAAGTATTTGAGCTGGTGGAAAATAAAAGAACATAGACTGTTACTTGCTTAGAAAAAAAAATTATAGCATTAAAGATCTATATTAAAGGGAAAAAAATAAAGAAAAAAGAAAAATCAATGGCCTAAACCCTTCACCCTAAAAAACTACCAAAAGGGTGACTGGCACTAGTGGCTCATATATGTAATATTAGCCACTCGGGAGGCTGAAAATGATGGGATTGAAGTTGGAGGCCATCTAGGGCCTACAGCTCATGGGATCCCCTCTCCACGCAAAACTAAGATGGTGGCTTCTATTTGTTATCCTAGCTATCAGGAAGCCCAACAGGTGGGTCACATCAGGTATAGCTGGTGAAAAATGAAACTTTCCTTTAAAAAAAAAAAAAGAGCAAAAATCAGTCTATAGATGTGACTCAGCAACAAAAGTGTCTGCTTAGCAAGTGTAAGGCCACAAACTCAAACCTAAGTATGGCAAAAAAGAAAAATAAACTACCAAAAGTGGCTCTACCAATTCTTTCTTCAGATAACAGAATGATTGCTTTGTTTGCCCAAGACCCTGGTGTCTTCCCCCAACACTGTAAAAAGCAAAGAAAATTAAACTCAAGTAAGAAAAAATGAGAGTAAGGAAGACCACAGCAGAAATCAATGAAATAGAAAAAAAAAATCAATGAAGTCAAATGCTAGTTCTTGAGAAGATGAGTAAAATTGATTAGCCTTAAGACAGACTGACAAGGGAGAGCAGAATCAAATGACACAATGAATGACCTGCCATAGCTCCAGGTGCTACAGATGTTAAAAGGACAATGTGGGAATGTGACAGAGTCTGTTGATAAACTGTGCAACCTAATGAACAAATGTCTGAGATCAAAGTTCAGCCAAGAATAAACTCCAAAACACTGATATTTAGTTTAAAAAATTGCTCACAAAAGAAACTCTAAGCCCAAGTAGTTTCACTTTATGGTGTCCTTAAAACTTCTAGAATAAAATACAGAAGAAAAACCTTTGTGACCTTAGATTAAGCAGAGATTTCTTAAATACAACATCAAAAGTATGAGGTACAGGGGCTGGGAAAGTAGCTCAGTGGTAGAGCGCTTGCCTTGCATGCATGAGGCCCTGGGTTCGATTCCTCAGCACCACATAAGCAGAAAAAGCCGGAAGTGGTGTTGTGGCTCGAATGGCAGAGTGCTAGCCTTGAGCTGAAGAGCTGAGGGATAGTGCCCAGAGTTCAAGCCCCATGACTGACAAAAAAAAAAAAAAAAAAAGTATGATGTGCAAAAACAGATGTTAACTGAATTTTATCAGAATTAATATTTGTTGTTTTCATAAGCATCCTATTTAAAACCAAAATTGGCAAAAGGGCTCACCCAAGGAGAGAGACAAATGGCGAATGTGCACAGAAGGTAGTAATATTTTTGTTCATATGGGAAATGTAAACTAAAACCACCATGAAATAATACACAAACAACTCTTACAATGGCTGGAGTCCAGACTAACTATGCAGCCGATTTCAGGATAATATGGACCAAAGAGAAATATTGCTGGTGGGGATATGAAATGCTGTAACCATTTTGGAAAACAATGGGGCAATTTTCCCTAAAAGTTATACATCTATCGTGTGACTTAGTCATTCCACTCCATTCCCAAACAGTCTCTTTATGTCTATAAGAAGATGATTCATAAATGTCTACAGGCATTTTATTCATAATAGCCTCAAAGTGGAAACAGCCCAAGTATCCACCAGGAGGTGAATGGATAACCAAACTAGCACGTCCACCCAAAGGAACACTATTCAGCAAAAAATAAAGAGTATCCAGTATTGATATTGCTTCAGTGTGGATAAACCTGAAAATTACTACTAAAGAATCTATATATACTGAGTGATTCCAATTATATCAAACTCTAGAAGCAGATCACTATTTACCTAAGGATGAAGGGGGACAGCAGGAAGGAATTAACAGGTGGCATGAGAAAACTTTTGGGGATGTTAGTTATGATCAATTTTCTTGATTCTAGTAATAGTATCTCATGTGTGGACTTGTCAGGAGTTCTTACTTAGCTGGCTGTCCATTTGTTTCTTTTTTTGTCTGTGGGTGTGGGGCTTGAACTCAGGGCTGGAAGCTATTCCTCAGCTTTCTTGCTCAAGGATAGTACTCTACCACTTTAAGCCCCAGTGCCACTTCCGGTTTTCTGGTAGTTAATTGGAGATGAGAGTCTCACGGACTTTCCTGCCTGGCTGACTTTGAACTGTGATCCTCAGACCTCAGCTTCCTGAATAATTAGGATCATAGGTAGGAGTCACCAACATTCGGCAAGGCTGCACCTTTCTATTGGCACCGTTTTTTTACCGTATAGCAAGTATGGAGAGTATGGTCAAAGTACATTATATGCATCTATCTAAATATAATGAAACCCCTTTGTATATTTAATTTATGCTAATTTTTTTGTCAGTCCTGGGTGCTGTCCCCGAGCCTCTTTGTGCACAAGGCTAGCATTCTACCACTTCAGCCACAGCTCTACTTCTGGATTTTTCTGAGTAATTTATTGTAGATTAGAGTCTCACAGACTTTCTTGCTTGGCTTTGAACCATGATCCTCAGATCTCAGCCTCTTGAGTTGCTAGGATTACAGGTATGAGCTATGGTGCCCAGCTCAAACCTGTTTTTGTTTTTTTTTTAAGGCAGACATGCTGTCATAAGAAAACTGAAGCACTAGCAAGTAGATTTACCATTCACAATAACTTCCTATTATTGAACATTTCATTATCTTCAGAGAGAAATAAAGGTGTAGCGAGGTATGGTAGCACAGGCCTGTAATCTTAGCAGTCTAAAGGCTGAGGCAGGAGGATTGCCAGTTTGAGGCCTAGTGAGTTCCAGGGCAACCTTGGCTATGAAGTGAGACCCTGATTTAAAAAAAAAAAAAAGAAAAGAAAAGGAAAGGACAAAAGAAGTGATACAGCCTATCTGAACTGGGAATCAATTAAGCCAGATTTTAAGTAGAATTATTAGATGAACCAAAGAGTATGCATTTTGGGGACTATTCAGCAAGTGAGTGTCTTAGGATCCTTGCCACAAGATTTCCTCTCCCGGACACTTTTTTTTTTTTGGGGGGGGGTCCAGTCGTGGGGCCTGAACTCTGGGCCTGGGCGCTGTCCCTCAGCTCTTCAGCTCAAGGCTAGCGCTCTACCACTTAAGCCACAGCACCACTTCCGGCTTTTTCCTTTTTGCTTATGTGGTGATGAGGAATCGAACCCAGGGCCTCATGCATGCAAGGCAAGTGCTCTACCACTGAGCCACCTTCCCAGCCCCACACTTACTTTTTTTTTTAACCAGCATACCTCCTTACCAGGAAGAGCTAAATAAGTTCTCCTTTGCTTCTCATTTCAGCCTGATTTTCCATCGACTATTTATAGATAAATGAGGAGAGTCAAAGAATCTGGAGCTCTCACTGGCCTGTCCAGTGGATGGGACTGTGACTACTATCTCCCTCTGGGGGGCTGGGGGGCTTGGGAGCACAGCAGTGTGGGGCAGGGATTCCCCTGATGACCATGGGTCTTGGTCCTATCCACTCTAGGATGCCTGGGTTAAACTCACCTTGCTCATAACTCCCCCCCAGTACGGTAATGCCTGCCCTATTCCTAAATGCAGCGGATAATACACTCTCACCTGCTTCTTGGTGTCCACTTCCAAAATGTCCATCAGGTTGATCATGATGTTTTTGTGCGTCTTCTTGTACTTGCCAACTCGCAGTGAGACAGTGAGCCAGCCGGGGCGACCCGTGCACATGAATGTCTTGCTGCCCTGCTCCTTCCATTCTCGTACCTATAACCATGGAACAAGGCTGAGGTGGCCCCTTCAGGGACCAGAGTAGCTCACAGCTGGGAGGGAGCTGGAAGAGATGCCCCTTCACTTAGGCCCCGGGAGGTATGGCTGCCCTCTCTATCCTGCTTATCTTTTCTGCTGATAAGACAGAAGAGCCAACTTGTTGCTATACCACAAGGCAAAAACCAGTAAGATCAACGCGCTTTTGAAAACATTATCTTACAAGCGCAGGAAAGATTTTGTAAAGATAATGAGAGCAATAGTCATTTCCTGGAGGCCCCCACTGGGCTCAGCACCTATCTACACTGGTTTGCTAATACTCATAACAATCCTAGGAGTTTGGGCAACCCCTTTTGCAAATGAGGAAAATCAAGAGGCAAAAATAACTTGTCCATGGAAGTGGCTCTGTGGCTCAAGTGGTGGAGCGCTAGCCTTGAGCTAAAGAGCTGAGGGACAAAGTCGTTTAAATAAGGATACAGGTGGACCCGTTGCAATGATGAGAAGTACAAGTTGTCATGTGGAAAACGAACTTTACAACTTTGATGGGGGGGGGAGGATTGGGTGGGGGGGCAGGGGGAGGCTGGGAAGGGATGTGAAGGGTAAACAGAGGAGGCTACAATGCTTGATAAGAAATGTACTCATTATCTTGCCCATGTAATTGTAACCCCTCTGTACAGTATGTTCACAAAAAAAAAAAAAAAGAGCTGAGGGACAGTGCCCAGGCCCAGAGTTAAGCCCTATGATTGATCTCACACACACACACACAACTTGTCCGACCAAGGTCAGACAGATAGAACCCAGATTTACAGCCAGGACGGTAACTACAGGCCCATAGGATAGATAGGCTTACGGTCAGTCACAGAAGAATGGCTAACACCTATGAAGGCTGATTCTGTGCCAAACCCTGTTCCAAGCACGTGCTAATTCTCGTACCATTCAAGCAAGTAAGAAGGAAAAGGGAAGAACCACAAGCCAGTGGAAGGTGTGCTGTTGGCAAAGCTTTAACTGTAGGTAACTAGGACACAAAACACAGAACAAAGGGTAAGGGTCAGAAACCCAAGCGGAGCCATTCTGTCCATGCAGAGATAGATAAGGGATGTAGTTCTCATCTATGAGCATCAATTCCTTCTTCTACTTCTAACAGTCCAGGTTCTGTTGGTTCAAGCCAGGCTGATTCTCTTCTACTCCTATAGGCAGGCACATGACAGGTCTGATGCAATCCTTTTGGCTAAAGTAAACATTTTAGGTATTGGGTTGTCACCCCAGTCACACTAATGAGACCGTTCTAGATACTCTCTCTTTACTGGGGTGGCTAAACTGGCTGGATCTAAAACCAGAAACAAGGGGCCTCCAAGGAAGACAGATGCCCTGGCAAAGGAAACCCAGAGAAAGCAAGAGTCAGGACATGGCAGATGGAGAGAAAGATGAAGATAGGGATCTTGGATACAGTCATGCCTGAGCCATTTTTATTCCTGGACTTTTTATTCTAGAACCTGAGCCAGCAAAGCCCCTTTTATATCAAGCCAGTTTAAATTAAGTTTCTATCTTTGCAGCCAAGAATCTTGCTAAATACTGGTCAGGCAAGCTGTTCAACACAGGAAAGGGCTTTCCTAAGATCAGATACTACACACAAGAGGTAGAGGTTATTTAAGGTGCAGGGTGGGGGTGGGAAGAGAAAAGGATTCCTGTGAGTTGGGGGTTAAGGGTGAAATGTGGTATTCTATGACCACGTGGGCCTAGCCCTGCCCAAGTCTGCAGAGGTGTGAGGGAGTGGGTGCTGTATTCAAGCTGGAGGATGTGTTCATCTTGTATTCAAGCTGCATTCATGCTGTATTCAAGCAGGGGGTAAAAGCCATAGAGCTTGAAACACTGTACTGAGTCCTATTGGAAGATAAACAAGGCTGGTAGGGAGGCAAGGTCAAGGACAACAACATAGTTTTAGGATTATGTGTAGGCCAAAGAGAGATAGGGAAGGCTCAGCAAAAAAGCAAATTGTCAGATAGGTATCATACCTAGGCACGCAAGGCATGAAGCAACAGAACCAAGCTTGCAAGGTGGAAGAGATGAGGAAAGGAAAAAATAAACGAGACTCTTATCTCCAATAAACCACAAGAAAACTGGAAGTGGCGCTGTGGCTCAAGTGGTAGAGCACTCGCCTTGAGCTGAAGAGCGCGGGGACAGCACCCAGGCCCAGGCTTCAAGCCCCACGACTGAGAAAAAAAAATGTGGAGCTTTCAGGCTCTGAACTCAAGTTAACCTGAGTTAGCCGCATTTACAAGCTCTGAGGTCCTGGGCTCTGACTCACAGCTGCAACTTCAATCTTTCCCATTAGCACAACAGGTAGCATTTATACTAGGATAGCGGTAAGGACTATAGCTAATGGTGTCAGGGGCACAGGGCAGTTTCACCATAGGGGTTGGGCTGGCCAGACTCCTTGTTTTTTTTGTATACAGTGAATCCTGTTTCATTTAGTTTAGTAAAGAGCTCACTAAGTTGTCTTGAGCCTGGCCTTATGAGCCAGAGGTGGTGAATCAGTAAAAGTCTCTGCTAGGAGGGATTGGTCTAATTCAGCCAAGGCAGTGAAGCACAGGTTCATAGTTTGAAGGGGGGGTGGAGGGAGTGGGGGAGGAATGGCAGGTAGATCAAGGATCTAATTTAGATCAAGCATCTAAATTAACCAGCACAACAGCTAGGAAGTAAGATGCTAATGGAGAGGGAGGGCAGGCTGAGCTCTGAAGCCTGGGTTGTGAGCTGCAAACCTCAAGGCAGCAGTGCAAAGCACTTCCAGAACTGCATTCTCCTCCCACTGGGCCAAGGTCTAGCCTGTGGTTGCTTTCTGCATCCATACTTAGGATTTAGTGTGGGGTACACAGAGCCTGGAGAACACACAGGCTGCTCCACCTGCCTTGGGGGAGGGGGAGTGACAGCAGCAGGAAACATACAAGCTCTCAGCAGCCTGATGCCGTGCCCTAAGACAGGAACATAAGGAGAGGCAGAGAAAGCCAAGAAACCACTCAAGCCCCAAACCTATGCCAGCGCTGGGATGTGGTGATCGATACTTCGCTGTAGCTACAAGCAGGATCCCAGGCCCCGTGGGCACCAGCAATCGGGGAGCGCATGCGGTTACTGGGCGATGGGCTACTGCATTTGTCAAGAGTGAGTCCTCTGTCGGTCAGGGCTGAGTGTCCATCCCAGGTTGGAGGCTGGATTCTACCTCCTTGCTTTCATCCTCTACCCTACACAGCAGCTTGCTGCTGCAACAGGAACTCGAACCGCCAACCTGGCACCAAGGCCCCTCTGCAATCTACCTCCAAGTGAGTTTCCAATCTTCTTCTTTTGGGTGCCTTCACTTCTCACCCTTCCCCCACTTCACTGCCTAGGCTCACACTTACACCAGTGTCTCACCTTAAGATACCTTCCCCAGTCCTATCCCCTACTTCCCAGCTCCACCTACCGGAAGCCTTTCCTCCTCTGGAATGCCCGAGCCAGCGAATGCTACCTGACAGTCCTCTTCCCGCTCACCCCTCCTAGGGTGCGTAGATCTGCTCGTGCCGCACCTGCCGTGCACGCACTGGGCACTCTAGAAACCTCCGAGCAGTGTTTTTTTGCCCCAGTGCCTTTGCTTATTCGGTTCAGCAGCTCCCCAGCGGGCCCCCCCCCCCGCGCCCGCGCCTTCACACGTCGGTCGGTGGCAACCCCTC
>NW_012267277.1:8241767-8273206 GCF_000151885.1 Dipodomys ordii | reverse complement strand
TCTTTAGCTCAAGGCTAGTACTCTACCACTTGAGCCACAGCGCCACTTCCGGTTTTCTAGTGGTTTATTGGAGATAAGAGTCTCACCAACTTTCCTGCCCGGGCTGGCTTTGAACCTCGATTCTCAGATCTCAGCCTCCTGAAGCTAGGTTTACACCAGCACCCGGCTGTCTTCTTAAAATTGGAGATAAAGAGTCTCCAAGGACTCTCCTGCCCTAACTGTCTTCCAACTGGATCCTCAGATCTCATCCTCTTGAGTAGTTAAAGATTACAGGCATGAATTCCAGAGGATTTCTAGAGCTTAGAGGCAAACACTAGGCCAGTGGGGAAGGGGAGGGGTTGAACTAAGCAGGTGATCCTAGCCTAGCCTGTCATTCAGGCTACGGTGCCCAGCCAAAACATGTCTCGTGTCCTTTGTACTGTAAAAAGTCTTTGAGATGGTTTACTTTAGAAACCAAACATGACGTATTAGATCTTTCTCTGTTCTCTTGTTTGTTCCTTTTCACCTTTGTTTCTCTGTGTTAGGAGGTTAGGAGGGTCATTGACAGTGGTTTTCGTCAAGCTGGTGCAGCTGGAATACCCTTTCCCTTTCTTCAGAGAGCTTAATATTATCCAGCCTTGAAGTCAACTCCGGCTAAAGCTAAAGAAAGCTATCATTACAACACTTCTCTTCTCCTTCAAGTGCCAATAAAATAAGTGCATCAGTGCCACAACTCTTTTGCAGTGTTATCTAATTGTCTGTTTGTGTCTCTCACAGCCACAGATTGAGCTTCAAGAAAACAACCTCTCATTGACCTTTGTTTGCAGTTTCTATCAGGGTGCTCTGTGCATCAGAGATGAAGCAGGGTGTATTGAACAATGAATGAAGAGTAAGGACAGAGGCTCAAATATTTAAAAGAACAAAAAACAAAGTCCAAAGAAATCTGCACTAGGCTTCTTTGACTTGGAAGTTAGCTGGCTGTTCCTGAGTAAAGTTAGGGTATGTGGTAATCTAGAAATTAAGGTCCAACTTAAAAATTAATGCAAGTTGAATGTTTTGTACAAGAATAGTAGAAATTACCAGTTAACTGAGGTAATTTTACTCTTGGGAATTTTTTCTCTTGGGAAGAGAATGATGAGACCCACAAAAGTGAATAACTACTTTGGGGAAAAAAAAGGCTGTTAAATGAGAAAAAGAATGACATTTAGTGTAGTGCTTCCCACCCATAATCCCAGCTATTCTGAAGGCAAAGAATGGAGAATTGAAGTTCCAGTTCAGACCATGCAAAAAGTTTGTGAGACCTTATCTCAGAAAGTCAGATATATTGCACTATGCCTATTATCCTATCTACATAGCAGGCCATGGGTAAGATAATAATGTCTGAAACAGGCCCTGGGCAAAAAACCTTCCCCCTCCTCCCCCCCCAAAAAAAACAACTAAAGCCAAAAAGGACTTGGGGTGTGGTTCAGAGTTGAAGCACTTGCCTAGCGTGAGGTCTTGAACTCAAGCACAGTACCACCAAAAAGTAAAGAGAGAGGGCAGGAAGGGAGGAAGAAGAAATTAAAAGCATTCATCACAGTTGGTTACTCCATGTGTGTTGTTATCATTCTCCTAGCATACCTGCTTTTTTTTGGCATTCAGATATGTTTTTTTCTCTCCACAAACTCAAATGCTTTGGGTTGCTATTATCTAGGCAAAAAAGTGGTCACTCCAAGTTGGGCTAATTAATTTATGAATTTTTTAATTTAATGGAATAAAACAGCTTGTTTTCATGTATGTTGTATGAATGTTAGCACATATTAGGTTTCCTGTGGCTACCCACGATAGAGGTATAGGGTAATTCCATTACCAGCAAACCTCTTCCTGCTGTCTCTTTGTAATCATGTTGTCTCTCACCCTGAGCCCCTGGCAGCTCAGTCCAGGGAATTTTGTTCTTTTTAGAAGGTCATAGCAATTACATAAAGAGGTAATTTTGAACAGATTAATTTTTTGCTGAAATGAATACAGTCCCTTTTACAAGGAATCTACTCATTACTGTAATTATTAAAACAATTGATGAACCATGTAAATAGTCTGTTGGAGTATTTTAGACTTTTCCAGAAAACCACACAGACATCCAGGTACAAAGAACAAAGAAAAGATTTATTACTGGTAAAGGAACCAGCGAGACCCCTTCTCACAAAGAAGTGAGAAGTGCCAGCTTTGTCTGAGGTGACCTATATAACCTACTGAGGCTAGGAGGGGCCAGAAGGGCTAAGAGGCTGAGACCTTGGTGTAGACCTGCGGACCAGGGGCTCTGTCATGTTAGACTAGGATTTTTTTTTTTTTAAGATCCAAACTACAGAATTTATTTCTATTTTTATTCTTTTATAATACTGGGGATTGAATTCAGGTCCTTGGGCTTATGAAGCAAGCACTCCATCCCTTGAGTTTTGTCCCAGCACTTTTTGATTTAGTTATTTTTGAACAGGATATAACATTTATGCCTGGGCTGGCCTGAACTACAATTTTCCTATTTTTACTACCTGTGTAGCTAGGATGACAGGTACATATCACCATATCAATTTTATCTATTGGTCAAGATAGGGGTCTTTGTAACTTTTTGCCTGGGTTTGTCTGTAATTGTGATCTTCCTGATCTCGGCCTCCTACATGGCTAGAGTTACAGACATGATATGAGCCATCATCACTGGCTAAACCACAGACCTGTTCTTTTTTTTTTTTTTTTTTAGACCAGGATTTATGGCTGTTGCCTAAGTAGTAGATAAGGGGCCCTGCAGCTGCCCAGACCTGAAGGTCACTTTAAGGAGCTCTTGCTGCCTTATATGACGGTAGCTGCCTCAGAGGAGTGCCATCACAAGGTAAAGGGAGTTGGAGGCTGGTTATTTACTGCCTTTACTAAATGGGCCTAGTAAAAGGGAGAATGCTAAGCTATGGGAAGGGAGCTCATTGGGCTAACAGTCAGTCAGGTTGCAGAGGAACTGAGTGCCCGGGGCAACAATTTTTCCAGTTAATCAGAAATTAAGGAAAATCCCTTTTATAGTTTGAACACATAGCAGTCTTTCTAAAACTTGAGATTTCATTTCTTTCTCAATAATGAGCCTAGTTTCCTCTCTCTCTCTCTTTCTCTCTCTCTTGTTGGTTATGGGGCTTGGACTCAGGGCTTGGGTTCTGTCCCTGAGTGCTTTTGCTCAAGGCTAGCACTCTACCACTTTGAGCCACAATGCCACTTCTGGTTTTTGAGTGGTTAATTGGAGATAAGAGTCTCAAAGGACATTTCTGTTCTGGCTGGCTTTGAACTGCAATCCTCAGGTCTCAGCCTCCTGGGTAGCTAGGATATGAGCCATCAGCTTCTGGCCTGGTTTTCTTTTTGAGTTTAGGATCTTGTTAGGACCACAGTCCTTAAGACATTCTCTTATATATGTTATATGTACAATGCAGACTGAGTGTGTGTGTTCTTGCCACCAGCCTATGAAGTAGCAGTGCAGGGAACTGTTGGTCTATGTTATTTTAAATAAACTTAGGTTAAATGACTTGTTTGATGAATATCTTTTTTTTTTTTTTTGGTCCTGGGGCTTGAACTCCAGGCCTGAGCACTGTTCCTGAGGTTCTTTGTGCTCAAGGCTAGCACTCTACCAGTCTACAGTGCCACTTCCAGATTTTTCTGAGTAGTTCATTGGAGATAAGACTCTCACAGATTTTCCTCCCCAGGCTGGCTTTGAATTGTGATCCTTATAGCTCAGCCTCCTTAGTAGCTAGGATTACAGGCATGAGACACCAGCACCTGGTTTAATCTAGTGATAGGATTCTTATTCTTTCTATCTTCTGAGTCTGCTCCCTTGGTTATTGTGTGAAATGCCATTCCCTCTGATTCCATGCCATAAAAGTGAAGTGGAAACATAGCAATCTGGCTTTCTTTTTTTATTGTGAAAATACCATAAAAAATATGGAACGCATCACAAATTTGTGTGTCATCCTTGCGCAAGGATCATGCTAATCTTCTCTGTATCATTCCAATTTTAGTATATGTGTTGCCAAAGCGGACACAGTCTGGCTTTCTTAAAGTACAGCTTAAATTGTGGCATTATTCTTAGACATCAGAAAGCTTGCAAAAATGCTGAATCTGGACTCCACAATACCCTGGGTCTATACCTGGAAATCTGCTTTTAAAGAAGATTTCTAAGTTTTGTTTTGTTTTTGCAGTGCTAAGGGTCAGGCACATGGTAGGCAAGTGCTCCCATTTTCTTATCCTTGTGTATGTGTTCTAGTATTAGGATTTGAACCTAGGGTCTGAGTCTAGTCCCTTAGTTTTTTCACCTAAGTTTGGTGATTAATTGGAGTTAAGAGTCTCATGGACTTCCCTGTCCATGTTAGTTTAAAACTGCAATCCTAAGTTCTCAACCTAGGTGTGAACTGATGGTGTGAACCATCAGTGCTCATCTTATTTGCTTGTTT
Organism: Dipodomys ordii; assembly: GCF_000151885.1. Taxonomy (NCBI): domain Eukaryota; kingdom Metazoa; phylum Chordata; class Mammalia; order Rodentia; family Heteromyidae; genus Dipodomys; species Dipodomys ordii. Next base: position 8,268,773 of record NW_012267277.1, on the reverse strand, counting down.
GTTTTTGAGACAGGTCCCAAGGCCCAGGTTGGCCTCCAACTCACAATCCTCCTGTGTCAGCTTCCTGCGTGCTGGGATTACAGATGTATACCCCAATGCCCAGGGAGACTAAAATTTGAGTCATGAGTGAAGAAGATTTATGCTCATCCAGTGTAGGTACCCACTGTTCCTTCAATTGAGACCCCTGACAGAACTAAATGGCAGAGGAAGGGTGAATTCTTTTCTGAAATCAGATTTCTAGCTTCTCAGGCCTTCTTACTTGGACTTGAACGCAATATATGTGATACTGTCTTCCCTCATTCTTCAGCTTGCAGATGGCATATTATAGAATTTCTCAGTCTCCATAATTGCATGGGCCAAATTCCATAGTAATATCTCTGTGTCTCTGTCCCTTACTCCATGTATCTCCGCTCTCTCTTTCTCTTTCTCTTTCTCTCTCTCTCTTCCTCTCCCTCTCTCCTGTTGTTTCAGTTTTTCTGGAGAATTAATTACAGGTATGATTCTAAATGCCTTACATTTAATTATAATACAATTCAAAGTAATATAACAAGACAAAGTAAGATGTGCTAGATACCTCATGTAGAATTACTAAAAAAGGGAGGGGAATTTTCTGACTCAGACTCAGTGATGATAAATGCTAAGTACCGGTTATGTAGCAGGCTCAACATGACCATTGTTTTGAAACAGCTCCACAAAGTGGACATAGTGCTGTGGTTTGTGTGGTAAAAGCCCCACAAAGGCTCGTGTGTTGAATGCTTGGTCTACAAGCTACTGGGAGATAATGGAACCTCTAGAAGGGGAACATTATGAGATGTTTCTAGGTCATTGGTGGCATAGCTTTAAAGAGGATTGTGGGATTCTAGCGCCTTCTCTCATTTTTGTCCCCTAGCTGACAATGTAGCAGTTTTGCTCCTCCATGTGTTCCCACCTTACCACAGGCCCAAAGCTATGGAACCAACTAATCATGAAATGGATGCTCCATAATAGTGAGCCAAATCAAACCATTTCTTTTACTAAAAAGTTAGTTATCTCAGGTATTTTTGTTAGAGTGATAGAAAGCTGACTCATATAAGCTTAGTGCACTAGTGTTCAGAGAAGTTAGGGATGTGATCCAAGGTGGTAGGACCAAATACTGGACATTGGACCTCTTACAGAAGGTGTCCTAAAACAGGCACACACAGTCACTATGCATTGTGGGTTTGCTAAACTGCATCAGAAAATATAGTTTATAGTTTTAGGTTGGCTGTTTTCAGTGTGTGTGTGTGTGTGTGTGTGTAAACTGCATCAGAAAATATAGTTTATAGTTTTAGGTTGGCTGTTTTCAGTGTGTGTGTGTGTGTGTGTGTGTGTGTGTGTGTGCGCACGCTGGTCCTGGGGCTTGAACTCGGGGCCTGATTACTGTCCCTGAGCTTTTTTGCTTGATGATAACACTCTATTGCTTGAGCCACAGCTCCATTTCTGGCTTTTTGGTGGTTAATTGGAGATAAGAGTCTCATGGTCTTGCTTGCCTGGGCAGGTTTTGAACCATGATCCTCATATTTCAGCTTTCTGAGTAGCTGGGATTACAGGTGTGAGCCACTGGTACCTGGCTTAATTTTACCAAAGGATATAGTTTAACAGAGGGTGTAGTTCTATCAGGCCAAAGTGAAATAAAGGGATTTTTATACCAAAAATATTGATCTCCTGTTTCTTTCTTTCTATACTTAGCAGCTGGGTACATCAAGCTGTGAGCCCAGGAGCTGTCTCCTCATTGATACAATGCCAATGCCTTCAAGTCAACTGGTCCTCATCTTGCTTCTTGAATCAGAATCCTATCATTTCTAACAAAATTAAAAAATACTATTATCAAATAAACCCAACATACCATAGTAATATCTGTATATCTTCATTTATTTAGTGATCAGACTTTCAGCAGCTCACTATTGAAAAACAAAAGCTCACCAACAAAACCAGGTAAGATAGTGAATTTAGATACTGTAATAGTTAAAACCCTTCATGGCTTCTCTTGGGTAAGTTCTGACAGGTTCAGGTTGATTCTCTGTTGTTACCATTTCCTAACAGAAGTGGTCAAATCTCTGATCATTTATTCAGCCCTTGTTCCTCAACAGAGATGAACAGTCCCCAAATCATAGACTATTGATTTAAATTGATGTGAACCTGAAGCCACTGATATATTACCTATGCTCAGTGGCCTGACATTCTGGGTGTGCAGGTGGAGGAGAAGCTGGCACAAAGAGAAGAGGTAGCTTAATAGAGTGGATGAAAAGAGATAGCTTAATAGAGTGCAATGGCATCAGATAAGCAGCCAGGGTGATTTAATGAGGGACACACAGTCCTCCTTCCTTAAGTACTTTCCTACAGGGACTGGCTGTGGTTATGATAGCCCTTTATTGCAATAAATGTTCATAATGATCACAAAAAGCATTCATCAAAGGCCAAATATATTCAGAGTAAGCACTCAAGCAGGCAAAAAGTTCTGTAATGCTTTTTTAAAAGACACCTTGTAGCTGGGCTCCTGTGGCTCATGCCTGTAATCCTAACTACTGAGGAGGCTGAGATATGGGATTACAGTTCAAAGCCAGCCTGAGCAGGAAAGTCTGTCAGATTCTTATCTCCAATAAACCACCAGAAAACTGGAAGTGGTGCTGTGGCTTAAGTGGTAGCGTGCTCACCTTGAGCTGAAGAGCTCAGGGACAGCACCAGGTCCAGAGTTCAAGCTCCATGACCAAAAACGAAACAGATAGGAACTGTGGGCCGACAGGTTCAGGTTTTGCTAATATTTCCAGTCCCAGGCCCTTTGACAAAGAATAGGAGTTGGACTGGCAGGTCCAGAGTCACAGCTCCAAGCTTTGAAACTTAAGGGTCAATTGTTCTAGGCTTTAGAAGCCAGAAAATGATGCTTCTAGGTACTCAGGTTAGAGGTCTATTGTTCTTGGTTTTAACCAGCAGCAACCCAGGCACATGATATTATTGCAGTTCTTTATTTACTGAGGCAGCAGCAGCACCAGCAGATAATACCTTGTAATGTTACAGCTGCTCTCATACAGGCCTTGCGCACTGGGACCCTGACATAAGTTAATGTTATAACTCTCAGGCTTAGAGTACCTAAGACTCATGATCATTAAGATTTTGGCAACTCTCTGGACCTCTTCCACAGCCTAGATCCCACTGTCTGTCATTTTCAGCTCCGTAGAGTCCTTGTTTCTGTCACTTCTGCTCCCTGTTGTTTCTACCCCTGCTGCTTCCTAGAACATTTCAATTTCCCTGTTGTCACTACTGCGACCTTCACTCTGCTACTTTTTCCGACTTCTGCTATCTCTCTCAGCATACCTGATTAGTGATAAAAATCAAACGTAGGCAAGAAAAGATAATGAGAGAGAGAGCGTGAGAGAGCCCTTTTATGAGTCTAATGCTACAACACGAGGAGTTGGCACAGGAAGACATCTCTGGGTTGGCTCATGAAGTGAGCCAAATAGCCTGGTTATATAGCCAATCATGGTAGTTCCTCATGCAGATTAAGAGAGGACAATCAGAAGCAACAGCGAGTAGTACCAAGGGTAATGGCAGCAACAGTGGTGGTGGGCAGCTGTAAAGTTCCAGAGAGTAGCCCAGGCAGAAATGATAGGGAGCAGAGGCAAAGAGGAAGTGCTCTGCCTATGGCCTGATCCTGGCTACAGGGTTATCTATACTTCACTGAGGCATATGATGATAAAGAATGTAAGATAAGCTGTCTGAAATAGTTATGGCAGGGACAATACCTTCAGGAGCCAGAGTTGTGCTTTTGCAGCAAGCAGCTGTGGTTGCCATATAGCTTCCTGGTGGCATCTGCAGGTGTTCCAAGCGGCTGGAGCTGGCATTGAAGGCAGTCTTGCTGGTTGTTTGGCTGATAGTCCAGTCCTTAGTTCAAAGCAGTTGGAGCACCAGGAAAGTCTAATAGTTATTATTATTATTATTATTGGTTGGTCGTGGGGCTTGAACTCTGGGCCTGGGTGCTGTCCTTGAACTCTTGCGCTCAAGGAGAGCATTCTACCACTTGAGCCACAGTGCCACTTCTGGTTTTCTGGTGGTTAATTGGAGATAAGTCTCATGGATGTTCCTGTCTGGGCTGGCTTTGAACTATGATCCTCAGATCTTAGCCTCCTGAGTAGTCACCAGCTCCCAGCTCAATTATTATTATTTTTTTTGGGGGGGGGTCTGGTCACGGGGCCTGAACTCTGGGCCTGGGCACTGTCCCTCAGCTCTTCAGCTCAAGGCTAGCGTTCTACCACTTGAGCCACAGCACCACTTCCGGCTTTTTTCTTTTTGCTTATGTGGTGCTGGGGAATTGAACCCAGGGCCTCAGGCATGCAAGGCAGGCGCTCTACCACTGAGCCACCTTCCCAGCCCTCAATTATTATTTTTTATTGTTATTATAAAGGTCATGTACAGAGAGATGTTACAGTTACATAACTCAGAACAATTATTAATTAAGAAGTCAAACTGACTTAGCTTATTTATTTTAATGCCAGCCCTGGAGCTTGAACTCAGGGTCTTGGCACTGTCCCTGAGCTTCTTTTTGCTCAAGGCTAGCACTCTTATCAATTGAGCCACAGCGCCACTTCTGGCCTTTTCTGTTTATGTGGTATTGAGGAATTGAACTCAGGGTTTCATGCATGCTAGGCAAGTATTCTACCACTAAGTCACATTCCTAGCTCCAGTCCCAGGCTTATTTAAAGGAAAAATGAGCATCAAAATGGGTTTTTATTGTAAAGGCTTGTTATCAGCATTAACACTGCTTTGCCAGTGTTTTTTTTAATGTTATATAAAGGTGATATTTGACAGTGTTCAACTGTACTCTAACCATGCTTAGCAGTGCCTCAGAGAGATGAGTCCATTTTAATCTGTCTCAACCCAAGGACTATAGTTTTAACTCAGTTGATAAGAGATGGTCTAGCAAGAACTAAGGCCCTGGGTTCAGTTCCCAAAACTGTAAAAAAAAAAAAAAATAAAGGCTCATGAGAACCTTACATTTGAGTTTGGAAGAGCTGGGAGAAAGGACTCATTTTAAGCTCTTATACATTAAAGGAACAATGTTTCCTAGAGTTTGGTGTTTTTCATGGATCCAGACTTTTTATTTTTATTTTTTTACTGTTCGGTCTAAATATAAGAGTTCATTGAAATAAAAGATAATTAAAAAAAAGATGTGCTCGTGCATGCGTGTGTGTGTGTGTGTGTGTGTGTGTGTGTGCTTTCACTCACAGTCTCTCACGATCCCTTTGGCTCACAGGTGGTATTCAATTACTCAAACTTCACTTCTACTCCTGGCCTCTTCTGATTAATTTGACCTAAGAGTCTTGAGATTTGTCTGCCTCAGCTGGCTGTACGCTAGTTCTCAGATCTCAGCCTTCTGAGTAGCCATTGGCACCTGACTAAAGAAGATTTTTTAAAAAATGTACTACAATGCATTTTCCTCTTCTTGTTTTGCTATGCAAAGACATTAAAAAACAAGTCAAGGGCTGGGAATGTGGTTCAGTGGTAGAGTGCTTACCTAGCATGCATTGAAGCTCTGGATTTGATTCCTCACTACCACATAAACAGAAAAGCCAGAATTGGCACTGTCAAGTGGTAGAGTGCTAGTCTTGAGCAAAAGAAGCTCAAGGACAGTGTCCAGACCCTGAGTTCAAGCCCCAGAACTGGCAGAAAAAAAAAGAGCTTCCATCTACTATTAATAAGCTTTACATTTTTAAATAAGGAAATGTTAATGTCAGAAACAGTAAGAAAAATCACCATCTTGGAATAAGATTTATTCAAATTGAATACCTTTATAGTGAAAGACTTGGGACTTTATGATTTTTTTATCTGCTGCAATTTCTGTAAGCATTTCTAAATAATCCCTATTTCCAAATTCCTGTGTTCTAAGGCAAAGTATGGGCTCACCTTGAAACCAGTCAGAGATACAAGTTCTCTGGCCCCACCCAAGGTTGAATGATACACATTTCTGGACATGGGTTCAGTAGTTAGTGTTAAGCAAGACCTATAGGTAATTTTGACATGCCTGATCTTGAGAATTATCATTAAAGTTCCTTCCTTCTAGATGAACTGCATTGCATACAACTTTCCTGGAAAATTTTAGTAACTGAATTCTACAACTTCCCACAGAAATCTGTTTCAGCATGAGTCACCTCAAGTGTCTGGAAACTCTTAACCGCAGCCTTGGTCCCAGTTCTGCCCACGGAGCCACACAAAATGGGTCTTATCTACTTTCCCTACCTGACAACACTGTACATTTGAAGACGAGTCTTTTCCCTCTCTTCTCCTTTCTTTTCCTCCCATCCCTTTTCCTCCCTCCCCTTCCATTCTTTTTCTTTCTTTCTCCTTCTTTCCCATCCTCTCTTTTTGTTTTCTCATCTCCTCTTCAGGTCAGCATAGTCAGGACTTTGAACTGGCTCTTAACTGGCTTGATTTCTAGTTTTCTCTTTATTAACTTTGAATACCCTATTGTTACTGTTTTTAACAACTACCATTTATTGACCATTTGTTACTATGAGCTAGTCACTGCCTAGAAATGCTCACAGGTGCTTACTTCTTTACCACAAGCCAGGGATTAGGTCTGTGATTTCTTTTTCTTTCTTTCTCTCTCTCTCTCTCTTTCTTTCTCTTTTGTTGGTCATAGGGTTTGAACTCAGGGCCTGGGTTCTGTCTCTGAGCTTTTTCACTGAAGACTAGCATTCTACCACTTTGAGCCACAGCACCACTTCTGGTTTTCTGGTGGTTAATTGGAAATAGGAGTCTTACTGACTTTTTTTGCCCCAGTTGGCTCTGAACCATGATCCTTAGGCCTCACCCTCCTCTGCAGGTAGGATTACAGGTATGAGTCACCGGTGCTCAGCTTAGATCTGTGATTTCTATCATACTTATGCAAACATTCTGGCTTATGAGCTAGGATTACTAAGTCTGCAGCATTCAGAACTCAATACAGCAGATTTCCCTGAAATTTCTATTTAAAAATCACTAATTGACAAAAGCCTGAGCCAGGAAGGTGGCTACTGGACTGAGTATGTAACATGATGGGTATAACCCAGCCTCGAGTGAAACAAATCCAGGCTGACTCCTGTCTGTGTAATTACTTTGTTTTTTTGCCAGTCCTGGGGCTTGAACTCAAGGCCTGGGCACTGTCCCTGAGCTTCTTTTGCTCAAGGCTAACACTTTACCTCTTGAGCCACAGTGTCATTTCCCAGCCCTGCTGTGTAATTAACTGATATGGCCTTGAGTGCATTCCTTAGTTTCAATTTCCTCATCCATACAATGGGCATAATTATAGCATTCACTTCATAAGGCTCCTGTGAGTAGAAAATAAATTAGTGCTATAAAACACCTTACAAAATACTCGGTAAACATCTAGTACTCAACAAATGTCTTTATTGTCATTGCTCAATATATGTGCTTAGTAATTATGCTGTTATTGTGTGTGATGAGGGTGTGTCCAGACACTGCATATGTTAAATAAAGCATCATAAAGCATTCCCCTTTCTACTGGGCTGCATGCTAACCTGCTTTTGACCCTGGATAGTCGCAGCAAGCTCTTAACTGATTCTCTGCTCCAATTTTGCTTTTTTCTTTCTTTCTCCAGACAATTTACATCTGCAAATCTGGAATCTTTCTAGTCCTAGCTGCATTCCCCACCCACTGAAATGCCATCTCCCCATCACACCCTTGTTTCTTCTCCTGGCCTTAAGGTTCAAAGGTCTGTGTCTAATACCACCAGATCCTCCCCATCTCCTGAACATACACCTCATTCTCATGGTTGCCCTCTAGGGACTCTGGCTCAGTCAACTGTAGTCACTGAGTCCCAGGCTTTGCTACACAATCCTCTTGAATTTTCTTTATCCGGGATAGCCACTTCCCTTCACCTCCTCTCACTCTCCACTCTGTCCAGAACTTTTCAGTGAGTAGGAAAGTCATTGTGTTGTATAAGGGAGAGAAATTGGCTGGGCATTGATGGCTTATGCCTGTAATCCTAGTTACTCAGGAGGCTGAGATCTGAGGTTGGTAGTTCAAAGCTAGCCTGGATAGAAAGTCCAAGACACTCTTATCTACAATTAGCTATCAAAAAGCTGGAAATGGAGCTGTGGCTTGAAATGGTAGAACATTAGCCTTCAGCACATAAAGCTCAGGGTCAGGACCCAGGTCCTGAGTTCAAGCCCTCGGACCTGTACCAGAGAGAGAGAGAGAGAGAGAGAGAGAGAGAGAGAGAGATTGGAGGCAGGAAATCAGGGCTTGCTGGGACAGTTGAAGGTAAGAGTCTGGTACAGAAAGGTTCAGCAGAGTGGAAAGGAATTTTCTTTTACATATACACATACATGTCTGGATAAGCTTTATCTATATAATGGTGGTTTAATTACTGAGTTCATTCAGCAATTGTTGAGCTATATTCAGTGGTAGTAGCAGATATTTATTGAATACTTGCCCTGTGCTGGGTACTATGTTAAGTGCTTTCTAAGCACTAATTCATTTTCTCCTCATTATAACCTTGTAAGGCAGATACTATTATTATGTCCATTATAGGGATGAGAAAATTGAGGCTAAGCAAGAGTAGCAACACACTCAAAGCCACATAATTAGTAATTATAGAGACAGGATTCAAGCCAGATACATTTCAAGCCCATGCTCATACCCACTTCATTATATACATTTCCTACTACCTCTGAGAAATGTGGCCAACTTATTCCCTGTATGTTAGCCTAATGGGCTCCCTTCTTATGGCTTAGCACACTCCTTGAGTTCAGCCTCATCACCGACCAAAAAAAAAAAGTAAATCTTTGTCCAGCCTGGTGGTTCATGCCTGTAGACCTAGTTCCTCAGGAGGCAGAGATTTGATCCACAGATTCTAGTCACATCTTTTTGCCCTTTGTCACAAACTGAGAGCTTTCAGCCACACCTTTTTGGGCTCTATTACAAGAATCATTGTAAGGTAAATTAAATAGGTAGGTTTAATTAGGTAGCTGATGAAGAGAACACCAGGAAGCATTCAGGCAAGAAGTTTATTGCATTACCAAACGTGCATGGAGGAGTGCAAGGCTGAAGGGCCCCACCTCCAGCCCTGGACTTATCTGTGCCAGGTGGCAGGGAGAAAGCTTGGCCACATTGGATCTGGATATGATCTTAGGGCCTGGGACCATCCCACAGTCATGCCTCATGGCTAGCAGGAAGGGGAGGTGACTGCCAGTTACCTAGGTGACAAAGGTACTGGGCAGAGACTTAACCAAGAAGAGGGAGTCTGCCCTGCTTTCTCAGGGCAAACCTTAAACTCAGAACGTTCAGCCACATTTTCCTATTGTGTAGGAGCTTCCCACACACCCATGTTTTGTTGGCTGAGGAGCTTGGAGAGGTTGTGACACCATTACGATTTAATTGAACAAAGATCAAACTTTTGGGGCTGGGAAGGTGGCTCAGTGGTAGAGCGCTTGCCTTGCATGCCTGAGGCCCTGGGTTCGATTCCCTAGCACCACATAAGCAAAAAGAAAAAAGCCAGAAGTGGTGCTATGGCTCAAGTGGTAGAGCGATCAAACTTCAAACTTTTTTTTTTCTTTATTGATAAGTTTATTTGACATTTGTGTTTCCTTCTACATTATTCATTCACATGTCAATAACCCCTTTCTTCTACTTTTTTTTTTAAATTTTATTTTATTTTATTTGTGAACATACTGTACAGAGGGGTTACAATTGCATGGGCAGGATAATGCGTACATTTCTTACCAAGCATTGCAGCCTCCTCCTTTGTTTACCCTTCCCATCCCTTCCCAGCCTCCCCCCTCCCCCCAATCCCAATCCTTCTCCTTCCCCCCTCCCCCCCCCCCCCCCCCCCCCCCCTCCCCCCCCCCCCCACCGACGTTGTTTTAATGGGATTTTCCCCCAGGTTTTGAGCTGAAGTATCTCAACTTCCTGGGGCCAGTGGGACTTGAACCTACAATCAGCAAGAGGAGTCACCAACACTCAGTCAATCAGGCTAGGAATCTATATTAGCCGTGGTAACTACCCTTCACTATACCAAGACAGTGAAGAGCAGCCATAAAGTCAAATAGCTCAGAGTATTTAAAGGTAAGATCCATGGGGGAGGGGCCACTCACAAATGGCCAGTGGTAGTTTCACCATTGGCAAAGAAGCAAGTTATAGAAGCAGAGCTAGCAGTTAGTGTTTATAAAATGGCGATTATAATTTCGTTATTCTAATAACCAAGGCCATATGTCACAAGGCAAAATTATAGCCAAGGCAAGTCCTGAGTAGGTTGCAGGCCAGGAAAGAGAGGCTCTTGCACAGAATCTGTGCAAATCCTTCGTTGAGACAGAGAGCTAGTGTGAGGTGGGGAGGGAGATGGCTCCACTGCCCACTGATAAGGGAGAAGGGACTTTTGCTTCCTGAAAACTTCTGTCTGGCTTCCTGTGCCTGCCAGTGAGCATTATCCAGCAGCCTGGCCATACAGTAGCCTCTCTTTCCTGGGCTGCAACCTACTCAGGACTTGCTGAACCACTCCCTCATCAGAGGCCCCGGGCATCAGGACTTCTCCTCTCCCTCCCTTCTTCAGGGACTGGGTTCCATGTTGTGCCCTTCCTGTAAGGCTGCTTTCATTGACTCCAGCCTCTTCTTCTTTGCTTAGTGGACCCTAGAAATGGAGGCAGTTCCTGGTACTCTGTGATTTGCACAATATTGAAATGTTTTTTTTCCCTGACCTTTCAGCTATCAAGTCAACGTAGTACTATATTGTCTCTGTTAAAAACGACTTGGCTAATATAGTCTATGACATGCCAGTTTAAAACTAAACACAACATTTGCACTGAATTTTGAATTCTTAGAGGGCAGACCCTAGGTCACTGTGATGAGTCTAGCATCTATTAGTGGTGTGTGCATAATTGTGTGCATGTAAACAGAAGCATACATGCACATGCGCACGCACATACATACACACACTCACACACACATTCCTCATGCTAGGCCCATAGAATGGGGCTTTTTATTAAACATTCGCTGGTTGAACTGAAAATCAGTAAAGGACTTGGGCCACTTGCTTTCCTCCCCTGTCCTCTGGTGGGTGGCGATGATGAAATCTCCTGTGGATTGTGTGGATAGGAGTGATGGGATGAAATGTTGACTGTGGGTGCTGAGGCCTGCCTTGGATGGCCGCCAGGCAGGAGGGATTACGGGGCTGTTAAATCTGTGTTCTAATCAGGATCCCAGGAGAAGAACAAGAAGTACAAAGAAACTAGGAAGGTTAAGTTATCCATGAAGACAAGATAAATGTGAGGTCATTTTGATAAAGCCACAATAAAGAGAGAGTTGATGCTAAGGACTTCTTGGAGGTTTATGATATATGAAGAATCTGTGGATTTATGGAAAGCACAGTGACCATGGGGAGGAAGGGTGTCATCCCCAGCCAGGCAGCTCACAAACACCATCACCCCCTAGATGCCTGGGTTGGCTACCAGAGGGCGGAGACGTGTAAGCTTATTCATGAAAGCATATAAGGCATTCAGTCAGTTGCCTTCAACTTGCACCCTCCCAGGGGACTGTTGGGTGCTGAGCCTGGAACCAAGAGCTGGAGCCATGAAGGTGATTAAAGCATGCTCTGATGGCAGCAATTCACAAGAGATGAGACATACGAACAGCAGGCAGGCTAGCTGCAGGTGGTTCACACCTGTAATCCTAGCTACTCAGGAGGCTGAGATCTGAGGATCACGGTTCAAAGCCAACCTAGGTAGGAAAGTCCCTGAGACTCTTGTCTTAAATTAACCACCAGAAAACTGGAAGTGGCTCTGTGGCTCAAGTGGTAGAGCTGAAGAGCTGAGAGATAGCACCCAGGCCCAGAGTTCAAGCCCCACGTCCGGAAAAAAAAAAAAAAAAGAACAGCAGACACCTGGAGCTAGGAGGAATCCCTGCTATTTAAAAAGCCAAATAGCCCAGAGACTGGCACAGTACTAAGTGCTTAAAATCTAATCATGATCACCAGCAACCTTCAGCTAAAGGATATTAATCACTGGCATTCAATAGCATATTAGCTTCAGCTGTGCAAGCCACCCCATTTTTCCCCCCCCTCCCCCTCAGAATTGGGTTCTGATTAATCCAGTGAGAAAAGGAATCTATTTGCAAGGTATCAGGAAGTTTCCAGACTTGGCATCTTTTGGGAGCAAGATTTTTGACCCAAAGCAAAAGGGGCCAGACCCCACCAAGTTCCAGCTGTACTTGCTGGAAACTTGCTGAAACTGCTTAGAAAAGATGGGGATCTCATTAACCCCCATGATTAGGCATCTTTGTATCATTTTAAAGGGCAAAGCCTCAGAGAAGCATCTAATGGATGCTGCAAGAGGACGGAGGCTGCTGAGTGCCATCAGTGGGTCCATCTGCTTTTGCATTTGTATTTGGACAGCACACAAAGGCTCAATGCTGGCTGGAATGTTTTATCCTGACTGTGCACATAATAGTCTGCAGATGGATTAGCATTAATCACCTAGAAAAGAAAAAAATGATATTTGGTTTCTCCTCCCTAGTTCCTATCCCTGAGGGAGTCAGGAGAATCTGTGCATGAAAAGGCTGGGTCCTAGGGGAAGAATGAAAGAGGGAAGAATTTCCTCTGCTTACAAAGGGGGAGCAGGCGGCCGCCCCTGCCTTTCCTGGAGGGGTCTCCTAGGAAACCAAAGTGGTGATTTCTTTGGTCTGTAAAGCATCTCTCTGGAGGCTGGGTAAACTGAGATGCAGCTCCAAGACTACATTCATCTCTCTGGAATTCTCTGTCTATGCAGCCTACACACACCCACACCCCCCCCATACCAAAGTCTGTCCTTTAGTGGGCTACACACACACACACACACACACACACACACACACAACACACACACACCCAAAGTCTGTCCTTTAGCGGGCTCAGGTTTCAGGGGGAACTTGTACATAAAATGGTGCAGAAACACAAGATTTTCTCTACACTCTACACTCTCCAGCAGCTGAAGTGGCAAATGCTCCCCACATCCTTGAATTGTCATGGCACTCACTCCAGGACAGGCTGTGTTAAGCATCAGAGGCAGGCCAGGAAGCAGTCTTGGCTCACAAGAGGAACAGACCCATTTAAGCACTTACTGTGCTTCCTGACCATAGTGACCTTGGTGATAACCCCTGCCTGACAGTGATCTCACAAAGTTATAGACCCCATGTGCCTGTCCAAACCTTGTGCCTGGACTTTCTCACTCCATTCTCATGAAAGCTGAGTCCTCCTACGGTGAGGCTCAGTGCTCCTGTTTTCCAGTCCAGGAGACTGAAGGAACACAGATTCATGGTGCTTACCAGAAGAGCTGATGTTCACACCCAGGCAGCCTGCCCCTGTGGTTGCTTCTGGGAGAGGACAGGGTGTCCAGGAAGTGTCTGAGCAGGAGTGATGAGGCCAGACCCTGGCAGGAGGCCTGGAGTGTGACTTGGGGCTGGGATATGGTCATTACTCCTTTCCACAGTCTTTAGGACACCCGGGTCTTGGTTTTACTGGTTTGCCTGAACGTTCCATTTATCATACAGCTGAGTCCCACCCTCCAGGTCCAGCAGGGCTTCCTCCACTTTTCAGCAGCTTCTTTGATTACTGCTATCCAAGCAGAGGATGAAGGTCAGCAAAACCTGATCATGATCAGGTTTTGAGCACGCAGTATTGTGCCAGTCCCTGGGCTGCCATCATCTCTCCAGCCATAGCCTCAGCAAGTTGCTCTGTGTTGTTCCTTACAAGACAAAGCTTGGAGCTTTCCACTGAACTGTATGAGATGACCCACAGCACATATGCTCCTGCCTGTTGTCCCTCAGAGGGTTTGTGGTCACAGGGAAAAGAATGTAGGTTTTGATCGAAGCAGAAGGCAGACTTGAAGCTCTATTATTATTATTATTATTATTAGTAGTAGTAGTAGTTGGTCATGAGGCTCTTCAGCTCAAGGCTAGCTCTCTACCACTTGAGCCTCAGTGCCACTTCTGGTTTTCTGAGTGGTTTATTGGAGATAAGAGTCTCATGGCCTTTCCTGTCCCAGGCTGGGTTTGAAGTGCAATCCTCAGATCTCAGCCTTCTGAGTAGCTAGGATTACAAGCATTAGACACCAGCGCCAGGCTTTATTATTATTATTTTAAGCTCTAAAAAAATTATGGTGGCACTGGGATCTGAACTGAGGCCTTGTACTTGCTAGGCAGATATTCTACTGCTTGAGCCTCCACTCTAGCCCTTGTTTGCTTTAGTTTTTTTTTTTTAAGATAGGGTCTCACACTTTTTCCTGGTCTGATTTCCTGATTGCAATTCTCCTGTCTATAGAGCTGGGACCACAGATGCCCACTACCATGCCTGGTTTATTGATTGAGAGGAGGTTGTGCTAACTTTTTGCGTAGGCTGGCTTTGAATAGCAATCCTCCCAATCTCTACCTCCTGAGTAGCTGAAATTACAAGAGCGAGCCACTGTGCCCAATCCTTAGGCTGCTCTTTCTGATGATATCTTGCTGCTGTGTAGCCAGTTTCCCCATCTGCAAATAGGGGTAACAGAAGCCAGGGAGAGAGTTGTTAGAATCAGTAAGATAACATGCCCTTATCATCAAAGAGGCTTGCTGATGGCCAAGGCTGGGGAATGAGAGGTAAAAAAGTACTCCATACCTCCAAGTTGGCTCTGTCCTTGAGCCAGGCCTTGGGGACATCTAGGAACCCCAAGCTGCCCTTTCAGAGAACACTGAGGATGCGGAGACAGATGTTTACTTTGCTGCCCTGAGCTCCGTGGCCCATCCTATATGGGAATCCCAGCATCCACTGCTTTCTACTCCACTCCCTCATCCCTACTCCTCTTTTCTGAGCAAAGCCCTTAGGGACAAGCCTAGTCCCACCCTCCCCGCAGCATAGGAACCATTCTGGTTGCTTATAGAACAAAGAGCAGGAGACAATGCTGTTGGACTGGGGGACACTGAGTGTGGCAGGGTGGGGAGGAGTCAAGAAAGGCAGGGGGGAAAGTGTAGAGGCCAGGAGATCAATGAAGCTGCCTGGGCCACAGGTGGTCAGGAACAAAGACACTGGAGGGGAGGGAAGCACAGATTACTGAGGTCAGTGTCCAAGCCCAGAGTTCAAGCCCCATGACTGACAAAAGAACTCCAGTGGTCTGGCAGGCTGAGTGCTTCCCTAGGGACATAGCTCAAGTGGAGGTCACTGCCCCCCTTACTTTCCCCTGTGGCTCTTGTGGCCTGATAACCACAGGATAATGTGAACCATTAACTAGATAGGTGATGAAAGCTTGTTTACCATAAGGTGGCGCTCATGACTTAATTTTCCTTTCTCCCTTTTTTTCTTTCCTTTTTTTGTTTTAGGTTTTGGGGATGACCACAGGAGCTTTGTGCATGCTAGGTATACATCTGACCACTGAACTATATCCCTAGCTCTCTGTATTTTTAATTTCCATTCCTCCAGGACAAATACAGGATTCTTTCTGTGTTGCTGAGATTGCAGAGTCCTGACAGTCTTCACAAGGTACCAGGCTGTTTCTGATTGTACGTGTTACAAGCATCCCTTCCCCTGTCTGCCTGGGGCAAGCAGGCTAAATTTTCAAGATGAAGTGAAAGTCCTTCCTGAACACTGGGTTTAGATGGCAGCCACCCATGGAACATCAGTGCAGCTTCTGACCTTGAGCGAGTCATCTAACCTGTTTTCCTCAAGCACAAAAAGAGAGTAATAATCCTTCTTCCCTCCTAAGGTTCTTGTGCTCTTGGGGTGGGAGAGGGAGAGAATAAAAAAAATAGAGGCATTACTAGGCCCCAGCCCTCTTCTACTTCCTCATTTAGATGCTTCCAACTAAGGTCCACAGAGCTGCCAATCCTCACTGGCTAGTGTTGGCTCCTGGGGAAGGTGAAAATGAGCCAGTGGCTACCCTTAGGTGCCCAGCTTTGAGTACTGGTACCAGGATGGGAGTGACATCCCTTAGTTCTCACAGTGTGACCCACGTGGGCCTGAATCCTGAATGTCCTATTAGTCAAGGTGAATTCAGAACAGTGACTTTGGCTCTCCGAGGCAGAACAAGAGTCTTCTGATAACCCTCAGGGACCTGTCAGCACGTTAGCATTAGGCTGGCTGCTCCTGGAGAATGGAGCTCATTGCAAGCCAGTCTAGGAATTTACCAGGAGGAAGGGTTAGGCTGCCTTCAGAAGTGTCTTAGTGCCTGGAGGTCTGGGCCTGGGCAAATCATAATAGGAGGCTTTGTCTACCAGATGACCAAGGGCCTCCAGGTCGGAACCATATGATGCCCTACTCCTTGGATCAAGTTCCCAAGAATGTGGTCTCTGTGCATGAAGATATGCTGCTCTCTGTCTTTGAACAGAGATATCAAGTGAGCTTAGGTCTCCCCTGAGACTCATCCTGACAAAGGAAAGTTCTAGTCTGATCTTGTTTTTTTTTTTTTAATAAGTTTTTTATTGTGAAAGTACTGTACAGAGAGGTTACAGTTACATGAGCAAGATAATGAGTACATTTCTTATCAAGCATTGCTGCCTCCTCCTTTGTTTTTACCCTACCATCCCTTCCCTCCCATCTGCACAACTATACTCCCCCCTCTCATCCCCCTGCCTAAATTGTAAAGTTTGTTTTTCGACATAGCATCTCATTGTTGCAATGGGTCAACCTGTATCCCTATTTAAACAATTTGTTTTTTCCCTTCCACTCCCCAAATTATACCAACATCAAATACAGTGAAAACAGGGGTTATACTGTGGGGGAGGGACATACAAAGGAACAAAAAAATCATGTGGTACTGATCTCATTCTTGAGCACTGAAATTCAAAGCCCAAACCAAGCACTAGAAAATCAGACATGGAGATATACTTTCCAGCCCTGTAATAAAGTTCTTTATATAGTCTGAATACAAGTCGTTAAATATCGAGATAAGATTTAAAGAGGAGTTTATAAGGGAAGCAGAAGGGAACGATCTGGAACTTTCATAGCCTGGCCTCGTGTAGTCTGCCTGAGCTGCCAAGGCATCCCCTGAAGTCAGGGCTGCTGCTAGCCCTGTATGTGGCTCCCAAGGGCCTAATTCTCCCCCACAACCCGAAGCTGCTGGGGGTCTTACTCTTGAGTCTTTCCAGAGTGGCACTCCAAAAACAGCTCTGTTGGGTTCACTTCCAAGGAGGTGAGACCTTGAAGTTTCTGATTCCTTGCTTAACTCACAACTGTAGTTTCCTTTTTTTTGAACTCAGGGTAAAAGCATTTATTCGAAAATGCTAAAAACAGAGGGGTTACAGTTACATAAGTCAGGCAAATAGTACATTTACCTTTGGACAATGTCACCCCTTTCCTCACCCTCTCCCAGATTTTATACTGTAACTACATAAGTTGTATGGCATGCAAATTGTATCTCAATAAAAGTCTAAAAAAATAAGGTTCTTTGAGGATTAAATGAGCTAAGAATACAATGTACTTAGTATGATATTCAATAGATATTGATTTATTCTGTTTATAATCTTCCTCCCTCCCTCCCTCCCTCCCTTCCTCCCTCCCTCCCTCCCTTTCTTCCTTCCTTCCTTCCTTCCTTCCTTCCTTCCTTCCTCTTACTTTCTTATTTCCTTTCAATTTCTTTCTTTCTCTTTGTTCCTTTCATACTGGTGTCTGATCTCAGGGTCTTACGCTTGCAAGGCAGGTGTTTTACTTCTATTTATTTATTTTTATTGTGAAAATATCATACAGAGGGGTTACAATCACATGGGCAAGGTAATGAGTACATGTCTTTTTATTTTATTTTTTTATTTTTATTTTTTTTGAGTACATGTCTTATCAAGCATTGTTGCCTCCTTCTTTGTTTCCCCTTCCCATCTCCTCCCCCTCCCCCCCGTGATCCCCCCCCAGCCAAAGTTGTAAAGTTCATTTTTCAACATAAGGACTTGTACATCTCATTGTTGCAATGGGTTCACCTGTATCCCTATTTAAACAATTTGTTTTTTCCCTTCCCCTCCACAAGATATACCAACATCAACTAAGTGAAAACAGGGGTTATACCATGGGGGAGGGACATACAAAGCAACAAAGAAATCATCTTATAAATATGTTAGAAATAGCAAGAAATAAAAAACTTTTGAATCCTTATCTTGGGGTTCATTTCGCCTAACATCACCTTATCTGACCGTTTCTGCTTGTCTCAGACATATACTCGTTATTGCAAATAAGGGAAACCATGGGACCTATATTTCTTTGGGCCTGGCTTACTTCACTTAATATAATTTTTTCCAAGTCTTTCCATTTCCTAACAAATGGGGTAATGTCATTCTTTCTGATGGAGGCATAGAATTCCATTGTGTATATATACCACATTTTCTTGATCCTTTCATCTACTGAGAGGCATCTGGGTTGCTTCCATATCTTAGCTATGGTAAATAATGCTGCAATAAACATTGTTGTGCTGGTAGCTTTAGTGTGGTCTTGTTTGTGATCATTTGGATAAATGCAAAAAGTTGGATTACTGGGTCATAGGGGAGCTCTATGTGAAGTCTTTTGAGGAACCTCTATACTGCTTGACAAAGTGTTTGAACAAGTATACACTCCCACCAACAATGAAGTAAGTTTCCCTTCTGTCCACAGCCCCTCCAGCATCTGTTGTTATTAGAGTTCTTGATTATAACCATTCTAGCTGGGGTGAGGTGGTATTTCAATGTTGTTTTGATTTGCATTTCTTTTATGGCTAGAGTGGTTGAACATTTCTTCATGTGTCTATTGGCTATCTTCTTTCCTCTTCAGAGAAGTTTCTCTTTAAGTGTTTAGCCCACTTATTTATTTGGCAGTTGTTTCTTTGAGGATTTGTTGTTGGGGGATTTAATTTTTTGAGTTCCAGGTATATTTTAGATATGAGACCCTTGTCCGTTGTATGGCTAGTGAAGATCTTCTCCCAATCCGTGGGCTTTCTATTGATCTTGCAACCATGTCCTTTGCCATGCAGAAGCTCTGCAATTTCATGCAATCCCATTTGTCCAACCTTTCTTTGATTTGTTGTGTTTCTGGATCTCTTTTAAGAAAATTTCAGCCTGTGTCAGGGAGATCTAGGGTTTCTCCTATTCCATTCTGTAATGTTTTCAGAATGTCTGCTTTGACTTCGAGGTCTTTGATCCATTTGGAGTTGAGTCTGTTGAAGGGTGATATATAAGGATCTAGCTTTAGTTTTCTACAAGTGATTAATCAATTTTGCCAGCACCATTTACTGAAGAGTCTTTCTTCCATTCTATTTTTTTTTAGCTCCCTTATCGAAGATTAGATGGCTATAGGTCTGTGGGTTCATTTCTGGGTTTTCAATTCTATTCCATTGGTCCTGAGATCTGTTCATATGCCAGTAACAAGCTGTTTTGATTACTATTGCTTTGTAGTAGAGTTTGAAATTTTGTATTGATATTCCTCCAGCACTGTTCTTTCTGTTAAGGATCGTTTTTACTATTTGAGGTCTTTTATTGTTCCATATTAATTTTTGGATTGCCTCTTCTATTTCCTTGAAGAATGAGGTTGGATAGGTATTGCATTGAATTTGTAGATAGCTTTGGGAAATATTGCCATTTTCATGATGCTGATCCTTCCAATCTAGGAGCATGGGAGGTTTTTCTACTTTCTAAGTTCTGTTTTGATTTCCTTTTTCAGGTTTTTGAAGTTTTCATCATAGAGGTCCTTCACTTTTTTGGTTAAGTTAATTCTTAGGTATTTTATTTTTTGTGGGGCTATTATGAATGGAGTTGCTTTCCTGATTTCAGCCATGCTTTTTTCATTGTTGGCATACAGAAAAGCCATTGATTTTTGAAGGTTAATTTTATACCCTGCTACTTTGCCAAAGTTTTTTTTTTTTTTTGGTCAGTCATGGGGCTTGAACTCTGGGCCTGGGCCCTGTCCCTCAGCTCTTCAGCTCAAGGCGAGCGCTCTACCACTGTAGCGAGCGCTACAGTGCCACTTCAGGTTTTCTGGTGGTTTATTGGAGATAGGAGTCTCACAGTCTCTCCTGCCCGGGCTGACTTTGAACCGCGATCCTCAGATCTCAGCCTCCTGAGTAGCTAGGATTACAGGCGTGAGCCACCAGCACCCGGCTTTTGCCAAAGTTTTGAATCAGCTTGAGTAATCTGGGAGTGGCGTGCGTGGGATTCTTTAAATACAGGAATGTGTCATCTGCAAAGAGGGACAGGTGTTTTATTTCTGAGCCAAGCTTCTCACCCTTTTTGGCACTGGTTACTTTTGGCATAAGGTCTTGTTTCCTGCCCAGGCATGTGCTTAGACTGAGATTCTTCTATTTTTCACTTTTCACAGTAGCTGGGATGACTCCCTATGCCCACCTCCTTCTGTCAAGGTAGAATCTTGGGGCTGGGAATGTGGCTTAGTGGTAGAGTGCTTGCATAGCATGCATGAAGCCCTAGTTCGAGTCCTCAGTACCACATAAACAGAAAAAGCTGGAAATGGTGCTATGGCTCAAGTGGTAGAGTACTAGCCTTGAGCAAAAGAAGCTCAAGGACAGTGCCTAGGCCCTGAATTCAAGTCCCAGGACAGGCAAATAATAATAGTAATATAATAATAATGAATAAAAAATAAAAGACAAGAAGAAGATGAAATCTTGTGGATATTTCTGGCTAGCACTTTGATCCATAAAAGACAAGAAGAAGATGAAATCTTGTGGATATTTCTGGCTGGGACTTTGATCCTTCCAACCTCAGTCTTCCATGTACTTAAAAGGACAGGTGTGAGCCATCGTTATCTCACCTGGCTTTGTTGATAGTCTTTAACAGGCTTGTTTATAGGACACCCTTAAAATATGTCCATCATCAGCGTAAGAATGATTTGGCTTCTGGTGCTTAGGGCTATAGCTTGAGCAAAAGGTTCCTTCTTACCTCCAGGCCTTGGTCTCATTTTCCTGTTGAAATCCTGTGTGTACCCCAATGCCACTTTGTGGTTCTGAGGCATTTTCTGTTGTGTCTCCAACAAGATACATTTGAGACAAGCTTTAGTTAGCATCTGGCTTGTTCCTGGATTCTCTGTGAATACCCTGTCTCTCCATGCATCCTGATGTCTGTCCAGACTAGTGGCATTGGAAAGAGGGCATGGTCCTGTCAGTCAAGTATATTGACACACATTCTTAGTGTCCCTTGTTAGAGCACCCACGGTGGGAAGAATTCTAAAGCGGCTTTCATGGTCTTTGCCCTCTGGTGCTAATCTTATGATAACATGACAGCACATGGCAGGAGGAACTTGGCAGCTGTAGTTAAGGTTATTAATTAGGTAATGATAAGCTAATTGGAAGTTTTTGGGTTGTGTGTGTGTGTGTGTGTGTGTGTGTGTGTGTGTGTGTGTGTGTGTGTGCATTTACAGGTCCTGGGGCTTGAACTAAGTGTCTAGGTACTGTCCTTGAGCGTTTCTGCTCAAGGTTAATATTGTACAACATGTTAGTTAACTGGAGATAAGAGTCTCTTAAACATTCCTGCCTGGGCTGGCTTGGAACTATGATCCTCAGATCTCAGCCTTCCAAGTAGCTAGGATTACAGCTGTGAGCCATAGCACCTGGCAGAGGTGCTCTTTAAAAGTAGATTTTTCTTTTTCTTTTTCCTTTTTTTTTGGTTGGTTGTGGGGATTGAACTCTGGGCCTGGGTGCTATCGCTTAGCCCTTCAGCTCAAGGCTAGAGCTCTACAACTTGAGCCACAGCACCGCTTCTGGTTTTCTGGTGGTTTATTGGAGATAAGAGTCTCACGGAACCAGGTGCCAGTGGCTCCTGCCTGTAATCCTAGCTACTCAGGAGGCTGAGATCTAAGGATCACAGTTCAAAGCCAGCCTGAGCAGGAAAGTCCCTGAGACTCTTGTCTCCAACTGCCCACCAGAAAACTGGAAGTGGCACTGTGGCTCAAGTGGTAGAGTGTTAGTTTTGAGGGACAATGCCCAAGTCCAGAGTTCAAGCCCTACAACTGGCCCAAAAAAAAAAAAAGTCTCATGGTGTTTCCTGCCCAGGCTGGCTTTGAACCATTATCCTCTAAGCCTCTTTAACTAGGATTACAGATGTGATGTGAGCCACTGGTGCCTGGCTAAAAGTAGATTTTTTCTTTGTCTAGACACAGATGAAGCAGTCAGGAGAAAGGACTTGAGATCAGCGACAGCAACCTCTGGCTAATAGCCAGAGAAGAAAGAAAGCCCTCAGGTAATCAAAGACATGGACCTAAGCTCTTGAAAGAGTAAGGAAGTAGTTTTTTTTTCTTTCCAAAAAGCCTCCAGAATAGACAATACCTTGACTTTGGCCTGGTGAAACCCAAAGGAAGGAACCTACTTGAACCCACCTGGATTTCTGACCTCAAGAGCAGTAAGGTAATAGATACTATTTTTAAACTGCTCCCTCTGTGGTGATTTGGTATGCAGTAGTAGAAAGTGAATATAGCCATCCTCCCTCTGGAGAGATATTTTATCCCTATTTTACACATGAGGAGGCCCAGAGAAAGGAGGTAATTTGCTTGGGTTTGCACAGCACACAAGTGACAGAGCTGCATCATGGTCTAGAGTAGGTTTCGCACATATTTTTGGACAGAAAATATTTGAGTGTTTGCAGGCTGTCTGGTGTCCATGGCAGGTAATTAAAGCACAAATGGGACAGTGGCTGGCCCTCATACAGCATGGATTCATGGTGGGCCTGCAGTGGGCCACTCTGAGATGACCCTGAGGAGGGTGACAGGCCCGAGATGTCACCGCTATCCTCAAGGTGCTGCCAGCGACGGAGCCAAACAAGTGAGGAGCGAACCAAAAAGCAGTGTGACACAGAGAAATGTTCAAGATAGTGTGAGATGCCAAAATAGTACCCAACACATGGCTGGTTTTAGTTTATTCATTTTATTTTGCCAGTCCTAGGGCTTGAACTCAGGGCCTGGGCACTGTCCCTGAGCTTCTTTTGCTCAAGCCTAGCACTCAACCACTTGAGCCACAGCGCCACTTGTGGCGTTTTCTGTGTAGGTGGGTACTGAGGAATGGAATTCAGGGCTTCCTGCATAAAACTAGGCAAGCACTCTACCACTCAGCCACATTCCCAGCCCCCAACACATGCTTTGATGTTTGTAAAGCTTCCACATTTGGAAAGAGTTGGAGCCAAGTGCTACAGTGGTTGTTTGCCCCCCTGGGTGGTGGTGAGGTCTAAGTCCCTGGAGAAGGTATTGTCAGAAGAAGCTTCCTGTCCTGGAAGCAGGATTGAGAAGAGGGTGCTCTCCCAAGAAAGTGAAGGATGTTCTCTGGCTTCTTTTCTACTTACAGCTTGAAAAAAAATAACCCCGGGTAGTATTACCAAGTCCTCAATGTGAGTCAAACACGCTTCCTAGGCATACTATATGAGAACGTGTTTACTCTTCATATAGAACTAGAGAAGCCTGGCCAAGTCCAGCATGTACTTCTTGCTCCTCCCAGTATGACCTTGCTCAGGGAAATGTTCTTTCATTTTAAGATGAGACTTTGCTTTTTATCTCTGAATGGAATGCTCTTATTTCTTTGACTCTACTAATATTTTCTAAGTTTCCTGAAACTTATCCAGATTTTTTTTTTTTTTTTGTCAGTTGTGGGGCCTGAACTCTGGGCCTGGGCACTGTCTCTGAGCTCTTCAGCTCAAGGCTAGCACTCTACCACTTGAGCCACAGCACCACTTCTGGCCTTTTCTGCTTATGTGGTGCTAAGGAATCGAACCCAGGGCCTTATGCATGCAAGGCAAGCACTCTATCACTGAGCCACCTTCCCAGCCTATCCAGGTTTTTTTTTTCTGGTCATGGGGCTTGAACTCTGGGCCTGGGTTCTGTCCCTCAGCTCTTCAGCTCAAGGCAATCGCGCTCTACCACTTGAGCCACAGCGCCACTTCCAGTTTTCTGGTGGCTTATTGGAGATAAGAGTCTCATGGACTTTCCTGCCTGGGCTGGCTTTGAACTGGATCCTCAGATCTCAGCCTCATAAGTAGCTAGGATTACAAGTGTGAGCCATAGCATCTGGCTCCAGCTTTTTTTTTTTTTTTTTTCCGCTGTCAACAGCATGGCAGCATGGAGTTTTGTTTCTGCCAGTATATTTAAGGCTGTGATGGACAGGCTGTAAAGTCCCATAGGAGCCTAGGAAAGGGACGGAACATTCTACTTTGAGAAGTCACCCAGAGAAAGTGACCTGTGACCTGAGTTTGAGGGGAAGTGCAGGAGCTCATCAGGGGAAGCTGGAGAAAAGGACGTTTATGGCCATGGTGTGGCCTTGTTTCTAGGACACAGAGAACACTGAGTTCAGGGGTGACATGGGGGGTAGTATAGGAAGTGAGGCTGGAGGTAGCCAGGGTCTTGGTCATGAGGACATGGATGCTTAGGGCCTGGGTGGGGTCCTTATTCCAAGGGTAATGGGGGGCTATTGAAAGGTTTAGGCAGGTGAGGGACTAGTTGGGAGGCTGGTGTGGCAGCTCAAGCTGATGTCAGGCAGCTTGGGGGCGAAGAGGCAGTGAGGGACAATAGGAGCAATCAGGCTGTAATGGAGGCCAGTTTTCACCTCTTCACTGGTGCCAGGAAAATAAGCAGCCCTGGCAGAACTCATATCTGTGCACACTTGGGCACTGTGGCAGAATCTGGGAGTCTGCAGTTCCTGCAGGAGGGGACAGGCAATGGAATCAGTCATGTTTAGATGGCTGAGTCCTGAGTGGAGTCACCACAGACCAAGGAGATTCACAAATGCAGCATCATGTGGCGATGACATACACAAGCTAGCTCCAGGGATTTGGTCTCATTAAACCCCAATGGCTTCCCTGAGAAGAAGTCTTCATTGTTTTCTTTCACCACAGGCAAGAAACCCACTGTTTTGAGAGGAAATGGACAGAGACTTCCAGCCTGGGCATGGTTGAGGTAGGACAAGAACCATGACTTGTCAACCCCAGGTCCTGAGTTTCCATATGGAGTCAGGAGCCTCAGATAAAGCAATGCCCAAACTGGCCCTTAGCCTCACCAGCTTGTGACTCAACCTAGGTACTACAGGCGGGGGGTGGGGTGGGGATGGAGGTTAGCCTGACCAATGAGAGACATGCCTCCTGGGGAAGCCTGCCCAGCTGATGTGAGTGGAGCTGACAACGTCATGGTCTTCTGCCTTCTGTTCATAGCTCTGGGGGCTGCTTCTGTCCAACCAGGCACCAGTGCATGCCTATAATTCTAGCTACTCTGGAAGCTGACGTTTGGAGGATTGCCAGTTGAGGCCAGTTGATGCAAGACATTTGGAGGATTGCCAGTTGATGCAGATACATTCTCTAGATTCCATGTCCTAAGTAACCAAGAAAAAGCAGGGCTGGACAGGTGGTTCATGTGGTAGAGTACCTGCCTAGCAAGTGTGAGGCTACAAGTTCAAAGCCCCAAACTACCCCCCCCCCCACTGCCAAGAACAGGCTATCACAATGGAGCTCAGCAGTCCTAGGTCCCTGTCTCTGTTTAGCTTTGTTTAAGCTTCTCAGCCTTGTAAGGCACTTGCCCCTGTCTGAGCCTGACTTGAAATGGGGGCATTTGAACAGACCTCACACAGAGAAAATGAAAGAGACCTGCCAGCTGAGGATCAGTGCTCAGATCACTCACAGACTTTTGGTGCCTTGGTGGTCTCTCCTCCCTGCCCTGCTCTGTGACCTGCAGCCAGCAGCCTCCCCTTTTGCAACCTCAAAGCTACCACACAGGTTGCTGCCAGAGTCGGAGGCTCCAGGGTAGGAAGAGCATCACTCCCGCATGTTGGGGATCCTAGGCTATGGCTCAGGGCAATCCAAACCCAGTGCTCAGGTGTTGACAGCATCAGAAAAACAAAAACAAAAATGAAAACAAACAAAAAACAAACACCCCAAACCTGGGCTCCATTGGGTCCTGGACAGACCTTCTTAAATCTGTTAAGATTTTACTGGTCTGTGACTTTGTCCAGCTTGGCACTTGTTGCTCCTTTGCTGCCCGCCCCCTTTCTAGGATAGCTCAGGTGTCTTCCTAGAGAACACACACAAATTCACACATGTGCATGCTCACATAGACACAGACACAGACACACAGACACAGACACATACACATACACATACACACACACACACAGAGCTAACTCTTCAGGCTCCCAAACCAGTTGTCTACAAAAGCGGACTGAGGTGAGCTCTTAGCCAGCATTTCTCTCTTTTTTTTCTTTTTGTTGCTTATGGGGCTTGAACTCTGGGCCCTCAGCTCTTCAAGGCTAGAGCTCTAGCTCTTGAGCCACAGTGCCACTTCCAGTTTTCTGGTGGTTAATTGGAGATAAGAGTCTCAGGAACTGTCCTGCTGGGGCTGGCTTTGAACTGTGATCCTCAGATCTCAGCCTCCTGAGTAGCTAGGATTACAGGCGTGAGCCACCAGTGCCCAGCCCAAGCATCTTTTAAGCACGCACTGGTCCTTGACTTAAGACAGAATACGAGTGCCTCAACTCCAGCCCTGGTCTCTCCCAGCAGGCCAGTGACCTGGGTAAGGAATGTTCTGGGCATGTTGCCTTCAGGGATATGGGGTACTAAGAGTCCAGGAGAATCTGCTCTCTCACTGACTCATGTGAACAGAAAATAATGGTCATGTCAAAGCAGGATGCAGGCCACGCTGGAGATTTCCCTTTTTGGACCTCAGTTTCCCCTTTTGTGTGAAGTGGGGAGACGTGGGGACCTGTATCCCTGTCTGGAGGCACCATAGCTGTTGGAAGTGAGCCTCCAATGTCAAATCTACCCTGTAAGTCAATGGGGCGGCACGGCCCAGGGCGGGGCTCCTGCACAGTTCCAGGGTTGTTCTGCCCCTTGGCAGGGGCAGGAGCATGCTGTCACTTTAAGGTTGGGCGGGGTTTCCAGGCGACACCTGGTACCTGGAGCGGCAGGGAGCAGCCACCCAGTGCAGTTAGTGGCGCACAGCAGGTGGGTGGCCAGGGCTTGGACCCTGGGCAGGGGGCAGAAGGGTGGGAGACCACCATTGTAAGTCAGGGGACCCTGTGGCACCCTGTGGTGGGCATGATGTGGCTGAGGCCAAGGGGAGAGGCAAAGCTGGGA
>NW_012267277.1:8166324-8241709 GCF_000151885.1 Dipodomys ordii | reverse complement strand
GGGTGTGCAGGGTGTGTGTGTGTGTGGGGTCTCTTCTCCTCTAAAGCCCCTGTGTCCTCCACAGCTCTGGCTTTACACAGCCCTCATCCACCTAGCCACCCCCCAGCCACCATGGGGTCATACCTGCCTTGTTCCCTGCACCTGGACCGCCTCTGATTGCCAGCAGCACCATGGCCTCCAGTGAGGTGGGTAAGGGTGATAGAGCCTTCTCCCTCCACCTCCTGCTAGGCTGCCTGCCTGGACCCCCTGTGGGGAACCCCCCACACCTGTAGCTGCACACCTGGGGTCCTCCTCAGTTGGTACTTGTTCTTTGGGTGCCATCCAGGTCCTCAGTTTCCCAGCAGTTAGAGAGGATGGGCTGGCCAGCTTGTGGATCAGCAGGTTACTCCCTTCCAGAAGCTGGCACCCAATGGGTGCTCACTGGTGGCCCAGGGCAGGAGACCCGACACAGCTTCCGTGAGAGCCTGAGCTGGGCTCTCCCAAGCTGTCCTGACAGGAGCAGGGCTTTCTAAATGAGCTCATGGTACCTGCAAGTGGGAGTTGGGGGCAGGAGCTAAAAATCATGCCTATGACCTAGAAGGGGGCACTGAGGCCAAGAGAGACTAGGCAACTGTGCCCAGGGTTGGAGCAGGCCCATCCTCTGTCCAGCCTCCACCATGTAGCCAGCTCGAGGTGGCAGAGCCAACAGAAGGACCACAGGAACAGGAAATGAAGGAGGGATCTGGTGCAGGGAGGGAGGTAGGCACAGGAGTACTATGCTCCAAGAAGGCCTCAGGGACTTGGGCTTTCTAGCACCAGAAGGTTCCTCCAGTAAGGGCTAGGCCAGAAAGGAGGCAATTACAACGAAGAGACTCACTAGGGATGGAGAACAGCCTAGATGTTGGCTTTGGGGGACAGTCGGCCTCTTCCTGTCTGTAGAATCCTTCCTGTGTTCCTTCCCTATGCAGCATCTTCTCTAAGGCCTTGACACGGCACTCTGCAAAGGTTAGTTACTAACTTGACATGGAGCAGGTTGTGAGCCCTTCCCTTCTGTCATATGCTTGTGTCCAGCCTGGTAGCTTAATGGGTAATCTACTTAGTTATTCCATCTGGAGGTTGTGATGGATTTGTGTGCCAGTTGCTGATAGCTGGACATTTTGGCTTGTTCTAAATGATGATCCTCATCCACAAGGCCACTGTGAATATCCTTTTGCAGGAAGCCTGGCTCTTTGTCCTAAGAGCACCTTGATCACACCTGACCTGGACCTCTGTATCTTCCTCTGTCTAATGGTGATACTAGCTTTCCCCTTCATGGGACCAAGAGAGGTGAGGCAGAGCAGAGCCAGCCAGCCTGGTCCTGACAGGCCTAGGGACCCAGCAGGTGGGCGATGTCCTTCCTCCTGGCTTACTCAGAAGGTGGAGAGCCTGACATCCACCAGGCCAGGAAGTCAGGACAAAAGCCCAGAGGGAAAGTGGCCACGTGTGTTAAACCACTACCATGCCCTAGCAACATGATGCATGCGATGTGTGACATCATGATGTGTGTTATATGTGAGACCCTCAGAGACCTGTGCAGTTGGCGGCATTGTATCCATTTCATTGCCCAGAGGAATGAGGCAGCCTCTCCAAGGTCACACAGTGACCTCAAGCAGAGGAGGACTAACATCCGTGTCTTCTCTCTCTTGTACAGATGTGCAGCAGGGGCCGCGTGGCCTCCGCCCTTCGCTACAGCATGATGGCCAGTGGTGCAGTGGTTCTGGTAGTTGGGACCCTCTGCTTTGCTTGGTGGAGTGAAGGGGATGCAGGTAGCCAGCCTGGCCAACTGACCCCCAGTGTGGAGCACACCACCCCTGGGGTCCCCCGTCCTGTGCTCAGGTCTGTCAGCTTCTTCTGCTGTGGGGTGGGTGGCCTGTTGCTGCTCTTTGGCCTGCTGTGGTCCATGAAGGCCGGCACACGAGCACCGCCTCCATGGAACCTGTATCACCTGTCCCGAGACCTGCACCATGTCACTGTGGAGTCCTTGGAGAAGGGGAGCTGCAGGTAAGTGGGGTGAGGGAGGGGATCCCAGGGGACTGAACACAGTCAAACTTTTATAAGGTTCCTCCTCAAGACACACGTCTTGTCTTGTGCACCGGAGACATGGACACTGATTGGTACAGTCCTGAAGAACTTGAATGTCCTGGGACAGAGGTAGATGAGAACTGCCTCTCAGAGCAATGTGAGAGAAGTAGCCAGGGTCCTGCAGAGACATCAGGGAAACCCAGGAATGCTCTCCTTCCGTCACTGTACTTCTAGCATAGCCCAGGTAAGAGTCACTTGCAGTTTGCAGAATAGGGAGATGGCAGGTGCACCTAACGCGGTGGGAGCCTGCTGGCCACAGCTGTCCTGCTTCTCCCCCTTCCCTCCTGGCTATCTTAGGGAACGAAGCTAGGCCCCTGGGAACTGCTCTGGAGCCTGAATGTCCATCTCCCCTTGTCAGAGGGATAGTGCCCTCTGAGATGAGGACGGAGCAGGTATTTATTGAGGCATTCAACCCCTGGCCGGATCTTGCTTTGAAGGAACTGTCAGAAGAGAGAGGTCAGCTTTGGAGATAAGCCAGAGGAGCCCTGCCCTTCTCAGCTGAGAAACCTGGGTTTTGGGGAGATCAAGTGACCCACTTGGGGGTTAGGGGTTCCAGAAGCCATGCCAGGCTGTGGAGCTGTGCCCAGGAGCTTGCTCTTCCCCGCCCAGCCTGGCATGAGTGTGTAGGTGTGGCTGTTGTCTACACACACAGCTATGTGGACACAACAGGGTCTGAGCTCCAGCTGTTCAGCAGGTGAGCCTTGGCCTCCATTCTTAGAGGTCAAACAAGATGCCCACCCAGGAGGCTGCTGGGGGCTTCTCACCCCTCAGGCTGTGAGAACCACATCTAGGTGTATAGAAAACTTGTCTGCTGGTCTGTCCCTTCCTGCCCAGAAGTGGACCAAGCCCAGCTCTGCTGCCCTAGAACCTGGCTGTTGCCCCACGAGCTACTGTGCTGGTCCTGTCCTAGGAGCCTTGATCTCTGAGGGTATCTGGCTGTAGCCAGGTCAGACCCTTGGCTTGACTCTTGGCTCAGGTAGGCTTCTTTTCCTGCGGGGGTTCAGTTTTCCCATTTATTTGCTTCCTTATTCCTTCATGCATTTAATTAATATAGACCTAATATGAGCCTATCACGGGACAGGCAGAAAACAGTCCTGGCCTCAGGAGCTCACTCACAAATGCCAGTCCTGTAACAGGTAGCTGGAAGTAAGGAGCCTGGGACTCCCTACTTTCAGTGTACATGGCAGGAAAGGCCTGGGTCCAGTCAGGAGGTGTTATGAATGCCTCTAGATTTCCTGATCCCTTACCTGTCAACTGGAGGCGAGAGGTCTTTGCCCGTGGTGGCTGTTTCAGCTCAGAGGAGATGGCAGATGTGAGTGGCAGGCTGTTAAGCTTGTGCACACATTAGCTTCCCGTGGTTACCGTGCATTGCGAGCTTCAGTGTGCCAGGCTCACTAACTGGTTTATACCTTGGCTGCTCATGGGGTGACTGTAATGATGCCCATTTTACAAAAAGGAACCTGAGGTATGGAGAGATTAGGCAGCTAGGGAGAGGTGGGGTGGGGAGGGCAGACTACGTTTTGCAGTCAGGCAAATGGGTCTTCACCAGATAGCAGGGGTAGGAGCTTTACTGGGCTGTAAAATGGGTAGGGTGAAATGCCTCCCCCCATGTAGTTATGGATATAGATGTGCATTGGTTTGCATTGGATAAATAGGACGTCATTCTTGTTCATTGGTACTTCCCCCCACTGTATCTGCCCCACTCCATCTCAGGGTAGTTAGGTCTTTGTCCTGGTCCCCTTTTGTGGCACACTCTATGGTATCCTACCCAGAATGCACTGGGAAAGGGGCTACCTGAGACTTGTGGGACCCCACCACCCTGCAGAGCCTCAAACCCTCTATTCTTGGCATTCTGGAGCAGGACCTTGGAGATTTAGGGTTGGTGGGTCCAGATGGCTGCTAAGGTGATAGGAGGTAGTTTGAGGACCACTCCACACCCGCCTTCTAAGTAAACTTCCTGCTGTGGGCTGAGCTCACATGGCACTTAAGCCCTGCCCTGCCAGCTGCCACCTGCTGGGATGGCCCCAGACACCCTCAAAGCCTGTCTTGGTTCTTTAAGGCTCAGATACTCTTGGATGATGGGGTGGGGGGGGCTATAGCCAGAAGGTGAGCAGGGCAGGAGTGAGGGGGAGCTGGAAGCCCTATAACTCACATTTTTCTGAGTGCTGTCAAAGCTCAAAGAGGCTCAAAGAAGTTGTGAACAGGGCCCAGGTCACACAGCATAGACCCATGCTTGCCTGCCTTCAGGAACATTGTTTCCCTACTCTCCCTGCAAAGGATGCTGGGAGCTCAGAGATGCACAAGGCCCCAAGGGCTTCCTCAGTTACAAGACTTCTGGCTGGCACCCCAAATCCTGCTGCCACATAACCTCATCTGTGGCTGGGAGTAGTGAACTTGCTTGTGGTGAGCTCTTCAAGGAGCTGCAATTGGCTTGAACCAAGGAGGACACATTGCTAGAGAGAAGGGACATGTCCCCAGGGGCCATTGCATGTTCCCATCCTTCACTCCTGGGGTCCCCTGCATTGGCCTTCTGCAGTGGCCTCTCCTGGGTTTGGACAGTGAGATCATTGGTGTGGAAGAATTGAAGTCTCCAGTGAGCTCCAAATGGACTGCAGAGACGTGGCTGCTCTGAGCCTTCATGGCAGGGCCTGCAACTCCAGGGTCCTGTGGATACACACCTGCCCTCCTCACAGCAGACCTTCTAGTGGCTGCTAACACCTGGTTTATACACCATGTGCTGACTGCCTTCTTGTGTCATTTCTTCTTTTTTTTTGTCAGTTGTGGGGCCTGAACCCTGGGCCTGGGTGCTGTCCCTCAGCTCTTCAGCTCAAGACTAGCTCTACCACTTGAGCTACAGCACCACTTTTGTCTTTTTCTGCTTATGTGGTACTGAGGAATCGAACCCAGGTCCTCTTACATGCAAGGCAAGCGCTCTGCCACTGAGCCACCTTCCCAGACTGTCATTCTTGCCTGTCACTGTTAGCGTTTCACAGGTAGAGAAACTGAGGCCCTGATAAACAGAGTTACTGACCCTTGATTTCTACCAAGAATGCAACAGAGCAAGGAGTGAGCCAGCCCTCTAGTGGCTTAGTGTGAGAAATGACCTTCAATGTCACCCAGTCAACCTTGTACCCGCCAGTGTCACCTCAAATATAGGACAGTGACACCCACTCCAAGGCCCTGGTATAGAAAAGGGCACTGAGTCCCTACAGATGACCCTCAGGGCTTAGAAAAGGCCAGTCCAGCCTTGTAGTAGCTGGGATACAGGTGCCTGGTCTGAGAATCTGGCTGGCAGATCACTGGAAGACTGTCTTTGCCTAGAGTCTGTAAGTGACTCAGTTGGCTGGGGAGGTGGGGGAGTAAGGCAAAAAGTAACAGGAAAGCTAAGCTATGCAGAGTTCAAAAGTGGTTGGTGGGGCTGGGAATGTGGCTTAGTGGTAGAGTGCTTGCCTAGTATGCATGAAGCCCTGGGTTCAATTCTTCAGTACCATATAAACAGAAAAAACCCAGAAGTGGTGCTGTGGCTCAAGTGGTAGAGTACTAGCCTTGAGCAAAAGAAGCTCAGGAACAGTACCCAGGTACTGAGTTCAAGACCCAGGACTGAAAAATAAAGTGGTTGTCCTGGTAGTAGGGAGCACATTATCCTTTGAGGCAAGCAAGCAGCAGTAACCACTAGGCAGACATTATGCCAAAGACTCAAGCATCCAGGCAGGCATGGGGATTGAGGTCTCCCATTCTGTTGGCCTTGTAAAGGACACTTCTGTAACCTGGGCATCTCTGTTCATGATCACCACCCCATCTTTTGACAACCATCCCAAGCACCTGTTACTAGTCTCTGCATACTCACAGTCAGTCCCTGTTCTAGGGGTCAATCAAATAGTGTCACGACAGTAACAGACAGCAAGCATCACTGTGGGGGGGGCAGAGCATCAGTGAGATCTTTTCTCAGGGAGGGGTAGGACATAAATGTCCCTGGGTTATCTCAAAGGACAGCAGGGAATAGGGCAGAGAATGTAGGGGGTGGGAGATGGCTTTTTCCATGTGGAGGGAGGAGGGGGCTGGAAGGAAGGGTAGGAGAGCAAGGCTAGCAGAGTAGTCATGTGTCAGCGTGGAGCAGGTCACACCAGGGAGCTATGAAGCATTGGATCTACCACGGAAAGAAGGCCCAGCCTTTCTTTGTGCCTCCCTGACATGTGGTGAGTTTTTGTCCTTGCCTTGAAAATACCCTTTTGTCTGTTTCTCTAGGACTGCCATCCCCACTTGTGAGGAGGCCACATGCTGTCCCCTGGTGGAGAGCCCCCCAGTACTGACTGCATACCCTCCAGAGGAAGACCTGTGGTGCAGGGTGCTGGGGCCAGCCCTGCTGGGGACTCGGCCCCCTTCACCTCCACCCAGCTACTCCACCAGCATCCATGCTTGCAGTGCAGGTTCTGGAAAGACACCATGTGCTCCCAGCTCCTGGCATTCCAACCCAGGACTAGCTCGAACTGCAGAAGTACCATCTTGGTGCCCAGGCTCCTAGCTGGACTAGAACTGGCAATGAAAGTTAAGCCTTTTCCAGGTTTGCCCTGCAGGCCTGGTGTGCAGTGAACACTGTACATTTTTTTTGCTAGATTTAAATACATCCATGTTTCATGATGTCTCATGATTCTACTAGCTGGTTCTGGTGAATTTTCTGTCCCATGCGGTATCCATGAGGCTGTAGTAATCAGGGACTCAACATGGAAGATGACAGCCCCAGATGCTGCTGGCAGGTGGGAATGGCTGGCAGCTGCCTGGCAAGAGGCAGAGGCAGACCTGGCCCACGCCACACTCTAAGCTAATGACTAAGCGAACAAAGGACTCTGGATTCAGATCACTTGTGCTGAATGCCACCAGGTACCATCTTGGTGAGCTTGGACAACAACTAACCCTCTATCAGCCTTAGTCTCCCCATCTAGAGTGACACCTGGGTGGGAAGATAAATGGGATGGAACAGTAGAGGCTGGGGGCGCAGGTCTCCCACAGGCTCTGTGCGGATGACAGGTAGTAAATGCGGGTGTCAGCTTGTCCAGGGTGGCATTAGCATTAGGTATGTAATGATTCCTGCTCCTCCTCTACCAAGCACAGGTCTGGCCTGTGCTGCCATATGTCCTGTGGCAGAAGCCCAATACCATCCCCGCTGGCCACCTGTGGGCAGGAACATCTGCTTCCACGTAGCTCCTCTCTGAAACCCCATGTTACCTCCCTACCCACTTCTGTTCTGTTACCAGTCAACCAGTGTTTCCTGCTCTGGGCCTTGGGTTCTTTGGCTCTGTTGGTGGTTCAAACTGCACAGACAGTCTGTACTATCTGAATGAGAATGATGGAGCTACTGTTCCAGAATAAGGATGATGATCACAGGCTAGGGTCCCCTAGAAGTGGGGAGAAAAATTTATGAGGTGCTCCTGATCACTGCAGGAGTGCTCAGTGCCAGAAAGGTGCTCTGAGCCTGGCTCTCCACACATGGTGAGGCTGGTGGTGTTGAAGGAAGCAGGTATGTAAACAGCATCTCATTCAAGACAGAGAACACAGCGGGGAACTTGGGCCTTTCTCATTTTGTCTCAGTTTCAGGCGAGTGAGGTTTAAGTGAGCTTCCCTGAGTCCCACAGCAGGCAGAGGTACAAAGGCCCGGGGCTCAGTCAGCTAGACAAGGGCTTACTGTGTGCTGGGCCGGCCTTCTGCTGTTGTCTTATTCCTTCAACGCCACTCCTCACAGGCTCCAAGGAAGTCCCTGGAAGCAAGAGAACAGCTGGAGAGAGGTAACTGTCCCGAGAAGAAAGTCAGGGCCATGTTTTCCTCCTGGACCCGGGGTCTCCTATTTTCAATGGCTTGGACCACTCAGTAGCTGTCCATGAAGCCTCCCTGTCTGTCTGTCTGTCCCCTTCCTGAAGGTTTCTCTGCCCTGAGCCAGCCTTGTCAGGCCCTGGCCAGATCTGGTAACAGCTAGCTACAGCTCACTTAGAATAAGGAGAGGTCTTTTGCTGGTCTGAGGAGAGGTCTGGTCTGCTCCCCACCTCCATACCCCTCCCCAACAGACCTAGCTTCTTTTCCAGTGTCATGGTTTTTGCTCTTACTATTCTAGAAGCTCTTCCCCAGAGCTGGGTCCTCACTAACTCGAGGGACTTTAGGAACCCTCTCTCCTTCTTGTGTTCCCACTCTTCTCCTTTTCTTATCACAAGTGGCCTGATCATCTCTTTCTCCTGAGCCATCCCAGGGCCCATGCAGATGTCTGCAGATGCTCTGCCCCTACCTTGCTGGTAACCTTGTGCATGACACATGTTTTATTAGACCTTCTGCAATTTCTAAGGGCTTAATGTTGGCCCTGTGACCCCAAAGTGAGCAATGGCCCAGCACAGGTAAGTTAATGAATTGCAGGTGTGAGAAGGAGGAAAGGGGAGGGGGGAAGAAGGAGGGAGGAGAGAGGAGAAAAGATGGAGGAGGGAGTAAGAGGTCTCTTTTCCTAGCTATAGCTAGAGGGCAGAGTGGGAGAGCTGGCAGCCCTCTCTCTCCTTTTCAGCCTCTCTCTACAGCAGCTCATCAGCATCACTTACTTAAAGCCTTTGGCTTTTACTCTGGGAAGGCAGGGAGAGGTTCCAGAGGAGTCCTGCGCAGAGGAATAATGAGTTAACCTAGCCTCGGGGCTAAAATGAGATTCATGGGTCAAGGATGGAAGCAGAGACCAGTTAGAGGGACAGAGAGGATGGGGGCTCGGGCAGGTGAGGATCAGTAGTGGGAACTGAAAGTCCAATCAAGAGGATATGGGGGTGACAGAGGCAGGGAGGGTAGCTTGAATATCTAATATGGCCTGGGAACTCATTAGAAGACACAGACGATATAGGAGGGCTCAGTGTGGACCAGCCTCTTCACAGAGCCTGCCACCTGTCAGTGGGCACTTGCCCCTGTGCTTTGCACATGCTGGTGGTAAGAATTCTCACCAGCTTCTTCTGTAAGTCTGTCCCTTCACTCCGCCCAGCAGTCTCTCTCTTTGCTTCCCACTGTGCTAACCTCACACATACTTCATTTTTTTGTTGTGCCATGTAGTAGAGGGCAGAACAGAGCACCAGCCATGCCTTCGTGGGCCTCAGTTTCTGCATCTGTCAATAGCTATGCTCTCTCCTCCCTCCTCTGAGTGTCCTGTGGGGTGGTTCTACTACCTGATAGGATAAAGGACACAGAGTGCCCTCTGCTGGCAGGTGATGGACTCCTTAGCTGCCCCCTTGGCCCCTCCCTGCCCAGTGGCAGGACCAAAGTCAAAGTGGAGGGGGGAGGGAGAGACAGACTTGCAGGGAGCAGGAACACTGGACAACAGAGGCCCATGCACTGCACACACACTTTTCTGTTTAGTTGTTACAACCCTTGGGAGGCTGGACTAGACTTATTTTACTGGGCATCAACTTACTCCTGCTGTCACTCATTGTATCTAAAAGGGATGAAAGTGGGCGGTGGACAAGGGGAGGGTTACGGGAGGAGGACAGAGCAAGCTGGCTCCAGTGACCACAGGCCTTCTTGCCCTGCCTGCACTGGGAAGGGAAGGGGGTGCTCTAGTCCCTGTCCCCAATCAACTCCTCAGTCAGTTTGGAAAGATCTTAAGGAATCTTTGCCACTCCTGGCTCAGTCTCTTCATCTGGGAAATGGATGTGGGAACTCCTGGAACTTGGCCACAAGGATATCACAATGTGGAGCATGGCGGGGCCACCAGGGGGTGCAAGAGGCTCCCGTGGACGGCCACTGTGGATGGGAGAGGCGGATGCTCTGGGTTTGTCTCTTTTTCTGGGAACAGCACCAATGAGGTGACTCTGGGCCTCTGTGAATTGGTGATCATGAATCCTTGCAGAGCCTGGGCTGTGAGTAATCACAGTCGGCTTTTTCTACACTTTCCTACGCATGACCTGGAGATGGCCTGATCAACCACCCCCAATCTATAGGGTGTATCAGCCAATGAGCCCCATGAAAATGCCCCTGATCTCCCTGGGTGGCACCAAGTGACTGACTTCTCAGGACTGAAAATCCCTGGTGACATCATTCTTAGGATGAAGGCATCTTCCCAGGAGGGCTTCAAGGAGGAAGAGGGAGTCAGTCCTTCCCACCCTGCAGGGGCAGGTGTTAATACACACCTCAGTCCCTTGGAGGTTGAGGGGCAGCTTGTGGTAAGCAAGCCTGGATAAGACATGAAATCCAAAGGGGACAGAGGAGAACCAGCCTGGGGACAGCTCCAGTCCTGAGAAGGGATCAGGATGATCATCCCCATATGACAGAGGAGGAATTGAGACATGGCCTAGTAAGATTGGGGTGGAAGAATCTGAACACCAGCCCAGCAGTTGGCTCACCAAGTTTCCGCTTCGCATCATAGTTAAGCAGTGTTGCACTGGACTCCTGTCTTCGCTCTGCCACACTTAGCTGTGACTTCCAGCAGGTTCCACGTCCTCATCTGTAAAGTGGAAATGTGGTACTTGCCTTCTAGAGTTCCCCTTAAATAAATGGGTAGCTGCAACCTGTCCCAGATAGTCACTGGTAGCTGATAGGAAGCATTCTTTCTGAGCCCCAGCCAGATGGACGCTTGTCTTTGGAGACTGTAGGTTTCTCCAGGACTCTAAACTGCTAGCCTGGGCTCCTGGAGCCCTCTAGCAGCTCTAACTTCTTTGGGCTGCAGATTTCTACCTGCTTCTCTTGGAAGGTGTGGAGTCACCTGTCGCCCAGCTCAGTTCCACACTAGGCAAATGAGGTGATGTCAAAGCGTTGGCAGGGGCCCAGCCTTGTGACCTCCCCCTGTCCCTCCCCTCGTCTCTGCACTCAGATTCACACACACGTCAGGCCACTGGGCCCAGAGGGAAGGTGAATGTGTGAGGAGTGAAGGTGGACGGCTGGGCCACGGGCCCACTGAAGCGCGTCACCTCCAGCCCTGCCTCGCTGGCGGTCCCGGGACTACAACAGGACCTGAAGGGAGCCTGCCCTTCCTCTGACTTTCAGCTCAATCCGTGGTGACCCCGGAGTTCCGTCCCTCCCTGGGTGAGCCTGTGCCCTGTTTGTGCAGGGTGTCTGGTGCCCATTCTGCTTGGGGTTACACAGGTCAGGGCCTGGCCAGGCAGCCATGGCCGACGAGAAGACCTTCCGCATTGGCTTCATTGTGCTGGGGCTTTTCCTGCTGTCCCTCGGCACGTTCCTCATGAGCCACGACCGGCCCCAGGTCTATGGCACCTTCTATGCCATGGGCAGCATCATGGTGATCGGGGGCATCATCTGGAGCATGTGCCAGTGCTACCCCAAGGTAGGTGTGGGGTCTGGGGTCAATGAACAGGTGGCTGGGCCTCTAGCCTACATACCATCTCCACCCTCCAATCATCTTGTCTTCCCTCTGACACTCCTTGATTTCTTCTCTGTGCTCCTGAGCATCTGATCACCTCTCCATCCAGCTCTCAGTGTTAGGGCTGGCAGAAGCACTCTGGGTCTGGACCCTGACCCAGATATCACAGGGGGTTCTGATGAGACCCAGAAGCCTGATCTATGTTCCTGGCCAGTCAGCTGGTGCTTATTTCCTGTGGCCCAGCCCTCCTCACCCTGAGCTCTCTCTTGGGCCTTCTCTTAGCTGCTTTCCGAGTCAAGTGGCTGAAGGCTCTGAGGGGTGGTGTTCCATGGCTAAGTAGCCAAGTTTGGATGGGAGCTTAGATATGGGTGGTTTAAAGGGTAGTCCTCCAGCTTGAGTGCTCCACTCCATGTCCTAGAGCTCTAGAGAGGTCTGGGTGGGTCAGGTATAACTTGAAGACACAAGGGTTTTCTATTTCAGAATCTTAATCTCTTCCTAGTCTCGGGAGGGACTTTGTGATTGGGAGGTGGCCTGGTTTGGAAGTTCCGTGTTCTGGTTCTGGCTCTCTCCCCAACTCTGTGTGTGACTTTTGTCTTTCTGAACCTCAGTGTATTCATCCACTCAAATGGGACCCCAGTTCTCCGCTCTGTGATCACAGAAGCGGTGGAAAATGGCCCATCTGGAATTTTGTGGGGGTGGGGGGGAGTTTGGGTAAAGGACAGCTGTTATCATGATTCTAGATCCTCTCTAGATCTACCCTGTGGATGGGCATGTCAGGAGTTTTAAACCTTTAATGTCCAGAGAGGTTGGGTGACTCTTTCCAGGACAAACAGCTGCTCAGACAAACAAGCAGGCTCAGGGAAGATGGATCCAACTTGGGTTTTTGTCTCTAACTGCCTGGGAGACTTGGCTCTAGTCCCTCTCCTCTCTGCTTCCTCTTTGCTATAGGAGGATTCCTCAGTGAGTCTAGAAGATGGGGTGCAAATGTGGGGAGCATCTGCAGAGTGTGATGTGTAGGACCCCTTTCTCTCCTACCACTGGGTGGCTGTGCTCAGGAACTCAGAGGAGCAGGTGGAGGCTGGGGCCTGGCTTTTGCTGGGTGCCAGCCCTGCCTTCTCCATGGGCCTGCCCTGGGCTGGGTGTGTCCAGAGCTAGGGCAGTCTACACTGGTTTATAGCTATTTACTGGGCAGTTTACAGTCAACTTGCCTCTGTCTGTACAATGCCCTGAGCAGAGGTCACCAGGAGGAGAGGCCCTTGGAGCCAGCCAGTGCCTGTCTGCACGTCATCACTGTCATCATCATCTTTTTCCTGGGGAGGAGGCTGGGCCCTGGGAGAGGAGGATGGGTGGAGAGATGAGTGGGCAGCTCCTTCCTGGGGTTGGTGGGCAGAGGACTGGTGGTAGTAGGGGGAGGAATACTACTGGGTATTAATGAGTAACTGTGGATAGACTCACATATGTTTGGCTGTGGAAAAAGTGTGTTAGGTGGAAACCCACAGGCCCAGATTCAAATTCTTTATGACCTTGACCTTGTGCCTTCTAAGGTTAAGTGTGAGGAAGCACTGGAGGCTTAGGTGTATGGGAGGACCTAGCATTTTTATCTGGTATGAAGAGAGTGAAGGCCTGTTCTTAGGGCTTGTGCTGGGCAGGGCCTGGAAATGGGGGGCGGGGGAAGGGGAGTTTTAGAGACTCTGTTGATCCCAATGGGCCAGGCTCTGGTAGCTCCCACCTGTAAACTAAGCTACTCAGGAAGTAGAGATTTGAGGATCTAGGTTTGAAGCCAGACAGAGCAAGAAATTCCATGAGACTCATATCTTCAGTTAACCACCAAAAAGCCAAAAGTGGAGCTGTGGCTCAACTAGTAGAGAAGCAGCCCTGAGTGAATAAAGCTAAGAGACAGTGCCCATGCCCTGAGTTCAAACTACAGTGTTGGTACAAAAAACAAAGTTTATCCCAATGAAAAATTAAGAAACAGTGTTTTAAACCAGGGAGACACATGAGGATGAGGATAGCCCGGCCACTGCGGCCCTCCAGGCTCATCCCCTTGGCTTCTTCCTGGGCTCTTGGTACATGGCCCACAGAATGCTTCAGTGTATAGGAATTTTCTGGGTTGACTGAGATATAATCGTTAGGTAGGATATGAGGATGGAGAGAGCCAATGCAAACATGAATCAAGCTCTCCCTCCTTTTGAGTAGCTAGGGGGGCCTGGGTGGGGGAGAGACAGTTATCTGTCTATAAGAAAGAAGTAACTTTCACAGGGACAGTGATCTGGGGTTTTATAGGTTAAATAAGAATTCCTCCAGGCAGAAGAAGGGCATGAGCAAAGCGGTGATAAGAGAATGAGGTCAATGGGTCAGCATGGCTGCTGGCTGGCAGGCAGGGGAGCAAGTACAGATAGAGAGGAATGGGCTGAGCTGCCACGGAAGGATGCTGGAGCTTCCCCTTCAGTTGATGGATGAAGGAAAGGGAGCAGCCGTGCTGAGTGAGAAAGTAGTCAGGCTGATGTCCAGAAGCAACAGAGTTGCTGTGAGACTGCTTCTGTGTAGGTGGGAAACATGATGTCAGGATTTGAACCTAAGGCTGCAGGAACTGAGGAGCCATCCAGTCCCCTCCGTGTGGCATGGCTGTGGTAGCATAGTCAGTGAGAGCCAGCATTCTCCTGCCCAAGGATGAGGAATGGAATGAGGGCAGAGCTAGTGGGTGGGGATGTGGAGTCTGGCAGCTGAGCTGGAGCAGAGAGAAGAGGAAGAACTGGAGGGGAGAAAAGACCCTCTGCCTCTGAGGCCCCCACTCCTTGTTCCTGCCTGCTCTGCCAGAGCCCTGGACCACAGCAGCTGGTTGAGGGGTCTGTGTTTTCCATAGCCTTCCTCCTCCCTGCTTCCTCCCTCTGGCAGCTGCCCAAGTTCTGCCCACACATGAATGTGACTGCGTGGTGCTCCTGCCGAGAATGCCAGATACATCCATGCTTTGAATAGAGGCTGAGCCCCTTAGTCTGATAATCTGAGGGTCTCCATGTCCTGCTCTCCGCCTCCAGCTTCAATTCTGCCTGTCCACCCTCTTCCCTTAGAACAAGGGCTTGTGTTCCAATGTTACCTTCTCTCTGTCTCCTCCAGGATTTCACAGAAATGCCCATGACCTTGATGATTGCAGTGAGTGATGTGATGATGATGATGGTGGTGATGTTGGTAATCATAGTGATAATGGTAGTGTTGGTGGTGGCAATGGTAGTGGTGATGGTGGTTAGGACGAGGATGGAGGTGGTGGTGGAGAGGGTGATGATGAAGTTGAGGATAGTGATGGCAGTCCTGGTGACAGTGGTGATGGAGGTGGTGGTGATGGTGGTTGATGGTAATGTTAGTCCTGCTGCTGATGGAGGTGATGGTAATGATGGTAATGGTCTTCTAAGTGGTAGTGATGATTATAGTGATGGTGGTAGTATTGTTTTTTGGTGGTGGTGATAGAGTTGATGGTGGTTATGATGATAGTGGAGGTGGTGGTGGTGATGATGGTGATTGTGATAGAGGTGATGGTGGTGATAAAGACGGTGATGGAGGTTATAATGGTGGCGGTATTGATGACTGTAGGTCATGGTGATGATGATGGTGTTGGTAGTGATGATAATGATAATGTCTGAGTCATGAGCTAATTGGGGTGAAGAAACAACTTCTCTGAAGGTCAGAACCAGCTACAAGGGATCCTGGTGTGATACTGTATGTGTTCACCGTTTTTATTTAGTCATCTTATGTCAATGGGCACGTGGGTTTCTGTGGTACATGATGATGGTGCTCTGAGTACCAATAGGCAAGGCCAGCCCCACGGCCCAGAAGAACTGAGAGAGGCTCTGGGCAGAGGGGTGACTGTCTTGGGCCATTAGCAAGGACCTGGCAGAAGGAGCCTCACCCATTCTCTAAACCCTAGTCTCCTTCTGACCTGTCCCACTGCCTCCTTCATGACTTCCCTCCCTCTGCATCCCCCACTGCTCAGCCACTGGAGCTGGACATACAGAGACGGCTGCATCCTGAGAGTTTAGGAATGGGCTATGGAAACCACTGCTCCATCACTTTTCTGTTTCTGAAGTCTCTGCACCACCAAGCACAGGACCTGCTTTCCACTCATTCACTGCCTAGAATGAAGGGCCTTCTGAATGTCAGGTTTGGGATGAGACCTCTGGGAAATGAATGATGAGACTTGAGTACTAGGGCAAATGGCCTCTCACTCGTTGCTGCCCCTAGTGGTGGAGAGAGTGAGTGCACAGAGCAGGTCTGGGACAGCCACCGCCCACCACTGGAGCCATGCTCTGAACAGCACCTGCTTGTCAAATGGAGCCCCAGCCAAGTCCAGCTTCTTTTCCTGGGCACCCAGGGAGGTCTACTGAGGCTCTGAGCTGTGTGGAAGCAGCTGTGTTCAGATGCACAGGCTGTCTCCCTTTGTCTCTGCAGATTGCCTTTGTGCCTGCTGACTCTGACTTCCAAGGCGCCCTGTCCCCGAAGGCACTAGGCCTGCTGGAGAGCAGACTGTCTGACTTGAAGAGGTGAGTGCAAGGGGGGCCTCGTCCCAGCCTCCCATCAGGCGGCGAATGAAGGAAGCAGAGGGGAAAGTGTCCAGTCCAGTGGGGGAGCAGTATCTTCTATTTTCTCTCATGACCCAGGTTTCACTTTGCCTCTCCATTTCCTGAGAACAATCTATTACACATTATGGGCTGTTTCTCA
Organism: Dipodomys ordii; assembly: GCF_000151885.1. Lineage (NCBI taxonomy): Eukaryota > Metazoa > Chordata > Mammalia > Rodentia > Heteromyidae > Dipodomys > Dipodomys ordii. Next base: position 8,225,577 of record NW_012267277.1, on the reverse strand, counting down.
TTCTTGGTTCTTGGAACTAAGTATTATTATTCCCATTGTACAGAATCTGAGACTCAGAGAAATAGAGTCGCCAGCCCCAAATCTCATGGGGAGTGACGGATAGAGATGGAGCCTGAACTCAGGCCTGACGTGGTTCTGAGGCCCAGGCAAGAGCACCCTGGCCTCCACTGACCTCTGGCTGTGTCCCTGAGGCCTAAGGTGGGTGGGGTTCAGAGATGCTCTATTTGGCTGAGGGAAGCTGAGAGCACTGTCATGTTCTGCCTCTGACAGAGAGAGACTGGACAATGTGGAGTAGCAATGCAGTGGACATCTTCTGAGAAAGGCTGTCCAACTCCAAGCTGGGGCTAGGGCCATCCTGGGTTTTCCTGTCACCTGGGAGTTCTAGCCTCTTCTTTGTCTGTTCCTGCAGGGCAGCTTGTCTCTGACCCTCATCTTCTGCAGGCTGTAGCATAATTATAGAGAATAGGACACTGGGCTCTGCACTAGCAGCTGAGGGTGGTGTACTGTGCTTGCAGGCCAGTTTCAGACCCTAAGGCAAGGTCTCCACACTGGGCCTCCTGCATCAGGGAGGATCAGAGGAGCTTACTACCAGATCCTGGTAGGCCAGGAGCCCACAATAGTTAATGAGCTGCCACTGTGGCCCATACTTACAAGGGAAATGACCACGACTGCCTGGAGCCTTAGCTTAGAGAAAGGGTTGCTTAGGAGTCTGGGACCCCATGCACCTCCATGGGACTGGTCTCCATTTTGCCCTCATACTCTGTGGTTCCCTTTGAGACATCAAGTGAAGGGAACACAGGACTGAGAGTCAGACTTGCAGTTGGGTCCCACCTCTGCCACTTAATTTCCTCACAGTGTGAGGTCTCAGCCTTGTCATCCATGAATGGGTACAGGGAGATCCCCTGGGGGCTCTTGGTGAGATCTGTGGGATCTCATGCCCAGAGCACACAATCCAGGTAATGACATCGAGGATTGCTGAGTGGATCATTGCCCACTTGCCTGTTCTCTCTGTTGGTCTGTCTGTCTGTCTCTCCTCATATCTCCCTCTCTGGGCCCTCAGCCCCCAGCCCCCCTATGTCAGGCTGTGGGAGGAAGCCGCCTATGACCAGAGCCTGCCCAACTTCAGCCACATCCAGATGAAGGTCATGGGTTACAGCGAGGACCCCCGCCCGCTGCTGACCCCTGAGCTGAAGTCGGAAGCCAGCGGTGGAGGAGATGGTGGCTCTCATGATGCTCAGAGTTGGGTGGAGGCTTCTGTTGTTGTCCATAGGAGTTTGGATGAGAACGAGCAAGAAGGAACCCCATCTCAGAGCAGGCAAGTGTGCAAAGGAGAGAGTGGGGGGCACTTGGGAGTGAGGAGCAGGCAGCTGGGGATGGGGACATGACATCAGCGGCAAATACATGAGCAGACTGTGGGTCAGATGGGCCTGGCTGCAAAACCAGCTCTTTGGCTGTGTCAACTTGGCAATTCTCTTACTCTCTGGAGCCTCAGTTTCCCTAACAGAATAGTCATTCCCACATACCCAGAGGTGCTGTGAAGCTTGGAGTAATACATTTCTGATGCTTGGCACACAGTAGGTCCTTGCTTACTCTGGATGTTTGTCATGAGTGCTGAGGACAAGGAAGCAGAGGACGTGAGTCCACTGCTGTCAACCTCCCAGTGACCACAGGCCAGGCTGTGCCCCTGCACGCCTGTGTCTGCTTGCTTGTGACTGAGCTCCTGACTCATCCACTTGTTTACTCATTCCACTGTTAGAACCTGGCACAAGCTCCCTTCTAGGCCTGCCTGGGCACCATGCCTCCAGAACTCTATCTAGTCTTGTGGGGCAAGCAAAGGAGATAACAGAGGGACTCTTGGGGTGACAAGTGTTGTGAGAGACCAGAGGAGAAGAGGGATGGCTGGAGATATGGATGACTGGAGGTGAAGTCTTCACAGTAATCTAACAGCCCTGTTTTGAGCATCTACCACATGCCGGGCATTGTGCAATGTGCTTTGTACATTGTTATCAGCTATGACTCTCAGAATCAGGCTCAGCAGTGAGTACTATTTCTCCTCACTTTCCAGAGGAGGAAACTGAGGCTCAGAGAGGTGAACTTTCACTTCTCAGAACTTGCAACTGGTGGCTATGATCAGGACCCAGGTGATCTGACTCAGGACGACTCTTGACCTACTTGTTTTTTGCCCCTGCAGCCCCTCAGCCTGTCCCTTGGCCCCTGCACCCTTGGCTTCCTTCCAAGATGAGCTGGACATGGACTCCAGTGAAGGCAGCAGCCCTAACTCATCTCCAACTGACAGGGAGGAGCCACGCTCTTGGCCGCAGAAGTCACAGGCTCAAAGGGGCCCACTTGACCCCTTCCATGACTTTGCCCTAATTGATGACACCCCCGCATTGGATGACACAGCCCCGGAGAAGCAGGATCAAGATGCAGCCCAACCCCAAATCTTGCAGCCATCTCTGAAGGCAAAGGAAAAGAGGAAGGATTCTGCAGACACAAGCCCCGATGAGCCTGAGGAGGAAGAGGAAGACTTGTACTATGGGCTGCCAGACATCCCTGAGGACCCCCTCCCGGACAAGGAGCTGGGCTTCGAGGTTGACACTCGGGGCTGATGTGACTCTGCTCCAAGTTTCCAGCCTGGCAGCTCAGCTAACCCTAAGTGACCTGACAGGGCCTCAGTTTCCCTATCTGCCAAGTGGGACTGGATGGAGGGGCAAAGGAGATAGACAATGGGCTGGAGTGTTCTGAGAACTGTGAAGGAATTCAAGGATGGAGATGAGGACTCTCAGGGGACCATGGCTCTTCCAGCGTCTTCCTGCTTGAAGATCCAATGAGATTTGTTGAGATGTTCAGCAGCTGGATTCTCAGAAACCCTTTCCAGTCTCCCCAAAGATGGCCTTTGATAGGACTTCTCTGTGGTGCTACCCAGGGCCCTGGCCCTGCATGAAGGTTTCCTTCTTAATCAGTTTCAATCCTATGATGTGTGGTGTGATCCATCCCACTCAGAGCTGACTGCATTTCCTCCTGGTCCTGTCCCTTCAGGGGCTTCCATGATCCTCTATTGGGATGCATGACTGACCTCTGCAGACTCTCAGCTTCACACTTGGACAACCCCGCCCCCCAATCCACACACTCATTCTGCAACATTCTATCCTTATTCTGCTGTCCATGCCCTGGCCTAGCTGCCCTTCTCTATCAGGATGACTTCAGGGTCATTTATCCAATGGTTGCAGAAATAACTCTGGAGGCCTTGCTGATACCCCAGCTTCCTAGCATAAGGGAGTCCTCACTTCTTAAGTTCCCTTGGGGTAGGCCCATTTCTCACTGTGGCTTGCTTCCTGTCCTGTTCTCTATGGTGCCATCTCAGCCTTACTCACCTCAGTCTCCAGAATTCTGGAGCCCCAGAGTTGGTGGCACCTGTGCATGTGTACAGCACACCAGACCCCTCAGACAATGCCACCCCCTTGAGTTCCCAAAGTTTATACTCAAAGACCCTTGACTGTCCAGTGTTCACATTTCTTTTGTCTGTTGCCTAGCTTGAGCTCGGGCTTGGGCACTGTCCTAGTTCTATTGCTCTACCACTTTGAGCCACAACTCCACTTGAAGTTTTCTGGTGGTTAATTGGAGATAAGAGCCTTATGGACTTTCTTTTTTTTTTTTTGGTCCTGTTGTGGGGCCTGAACTTTGGGCCTGGGCGCTGTCCCTCAGCTCTTCAGCTCAAGGCTAGCGCTCTACCACTTGAGCCACAGCGCCACTTCTGGCTTTTTTCTTTTTGCTTATGTGGTGCTGAGGAATTGAACCCAGGGCCTCAGCATGCAAGGCAAGCACTCTACCACTGAGCCACCTTCCCAGCCCCTCCTCATGGACTTTCCTACCTGGGCTGGATTTGAACTAGGATCCTCAGATCTCAGTCTCCTGAGTTTCTAGAGATTATAGGTATGAGCTGCTAGCACCGTGCTCACATTTTCCTCCCTCCCTCCCTCCCTTTCTTCCTTCCTTCCTTCCTCCCTTCCTTCCCTCCTTCTTTCCCTCCTTCCTTCCTTCGTTCCTTCTATCCATCTTTCTTCTTTATTTGCTGGTACCAGAGATTGATTTCAGAATCTTGTGCTCTCATTTGGATTTTTCAGTCACAGCTACTACTTGAGGCACACCTCCACACTAGTATTTTTCTGGTTAATTGGAGATAAGAGTCTCATGGATTTGTGTTCCCAGACTGGTTTTGAACCTCGATCCTCAGATGTCAACCTTCTAAGTAGTTACGATTACATGCCTGAGCCACCAGAACTTGACTGAATGTTAACATTTCTTGGTGATCCACAGATATCTCAAAGCCAGGCAAGAAGGCTCCAGGACAACATCACAGCTCCCCTGAGACCACTGGCTGGCCTAGGAGCAGGAAATTAAGCTGACCAGCCTGATTCTGTTTGTTTCAAAGGGCATTTGCTGAGCATCTGCCATGTCCCAGGTACTCAGCTGGGGACTGTAGGAGGAAAGAGACATGAATTCTCCATGTAGCCATGGAGCCTAAAGGACTCACCACCCAGGGACCTTGCAGAGCAGAAGCAGAGATGGGAAGAAAAGGGCTGACACTCCAGGGGAACAGAGTGACAACCACGTATGCCTGGGGCCAGTGAGGGGACAAAGAGCCTGAGCAGCTGGTGCAGGTCTTGCTGTCACTGTCCATGGCCTTCCAGTTCCCCTGCTTCCTGTGGAGCTGGGCAAAGCCCTGGACAGCCAGCCCTGAGCTGGGCCTGGTGCTGCTGACCCATAGCAGGTCTGCACACTCAGCATTCTGCCCTGGCTGCCTCAGAGTGGAGCCCTTTACCTGGGCTGGGCCTCTGCATGGAGGGGGGGCCCACCAAGGGAGGGAGATGCCCTGTAATGTATCCAAAAGGGCCTGTTCCCCCTAGATCACACCCTCCCCTCCCCGGGCCATTTCTACCTCTGCAGTGGCCATACTCAGTTCCTCCTCTGTACTGATGAGACCCAGGGTGGGCGTCCCTGTTCGTGCCCAGGTCATGGTGAGGGGAGGTGCAGCCTGTTCCTGTGCTCTGCTGGCCCAGGTGGGGCACCTGTGACCCCATCAGAGAAGGCCCGCACCAAGGCCTGAAATAAAATCCCTGTCAACAGGAAAAGAGTCGCCTTTATTTACCTGCAAATTAACCTCTGTGAAACACCCATGCTCTCAGGGCAGGGTGAGTGAGCGGCGTGCCTGTGGGGCAGCGGCCACAGCCACACAGCTGTGTGACAGTGCGGTGGTGTGTGGTGAGACAGCGGATGGTGTGTCCTGCGATGGTGTAAGGTGTGATGATGGTGTGAGAGAGCATGGTGTGGTAGCATGTGGTGTGATGGTGTGGGGTGTGACAGTACGCAGTATGACATTGTATGGTATGACGGTGTGGTGTGTGATGGTGTATGCTTTGATAGTGTGTCGTATGATGGGGTGTGGTATAGCAGTACAATGGAATGATACTATGACAGTGTGTGGTGTGAGTGTAGGACAGCTACCTTTGGAGCCATAGGCAGGGATGTCAGACACAGAGAACAGAGTCTGTGCCAGGCCTGCTGTTAGAGAAACACTTAAGCTGCCTCAGGAGACCCTCTACCCTGCTGTGTATGAGGTGGGGGCAGGCCCCACTGTTTCTGTCCATATCTCCACTTAGTCATGGATGCACACCGCAACTCTCAGCAGGGTAAAATGCACTTGGGATGGTGCTTGGTGGGATTTTGGCTCATGTCAGGGATTGAAGACAGGTTATAGAAGCCAGGATTTGCTTAGAAGGGAAGCAGTCAGGAAGGGAGAGAACCCTGTAACCCAGCCTCCTTGATGTGACTATGCCATCACTGGCAAAGCTAGGAAGGGGTCAGGGTTAGGTCCTTATCCTGGCCCCAATCCCTCTGCCCTTTGCCTGTACTCAACCATGGTTGCCATGGTTGACTCACCCGCTACTTCCCGGCATCATGGCTGGAGCCCCAACCTTCATGCTGCCCTGCCTCTGCTCAGTTGTCCCCTCCGCCTCGATGCCCTTCACCGCTGCCATTCCATCCCTCAAGGCCTGGCTCAAATTCTCCCCACTCCCTAGGGCTTGGACTGGCTCCACTCTCCCCTCCCGGGCAGGATTCATGCCAGTCCACTTGTCTTCCAGTCCTTCTCACTGTGTGGACTGCTCCAAGCCTTCTTCCTGGGCTGTGGGTGTATGGAGGACTGGTCTCTGTGGGCTCCCTTCTATCCCAGGACTTGGAAACAACAGGAAGCTGTCTGTGCTGGAATCACACCATCTGCACACTCTGCAGATGGTGGGCCTAGGTACAGGGCCCCACAGTCCAGGGAACAGGAGCTGGCTTTGGAAAACCAGCCCTGGGTTCAGGATGGGGTGTCAATCCTGGCCACTTCTGTGCCTGTGGCCAGGAGACTTAATTTTTCTGTCCCTTCCTTAAATTAATAAGTTAATAAATTTTGGGTAGTATTAAGGACTGGACTCAGTACTAGCAAGACAGACTCTCTACCACTTGAGATATTCTCCCAGCTCCTTTCGTCCTAGTTATATTTGAGATGATGCATGGATCACCTGAGCTGCTATTCTACTTGTGCCTAGGGAATGGTAAATGTTCAATCACACTTGTCCTTTTGTTCCCTGCCTTAGCTGGAATAACAGAAATTCACCACCATACCCAGATAATGGTTAAAAGGGAATCATAAGGGCTGGGAAGGTGGCTCAGTGGTAGAGTGCTTGCCTTGCATGCATGAGGCCCTGGGTTCGATTCTTCAGTACCATATAAGCAGAAAAAGCTGGAAGTGGTGCTGTGGCTCAAGTGGTAGAGCACTAGCCTTTAGCTGAAGAGCTGAGGGACGGTGCCCAGGCCCAGAGTTCAGGCCCCCCGACCGGCAAAAAACAAAACAAAAAAAAAGGGAGACATAATTAACTTTCATGCCTGGACTGGGTTAAAATGGTGTGTGATTGCTCCATTTTTCCCTCCCAAGTTGATAGGATTACAAGCTTGAGCCACTATGTTTGGCTTGGATTTTTTTAGCCATAAAGTGGATAAGAATTTATGTCTATAACATGTTCATATTGTGAAGATCAGACAGGATGTATGTGTTGAGTGTACAGCTTGAAGACAGTGTCCAGCCAGTCCCAGTGACCTACAGTTGCCATTATACTCATGATTGCTGAGCTGAAGCTGTATGGATCAAACCCAGAGCCTAGGAACTGCAGGGCCTCAAGTCAGCATCCATGCATGGAGTTGCCAAATGTGGTTTGGTGGACCCTGTTGAGCAGCTGTCATGAGACTCTGCCAGGTAGCCCCAAAATGCCAAGTTCAAACCCAACCCAGGCAGCAGTGAGGGCCAAATGGCCTGGAAATGGGAAGCCCTGGGGTGGGTAACAGGCTCCACAATGACTTTGAAAGTGTTCCCAGCTACCTGAGCATCCTCCCTGTCACCCAAAGCAGGGTAGCCTGGGGCAGAGGCAAATGGGTGGCAAGGATCACCCCCGCTAGCAGGGTTGGGAAGAGGCAGATTTCATCCACTGTCTGTTCCTTCCATTGTTCTAGCTCCCAAAGATTTCCTAAGGCTCTGCTTGGTCAGTGACCCCTGTGACCTATCCTTGACTGGAATTCTCCATCCCCTGGAGGCCCTGGGGTCAGGGCTGAGCCCAGGAGGCTCTGGAGGATGCCACCTGCCTGGGGAGTGGGCCCAAGGAACAGAAAAGGTGAACCGCTGCCCACCTCCATAAGTGAGGACCTCTGCCAACAGAGGGGAGTAGAGCACTGGGTGGAGGGAGGGGAAGAAGGAGGGACTCTGAATGCTGCTCTGGGGCTCAGGGATGACCCCAGTGGGCTGAGTGGACCAGGGCACAATTCTAGTTTCTAAAAAAAAGGAGGCTTTATAATACATGAAACAGAGGCTATGATGAGACAGCGCCAAGAATCAGACACGAGGAAGTGGAAGTGTAGCTCATGTGGTAGAGCACCAGCCTTAGGTAAAAAAGCTACCCCAATACACACACACACACACACACACACACACACACACACACACAAATACCAGACAGCAGACAGGACTAGAAAGGAAAGACCTATTGAAGCAAATAGAAACAGCATCCACCTCAGAAACAGGAATGCAAGCACAAACAGCAACAAACTTCCCCAATAACACAAGGACAAATAGTAGCCAAGGCTGAAGAGGGGCCATGCTGGAAACAGATGGGGGAGTAAGGAAGGGGGCCCTGGCTTCCCTGTTGGAAGGTCTCTTGGTGGACACTGGAGCACCCCAGCAGTGTGGTCCTGCCTAAGCCAGGAGCTTCCCGTTCAGTCACAGTTCCACATATAGGAGTGGCTAAGCTACCCTGGAATTTATGCAAAGGAGGTGGTCTTACATATGTGCCAAGATGCACTTACAGAAGGGTGCTGTCTGGGCACTGATAATATCCAGAGATAGGAGATTGACTACGTAATTGCACCCTTGCTCTGCAGGGGGAGGGCATACCACCATCCAATTGTCCTCCTCCTGGGTGAACCGAGTCCTCCCCCACACTTGCTCACTCTATTGAGCTTGGAGTAGAATTGTATTAATATGGTTCTTTTTTGTTTTCCAGTCCTGGGGCTTGAACTCAGGGCCTGGGCACTGTCCATGAGCTTCTTTTGCTCAAGTCTAGCACTTTACCACTTGAGCCACAGTGTCACTTCTGTTTTTTTCTGTTCATATGGTACTGGGAATCAAACCCAGGGCTCCATGTATGCTAAGTAAGCCCTCTGCCACTAAGCCATACTCCCAGCTCTTAATAGGTTCTTTCTGAGTTTCCTTGATGAATTTCTGTTTCAGATACTAAGTAAACTCTTTAGAGACAAGGACTTGTGCCTAGTTAAGTGTCCAATGCAGAATGCGCTCAGTAAATCCTTGTGAAGCGAATGATGAGTCTAAAATTTCTTGATGTAGGCAAATTTAGTAATATATAACTAGGGAAAGAATATTATGAAAGCCAGTGTCCAGATACTGCTAATTCTCTCTTTTTTTAAATTTTGTGTGGGGGAGACCATGTGCTTACTGTTCAGGTGATAAATTAGGTCTAAGCTATAGCTAATCATGAAAATTCTGTTTTTGTCCCTGCTTTAGAGATAGCCTTAAGATCTAGTTTTGGCAAATGAGTGTTCAAAAGAAATATATCGGTGTTTATTATTGAAAAATGGTTTGATTCCTAATAAAAACATAGATGTGATTGCCTTTAGGACTCTTGAAAACAGATGTGATGTCATTAGCTACAGAAGCCATATTGTAACTTGAGGGAAATTGCAAAAGAATCCCAGCAATGCTAGATCTAACGTTGTTGAATCACTGATCCAGTCAGAAACCTCAGGTATTCTACCTACGTGGTTCAGGCTACAGCACTTGCAGCTGAACACACTCCAAACAGACATAGAGTAGAGTCCTATAAGTATCTGTATCACAGAAGGGATCAGGAAAAGAATTAGAAAGATTATGCCTGGGTGGTGGGAGTCTCCTTCATAGTATCCCATGCAAACAGTATAACATGTAAATCATGATCACAAAATAATACTTTTTTTTTTTTTTTGGTTGGTTGTGGGGCTGGAACTCTTGGCCTGGGCGCTGTCCCTCAGCTCATCAGCTCAAGGCTAGCACTCTACCACTTGAGCCACAGCACTACTTTGGGTTTTCTGGTAGTTTATTGGAGATAAGAGTCTCACAGACTTTCCTGCCAGGGCTGGCTTTGAACTGCAAGCCTCAGATCTCAGCCTCCTGAGTAGCTAGGATTACAGGTGTGAGCCCCTGGCACATGGCTATAAAATAATACTTTGCATTCAGATAATGGTAGTAGTTCTATTTGACAGAAATAAACATAACGTTAGGTCCCCAGGAAGCAGTTCACTCCTGGCCTCCTGTGATGTCATGGAGACCAGCGTGAAGCACGTGACTTGATGGTAAGGGTGCTCCTCCAGCACTGTGCCAGTCCAAACTCGGGAGGGCAGGCACGGTGGTCCCAGGTGGAACTTGGGGCTCTGGGAGGAATGGAGGTGTCCCTCCCTCCCACTAAGACATGTCCGTCCCCGCTTCTCAGAAAGACCAGCCTGCCAAGCAGCTTCTCTACAAAGCAGCAACAGCCCTGGGTCTGCACATGGGGGCTGATGGGCGGACTCTACTTGTAGTGCTGTAAACACAGGTGTACAGGAAGTGGCCTTCAGTCTCTTCTACAACAAACCCGTGGTCTCTGCAAACATGACCCTGGGGAAAGGAGAAGAAATGCCAGTAAGGCAGGAAGGGAAATCCCCCGGCAAGGCCTCTGATCTCTCCGCAGCCAATGTGCAAGGCCACTGTGACAGCTCCATCTGCTGTAGCACAAGTAGCCATTCACCACTGGGCCCCCAGCCCACTGATCCCCACCCTGGGCTGGCATCCTCAGACAGGAAGCAGGAGGAGAAGTGGGGGCCAGGGACAAGCACGAATGACCAGAGGTGCTTGGGAGCCAGAGTCCAGGGATGGAATCGGGAGGGGGCCATGCTCCCCTGCCCTCCTCTTCAGAACTCTGCTTGTCCTTTAGAGTGGGGCAGGCCAGCCTAGATGGCCTGGTGCCAGAGGGACGCCCTCTGCAATTCTCTTCTCTCTTTCCCCTTCTTCTTCCCCTCTGTCTTCACATTCACACTCAGAACCCCAAATCCTGGCTTTCTCATCTGTACAATGAGGTACCCGCCATTGCCACTCCATGTCTTCAGGGACATCTATGATTTTGCTGCCTGGTAGGGTCCTCACCGCTGGGGTCAACCTCAAAAAAGAGCCAGGCTGCTGGCTCATGGGGTGACACCTCTGGTCACAGCGCTGCACCGCACAGCTGCTGCCCATCCCCCAGGTGCCCTTCCCTGGGCCGCCATCACCCTGCACGGGGATTGAGGGGAGGAGGAGATGGAAATATCCTAGCCTGGGGCGAGAGCTGGGCCCTGGACTGGCACATTCTTCCTGCTACTCCCACCCACCCAGCACTAATGCCAACCTGGAACATGCCCTTGGGGAGTTTGGATCCAGATCACCAGTCTGGGTGACACAGTTGGGTGTTTGCATGGCGGGGGGCTGCTGACCGTGCACCACCCCCTCATTTTTTCACGTACCTCCTCCCTGTGCTTTGTGCCATGGATCAGAAGCTTTGCCAAAGCTACCATTTCACTTGGCTTCACCTGTCCTTAATAATATTGGAACTAGTGTGGCTACTTTGCCAGTAAGTAAACTGAGACTGGGTAGAACATTGTAGCCAGGACACATTCACTGTGAGTTTAGTTGTAGAGCCAGGACTCAAACTCAGCTCTGGGTCCCAGCTGTGGTCCTGTACCACTGGTGCCAAGGCCTGTCTATGCTGCCTCCACAGCCCTCTTCCTCATCTAGCTGTCATCTCTCCCCAGCACAGAGGCCTTGTTAATGGCCGTGGGAAACCATCCTGTCCACAGCGGCATGGAGGGGAGTGAAGATGGGGGGGGGGAAGGGACTACAGACATGTCTATGTCCTGAGGAAGTGTCTAGAGAGGGCTGTCTGGAGGAAGTGACCTTGCAGTCCCAAAGGACATGTAAAACTCATTGGAAATGAAGAATACGAGGAGGAGGGACCAGCAAAGCATAAACACAGATATGCCTGGTGGCTGCACAGTAGACATGGCCGGCTTGGGCCAGTCAGACAGAGAGGCTTCATCAGTGCACGACTCTGTGGTGCCCTTATCTTGGGCTGCATCCATGTTTCCCAGGGAGCTTATGAAATGCACAGCCTGGACCTATTCTAGACACCCAGGCTGTCCAGGTGGGAGCTGTGCTTCTGGCTGGTGCTGGTGCTGTGGTCTCTCAGGTGTGGGCTAACCTTGATCTTGTGACAGCAGGAAGAGGTGGCTCAGCTGGTGGTCCCTGGGCCAGCCCACTCCCAGTGTTTCTAAGCCAGTTCTCTCCTCAGGATTGGTGGCTGCCTGGGGAGGAGACCCTACCTATCTTGCCCCCTGCTGCTGCCTAGTGTCCATGACTCATGCTGTGGCTGTTGCAGTCATTTTAATTTAGGCTCAGATGTGAGCAGGAAAGGGGAAGTAGAGACCCTGGCTCCATCTTCTCCCCACAAGTGTCTGCAAGAAGCTTCTAGGATCAAGAGTGGGAGGACAGAAACAGGTAGAGGCCCCCAAACTATGCTGAGCTTAGAGAAGTTCATGCATGAGTGTGAATGAGTATGTATAGCAGAAAGCTAGTCAAGTCTCTCTTCTGTTAGAAAGCTTCCAGAATCTCCCTACCCTCAGGAAGTACACTGTTTTGTCTTGTCTTGGCCTCACACATTAAAATCAGCCCTGCACATCCCATTCCAACATCTCCAAGTGGATGTTCTGCCTGTTACAGCTGGACCACAATGTTGAGCTGCCTCCTCCAGGAAGGCTGCTGGGATGCACTGCCCTCTGTCTGGGCTCCCACCACACCTAACCTGCCTTTGCTGTGTGCTTTGCCTCTCTTACCACCATGCTCTTACTAACTTCCTGTGGACTTTGGAGGGAAGGCTGGAGCAGGTGCTGCCCAGGCTGTGTTGGGCCTGAGAATCTTCTGCTGTCTGCCAATCATGCTAAAGCCACTGGGGAGGGCCCCCATGGGCTGGGCTGCTGGTCTCCCCTTTCATCCTTCTGCCTGGAACATAGTAGGTGCTTTCTGGATGCTTGTCCCTTTGGGTTCTTGGACATGTGCCTGAAAGAAATCGTTACAAACTTAGTCGCTTGCAACACTGAGATGTGACTGCATCTCTGTGGCATTTTCCCAGATTCTAAGATCCAGCTCCTGTAGACTGGAACTGAGAACCCAGGCTATGCCTCTTCAGGGAGGCCTACGTGGGGATGGGGTGCAGGGTGCAGAAGGAAGGCATCCAGGCTAAGTTTAGGATGCTAAGTTAGGTGGTGGGAGGAGGCGGGTGGGAAGTGAGGACTCTGCCATCAGATTGAATGGAGTCACCATCAGAGTGGAGGGGAGCCCTGAGGGAGTGGTGGGAGGGGCTGGGTGACACCTCAGGGTAAAAGGTGGAGAACTGAGGGCAGAACTGGCATCCCAGCCTAACTAGGATTGGAGGCAGGGCAGTCTGACATTGTTTGGCGGGCAGGATGAGACTGAAACCAGATGCTCCAGGCCTGGGTGTGTGCTCCATTAGTATTTAGTCAGGTGGGACCATCCTGGGTTTGGATGTACAGCACTCTGAACCCTAGGTTCACCCAACTTGGAGGCACTGGGCTGCAGGCAGGTGCCACTCAGTGAGCCAGACAGCCTGGCTGCCCTGTGTGGCCGCATGCTTGGTCCTTGTGGGTCCTGGGTGTCATTGTCAGCGTCAGGGCTCAAATCTCTCCTCCTACCCCATGGGCACCGATGGCTCTGGGTGCTTGCAGTGCCCACTGCCACCCCTGCTTCTGCTGCTGCTGCTGAGTCTCGCGAGGACCGGAGCCCAAGAGAAGCTGGACGGAGACAGGGAGGGCTTAGGGCTCTCCCTGCCATCGGAGTTCCAGGACAGGCCCATAACCATCATGTACCGCAGCTCTGAGGTGCGGGTGAGATGGGGGTGAGGAACACTGTGGATGCCACTTCTTCTCCGGCCTCAATTTCCCTGATATAAGGGAAGGTCTGAAGTGGAGATCCCAGAAAGCCTTCTGCCCACCGGTTTAGTGCGGTCTGGGGACCATAGTCACCGGGGTAGGGAGCTAGGAAAACCGGAGCTGCAGGGTCTTATGGCAGTGCGTGGCTGTGTCAGGAGGCAGAAGGTCGAGGGAGTGGCTGGGGTGGGGGTGAGAACTTGCCGTGCACTTTCACCGCCTACCTGGGGTCTGGCTGAGGCCCTGCAGTGGCTGGGGTGGCACTGGATGTCGCTCCGGCATCAGGCTGGCAACAGTGGGCGTGGCACATGCAGGCACATAACAGTGCATCCAGCCTGGTGCTGGGAGGAGTCTGCACAGGGCCTGGTACGAGCTGGGGGTCTTGGAGAGAGCATGGGTGGGAGAGCAGGGGTGTAGGACCTGGCGGAGTGAGGCAAGTGAGTTCTTCATGCCCTGGCACCCTACCTTAGCTATGGCTGAGTCTTATCCTGCTGAAGAAAGGCACAAACTAAAGGGGATGGGGTGGAATTAACTGAAGGCCCATGGGGGCGAGGATTAGGGGAATCAGGGTCGCTGGGTTGAGGGTGGGGTCACAATCTGGCCTCACTGGTAGCCAAGATCTGAGAGGCTGGGCCCTGTGCCCTACCACCTTACCCCTTACACCCAGGTGGGGCTCCTTGGAATCTCTTCACACACGGGAGCACTTGCATGTGCCCTGGGCTGTGGAAAGCTCTGGGATGGGATGGACGGCACCTTGGGGAGGTGGTTTGGGAGTGGGGCTGAGGCTCTGTCCCTTGGATGTGAGATCCAATAAGAGAGTGAATCCTAGTGTTCTCTCAACCTGGAGCCTGCAGGAAAAGAGGCCTGATGGTTCTTCCCCTAGGGTGATGAAGGGGATCATAGCTTGTGAGACCCCAGAGAGATGGGCTGTCACAGGCAGGCAGCTGCTGTCTCCTCCTAGACAAACCTGCCTTACTCCCCTTCTGGGATGGGAAAGGTCTGCTGACCCCATGTATTGGGCCACAAGCTGCCAGGCCCTTCTTCTCATTAGAACTTTTCCTCAAATTCCTGAGTGTTTTTTCACCTTCTCCAGGGATTTTGTGGGTCTGTGGTGAAGATAATAAACCTTGATCTCAGAGTGGGGTGCACACCTGTAATCGCAACATTGGGAAGGCTGAGGTAGGAGGACTGTGAGTTTGAGGCCAGCCTGGCTTCAAAGGCAGGCTGTAAATGGATCAAAAGAGGGCATTTCTAGCCATCACTGCTCATCCCCTGCCTGCTCCACCTCCCAGGTTGCTAGACAGCCACCTGGACCAAGCAAACTCCCTGGTGGGAGTTTGTTCCAGGAAGTTCCTCAGGTCCACATATTCATCCCATGAGCATTTTGATGGAGTCAGATTTAGAATGCATGTGTGAAGTGTGTTGGGATTGGAACTGAGGGCATCGCCCTTGCTAGGCAGCATCCACCACTTGAGCATCCCTCCAGCCCCTTGGTGCTCTCAATTTCTTATTAGCACACATGAGTTGTCTAAAGGGGTTTCATTGTGGTATTTACATATATGCATACAACATACTTGGATCCAATCTACTGCCTCAATCTTGTTCTGGCTATTTTTTCTTTAAGGTCAATGGAGCTGGGATGGTAGGTGCCCACTACCATGTCTAGCTATTGGCTGAGATGGGCCCATTAGGAGCTGTTTGACTGGGACAGGGTAGAGCAGGTACCATGTGGACGGTACACAGCAGTCCCTTCACTCATAGAGAGGCCACACTGGCCCAGAATGAAGATTTCTTTGTGTTTTACAAGTGGAAAATCATTTTCAACCTATCCTTCCATTACAGTAAGGAGAAACCACGGCCCACAGAGCCTCTTCTCTCCCTGTGGAAGCGGCCGTGCTCTGATTCCCTGGACTTGGTGTGATGTGGGTAGTGCAGTCTCTGGAATACAGAGACTCTGAGGCACAGGATGGTTAAGTGGCTTGCTCCTGGCCAATAACTGTTGGGCGTGGTAGGGCTCAGATCCATATTTTCCTGGCTCTGAAGTGTGTGAGGCTTCTTGGGCTGCTTCTGGTGGGGAGAAATGGAGATGTGTTAGACTGGGAAGGAGGTTGGGACACTGGGTTGACTAGGAGCGATGGCTTTTAGACAAAGCTGCAGGGGTGACCAGATCTGTCTAGGGCTTGGAGAGCACATCTGTGTGCTCCCCCAGGGACCTGTTGCTGAGGGTGACCTACAGTTTCCCTAGGAAATGGATGCCTTGTTTATAAGTGTGTGGATCTGTTTGTGGGTGATGTCAGTGGGGCTTTGTGTGTGTTGTGGGGAGGTTTAAGTCTCACTGAGTCAGCTGGTATCTGTAGTCTCTCTATGTCCTGGGTCTCTTTGGTTCTAAGTTGATCTGTAGATAAGGATGGGATCTTTCTTTTGATGTCTTCATGCTCCTTTTGCTCCCTTGGGGCCAGAGGTCCTGGAAGGTGCCCAACACCTACCTAGTGGTGTTTAAGGAATCCCAGAGGCAGCAGATGGAGAGTATTGTCCAACACCTGCAGAGCCAGTCTGCCAGCTGGGGCTTCATGTTCGAAGTGCTGCACGTCTTCAAAGACCTCTTTCCTGGCATCCTGATGAAATCTGCCAAAGTGAGTGCACTGGTCCTGGTGATTCCCCGCTCAGGCATGTGCTTCCGTAGGCTAGGGAGAGGCCTGTGTATGCCTCCTGGTTGACACACTCAGGGGACAGCAGAGTACTGAGTACTCAGTACTGAGTACTGCGGCTCAGTGATGCCAGCCTCCTCAGGTAGCTTCCTTGTTAGCCTGGCCAGAAGCAGGAGGGATCCCAGTGCAGAGGGACCACACAGCCCCACATGGGGGAGCTGGATTCCCAGCTGCTGGCCCAGCTGGCCAGTGTCCTTGTGCGGGTACATTGCAGCCTGGTGAGAGAAAGGTCAGGGACAGCCCAGGATGTTGTGCAAGTGGGGTATGCTCCAGGCCAGGGAGAGGTCTGAGCATACACACTTTTCCCCCAATTCCTGCTGGTGCCTTTCCCCTTCTCTCCGCCCCCCACAACCCCACCCCACATTGGCTCAGCACCCAGAAGCCACCACCAGGGTTCAAAGCACTGTGGTCTGAAGATTGAAAAGATGAGAAAAGGGAGTGGACACACAGGATGGCCAGTGCTGACATCCTGATGTGCACATGGAGTCCTGGCCCAAGGGACTTCCCCCACTGTCCAGCCTGCCTAGAACTGGCACTGCCTGGCTCCCAGATAAGATGTGGAAGCTGAATCCCTCCTGCCACTCACGTGGGCTCAGCTACAAGTTGTGGGAACACCATTCTCAGCTCTCCCCACTACCTCCTCCAAGTCTAACAGAGGAATGAGGACTCTGGCTTTGTTTTCTGGTCCATGGAGGCCTTTGGGATATGGTGGGCACTGGTGGGATCAGGTGGGGCAAGTGCTGGGTACTGTGGCCCAAGTGACTCATGAAATTGAGATCCTATGTCCTTGGCATCCGCAGGTCCCGAGGCTGAGGCAGGTGAAGTTCATCGAGGAGGATTCCTTTGCCTTTGCGCAGAGCATCCTATGGAGTCCACATCTGATTTGTCCTCTGTGGAACCAGTTTTGGGGCGGCATGTGGAACCTGCGGCGGATTTCTCCTGAGCGGAACCAGTCTCATAGCTTCAACCACAGCAGTAAGACCACAGCTGCCATGGCCCACATCTCCTCCATGTCCTGGCTCCTGGCCCCTGCCTGTTTTCTCTCTGTCCTCTCCTCACCCTCTTTGGACTGCGCCCCCTGCTGGTACTCAGTGCACAATACAGAGACATTTACCTCAGATTCTTATTGTACCTGAATTTTGTAAAATTTGGGGCCTTGAACTCAGGGCTGGGGTGGTGTCCCTTCGTTTTTCTGATCAAAGGTAGTGCTCTACAACTTGAGTCACACCTCTACTTCCAGCTTTTTGCTGGTTAATTGGAGATATGAACCTCACAGACTTTTCTGCCCAGGCTGGGTTTTAAACTGCCACCCTCAGATCTCAGCTTCCTGAGTAGCTAGGATTACAAGGCCTGGGCCACTGGTAGATGAATAACCACCTTCATAATTCCTTTTTTCATCTTCTCTCCTGCAGGCCACTCTTGCCAGAGGAGGAGGCTGGACTTGACTGTGACTTGCAGTCTCTGGCCTCTCTAACTCTCAGTCTTCAAAACAAGACCAGATTTCCAGAGCTTTCCCCATCTAGGTCTCTGGTCTCCCCCAGTCTCCAAGTCTCTCTGCTCACATTTCCCTCTTCCTGAGCAGATGGAGGCAGAAGAGGAGACCAGGAAAATACCTGTCTGGTGGGGCATCTCAGTGACACTTAGCTAGGGAAGGCAGTAAGGGCACCTACCTGGGAGAGGATCAGAGGTTCTGACTGGACCCTGTAGTGTTAGGCAAGCCTGACACAGATTCCTGGAAACGACTTTGCTAGATAATCAGAGATGGAGTCTAGAGGACGTCTCTGCCCAGGCTGGCTTCACACCTTTAATGTCCTAGATCTCACCTTTCCAAGTAGATAAGAGGCTTGAGACACTGATGCCCAACTTTATTTATTTTTTTTCTCCTTTACAGTCTTGGAGTTTGCCTCATGCTTGGTAGGCAGGTCCTTTACCAGTTGAGTCATTTATACTTTAGAAACTTTTCAGATAAGTTCACATATTTATGTGTCATAAACATGTTTATGTTTATGAGACCTATGCCACAATCCTCCTTGGTTTGGTTGCTGAGTAACTGCTAGCTATTGGTTGAGATGAGGTCTTGTGAACTGTTTGCCTGGGGTGGCCTTGTACCTGGATGCACTGGTCTCTGACTCACAGATAGCAGGTATTATTGATGTGAGCCACTATGCCGAGCCTTCCCTTCCTTCTTGTGTAAGTCCACCTTGAATTGAATTTAGGGCCACTGGTTCATCCTGGATGATCTTTCACTGGAAAGATCTCTTATCCAGATAAGGTCTGGTGGTGGTACTGGAATTGGAATCCAGGGCTTCACATTTATGAGGTTACCACTGAGCTACACCTCTAGACTCCAGATTGGTCTAAAAGGATCTGTTCTGGGGCCACTAGTGACCACCTCTCCTGCAGGTTTGGGGTAGACACAGTCTGTTTCATGTCCCCTAGGGATGCTCATGATGAACTTGTCTCTCCCTGGAGGAGTGGGGGACAGGGCTAGAGTCTTCTCAAGGGCTTGGCTAGAAGAAGCCATTTAGAAGCTGTTGGGCTGGGACAGGATAGGGGAAGTACCATACAGTCAGCTATAATGTAGGCTGGGAGTATCAATGCTGTCCTTCATTAATAGAGAAACCAAGAGCACAGGTGAACAAGCCTGTTTGTTATCCTCAAACCTAAACCTTGTAAGAGAATGGAGATTAGAGGAGGAGGTTCTGTGGAGATGGGTAGAACTTGGAGTGAGGTGGCTCTAAATCACAGAAAGCCAGAAACCACCAGAAAAAGGAGGACAAGGCCAACGAGGCTTGTTATCCAGAACCTTCAGGGGAAGTGTGGCATAGCTGAGATCATTTTATCTTGAATTTCTGGTTTCACGAACTGTAGTTCAAGTTGGTCAGCAGGACAACCAGAGAGCTGGTGTCGCTGTAATCCTGTCTCAAGAGAACCAGTAGTAGGAGCAGGTCACTGAGGCCCTGCCACCTGGGTTGCTCCCAGCCAATGACAGAGCTCTGGGTCATTTGATTTGGTAACAAGACCCAATAACAGGTAGCATGCTATTGGGGAGTTTCCTGATTCTCTCTCATTGGCCAGCTACCTGGCTTTGGAAAGTTCCCTATTTCTAAGTCTTACTGGCGTGGCCAGTAAAATAGTCCCAAGAGGAAGTAGCTTGGGAGGACTTTTAGATTAAGTTCATATACAGTCCTTGAAACAGTGTGCATAACTGGTAAGCAGAGCATGCCATCATTGATACACATGACCACCTGTAACATCACCCTCCTGATTCTCCTTTTTCTCATCTCGCATAAACGTCACTGTGGGAAGACAGGGACAACCCTGTGGAAGTGTATTTCTTGGGCACTGGCATCCGGCCTAGTCACCGGGAAATCAAGGACAGGATCATCATCTCTAACTTTGAGAGAGTGCCTGAAGAGGAGTGGCAGAGCACCAGTGCGCCCAGGTCACAGGTGAGCCATCCTTCCCCAGCCCATCCCAGAGGAAGATGAGGACCACCAGACCTGGAGCACCATGGCCACCCTCCCCAGCCATCACCATCCATCCCCAGTCCTCAGCTGTAGGCAGGGAGGGTGGGCATTGAAGTCGATCTAGGATTTATTGGGAAATTGTGGGGCGGGTGGTTTTCTCATCTGGTCCTTGTGTTGGTGGAGCAGGAGGGCAATTGCGAAAGCCATGGCACCCACCTGGCAGCTCTGGTCAGCGGCCAGAGTGTTGGCGTGGCCAAGGACATCAAGATACACAGCCTGCGTGTGCTCAACTGCCAAGGGAAGGGCACGGTCAGCGGCATCCTCATGGGTGAGTGGCAGCTCCCATTCTGTTGTCTTTCCATCTGGCCATGGGGGCAGGGGCTTCAGCCAGGGAGGAGCAATGACTCCAGACCCAAGAGGGCATGGTAGCCTCTGCCACAGAGTACCAGTGGAGGAGCAGCAGAACCCTCAAGGTTGCCAGTGCAGGTGGAGAGACTGAGGGCTCAAGGGAGCAGAGACCCAGCCCAAGTGAGCCCCTGTTCCATGCTCCTTCTCCATTCCGTGTGCTCTGTGCTTTCAGAATTCTGTGTCATTTGTCATGTGGGCTTAGATCTCCACAGACCCTGAGGAGACAGAAAGGAAGCCAGTTTCCCCTCCAAGCATGGTGGGGCTCATTTCTCCCTAGTTTGTCTCCATATGTCACCTTGGCTGAGCAGACTTGGTGGAGGAATGGCAACCCCTTGTCCAGACTGTCCCAGGTTTCTTCATCCACTGCATGGAGAGGAGAGGTGGGGCCCGGGTCTGAGAGGTCCTGCTGAGAGCCAGGCCTGTTGTGGCCATGGACAGGGAACAGGGAGGGAGCTCTGCACAGAGCTGCGGTGGCCAATGGCTGAGCCAAGGGCTCTGGACGCCACACCTGGGGCTGGCAGGTGACATCCATTAACAGTTAGTGAAGCCAGCTAGAGAGGGCGACTTGTCCAGGCTCACAGAGAAGAAACTGGCTCACAGAGAAGATACTGGGTGGAGGCTGACTGACCTTCCCCAAGAGCCCAGGCCCCTAGTCAGATGCTCAACTGCATGGAGTCCAGAGGTACACACTGCCCCAAATCTTATTCACAGAGGCTCCAGCTTTGTGTTCCATTGCAGGCAGGGATCAAGAGTCCCTGGCTCATCCCAGTGACCCCTGTGCCTGTCTCATGCCTCTGCTGATTGACCTTGGCCTTGACCTTTGCTTCCCAAAGGTGATGAGTGGAGGGAAGGCTTTGATGCTGGGCCTGGCCCAGGGAAGAGCAGCCCCTCTTTGGAGTCTCAGTCATGGCATCACTGGGCCAGAGCCGGGCTCACACAGAGGAGCTGTCACCTCCACCGCAATCAGCAGTTCCTCTGTGCACAGTGACTGAAATGAGGTGTGACTGAGCACAGAGCTTTGCACACAGCAGCGGTCTAATAACTACAGCTGTGACTGCGCTTGTCACCCCCACTGCCATGCCCACTCCCCCTCCCTCCTCAGCAGCTGTCCTCTAGGCATGTGGCAGTAAGATTCCAACTCCTCCCTTGGCCACAGAGGCCTAGATCCAGGAGTGGCCGACGGGTATGTCCAGTTACACCACGTGACAGCAGGAGCTAAGCCTATGGGGTTGTTTGCAGCAGGTTTCTAAGGTGGAGGGGGGATTAGAACCCAGGTATCTAGGCCATGCTGTGTGGCCAGAGGGAGCCCCATCCTCCTAGCGTGGTAATCAGCTGCCCTTGGAACCCTGGAGACACCCAGAATCCCTGTGCCTGTTTTACAAATGGGGTTGCCAGCTGGCAGCAGGCAGCCAGGACAGGCTCAGGTTCCTGTGGATCCAGAGCTCTGCGAGACACTGGAACCAGGCCTAGAGTGTGGTGAGTGTTTGTGAAGTCTGCCTTCATTCTCAGAATGCCAGGCTTCTACCTCAATAGCTGTTTCCTGGAAAAGTGTAAGAACAGGTTGCGTGAGCATCTTTTAAACAAGGCATCTAGAGAGGCAAGCAAGGGAAGTCCTGTGTATTGGCTGGTTTGAAGCTGCAGTCGCAATTAATGGCTTCCATGTGCACACATGGGACATGTGTGTATGTATGTGTTTCTGTGTGTGTGTGTGTGAGAGAGAGAGAGAGAGAGAAAGAAAGAAAAAAACAAAGAAAGAAAGGAAGGAAGAAAGAAAGAAAGAGAGGGGCGGTGCTTTGAGGAGTGGTCTTTTTACTTGGCTGGTGAGCCTGCAATCTGCAGGACAGGCCAGGCAGGCTACAGATGCCTGCAGCAGCTGACTGCAATCTTGAATCAGTAGGTTTATGGAGGCAGAATTCCTTCTGAACCATCATGTGATTGAGCAAGGCTTACTACCTTAACAGAAGTCATTAAAACGAAGAGCAATTGATGTAAATGTTAGCCACGGAGTGTGTGTGTATGTGTGTGTGTGTGTGTGTGTGTGTGTGTGTATTAGCACTTAGATGCATTTGACCCAACATAGGGTCATCACTGTTGTTGGAGGGAAGGGGTTGGAGGAAGGAAGCGTGTCCCTCTCCAGGCAGTCATCTTGTTCTCAGTCATCTCTGTTCTCTCAGGCTTGGAGTTTCTTTGGAAAAAGCTGGTCTCCAATCCCTCCAAGCGCATGGTAGTGCTGCTGCCCCTGGTGAGTGGGTACAGTCAGAGCATCAACGATGCCTGCAAGCGCCTGGCAAGGGCTGGAGCAGTGCTGGTGGCCGCTGCGGGCAACTTTCAGAGCAATGCCTGTGCCTACTCTCCAGCGTCGTCTCCTGAGGTAGGTGCCTGCTGGGCTTCCTGCTCATGTCCTGCCTTGCAGGTTGTCAGAGGCCCAGCATCCCCAAACCCCAGTGTGACAAGGGGTTTGGCTAGCCCTGCCTCACCTTCAAAACCCCTCCCACAAAGCTCCTCTCCTGCAAATCCTTCAGCTATGCCTTCCCTCCCCTCTTGATTGACATTTGCAGAGCCACTGCTCTGTGTGGGGCTTGTCTGGGCCTGGTAGTACCACAGGGAGGACACTTGTCCCACTTTCCAGATTTCTGGGCCCTGGAATTTCTCCCTCCTCCCCCCGACTCTGGCCCAATAGGGCTCCCAGAGATGCTGAACTTAAAACCAAGTGGTCTCAGCCTGGCTCATTGTGGGTTGCCCCACAGCACTCTGCCTTCTTGATAACAGCATTGTCAATTCAGTATTTGTCTACCCATTAAATACAATCTCTACAGGGCATGGGGAGTAGTGTCTATATCCTGTGGAAGCCCTGGAGCAGGCTAGGGTATCAGCTGTGCCCAGGAGCCAGATATTCCTCTGGAGAAGACATTTACATGGGGGTCAAACTGGTAGTAGAGGAGTTGATCAGTCAGCTCCATGCAGCCTTTCAACTCTTTGTTTGCCACATTCCAGGTCATCACTGTTGGAGCTGTCGATTCCCAGGACCAGCCTTTCACCCAGGGTCCTCTGGGGACCAACTATGGCTCCTGTGTGGACATCTTTGCTCCTGGGAAAACCATTGTCAGTGCCTCCAAAGACTGTACCATTTGTTATATAAGAAAGAGTGGGACTGCGCAGGCCGCTGCCCATGTGGCTGGTGAGTCACCAAGCCACTGTCCTGACCACCAGGATTCCAGTGGCCCCTTTGGCCAGATCCTCCATATGCCAGGCTCTGCGCAGGAGGACCAAATAGGCAGACCTGATGGTGATGGTGCACTTTGCATCACAGAGGTTTGGGGAAATAAACAGGTGTACACCTGGTGAACACAATGGCCAATACCAAGGCCTAGAGGTAGGGGAACAAGATGTCTTACTTTCTAGCTTTCACTATGCAAGGGATTGTAGGTGGCTTCATTTTGGGAAGAGCACATCATGTGTGTGTGTGTGTGTGTGCATTTGTGTCCTAAAAGGAGTTCCCATCTAGGACAGAGGGGAGGCCATCACCTTGTTTGACCTCTCCCTCCCCTATCAGGCATTGCAGCCCTGTTGCTCACTGCCCAGCCAAACCTCACTGTGGCTGAGCTGAGGCAGAGGCTGCTCCACTACTCTATCAGCAATGCTATCAATGACACTTGGTTCCCGAAGGAAGAGCGATTCAAGACCCCCAACCTGGTGGCTGCACTGCTCCCCAGGATCCAGAAAACAGGTGAGCAGGGCAGGTGGGTAGGCAGAGGCCAGCCTGGGGTGTGAGAGGCCCATGAGATGGTGACAGTCCCCAACCTGGTTGACAGAAGGACTGTCCTCCTCAGATAGGACTTCAGGCTCCACGGAATTGTTGTAACTCTATAGTTTTACCTCAAAGTTTCATGTGGTGTCTTAGTTTCTCTCCCTCAGCTCGGGTTGAAGCTTTTTCTGGAATCTCCAAGAGCCTCTTTATCCTGTTCTTGTTGCAGGTGGACAGATGTTCTGCAGGACTGTGTGGTCAGCACCCTGGGAATTCAGGCTGACACACGCTGCTGAGGCTCACTGTGACCCGGAGGAGGAGCTGCTGGGCTGCTCCAGTTTCTCCCAGAGTGGGAAGCGGCAGGGCGAGCGTGTGGGGGTGAGCTGCACACTCTGTGTGCCCAGTCCTCTGTCCTCTGGATTCCAATCCCTGTCTCGACTTCAAAGGCCTGGGCAGGGCCAGGTGCTCCTGGGGGACTCCGGACAGACAGCACCCTCATGGGCACAGGAGGGAAAGGACAGCGGTGGCTTCGGCTCTCTGCCTTGCCTAAAGCCATCTCTATGCTGGGTGTTTTTGTCTCATGCCTGTTATCCTAATGATTAGGAGGCTTAGATCTGAGGATCATGGCTCAAAGCCAGCCCAGGCAGGAAAGTTCATGTGGTTTTATCTCCAATTAAGCTAGAAGGGGAGTTGCAGCTCTGCTGGTAGAGTGCCAGGCTTGAATGATAAAGCTGAGGGACAGCACCTAGGCCCTGAGTTCAAGTACTAGGAATGACATTCCTCCTATTCCTCTTCCCCAACCAAGAAAAATCCACAGCCAGGACCCATGTGTGGACGTAGAGGCTCTGTTAGTTAGCAACCTTAAAGCTGCAGAATCATCCAGGCCCTGGGTGTCCTTGGAAAGGGTAGGGGGCCATGAAGGTGAGGTGGGTGAATATTTCTGTGCAGAAGTCAATGTTAGGGAGGTTTCTCAGGAGAGGCCAGGTGCGTCAGGGAGCCCGTAGGTCCTGTGCTGCTTTATCAGGTCTCCTTGTCTCCACTTGGAAGCCATTGTCAGTGTTGGGAAGATTCATAGCTGAGCTGCACATGGCAGCAGAGCCAGCCTGGGCCCAACCAGTGCTGAGGACTCAGGAACTAGAACTTGCAGACTGGGTCCCTCTCAGACCAGCTTCCCCAGTCCCCAAACCTCCTCACAACAAGTTCCCATTCCTCTCTTGGACTCTCAGATCCTAGGAAACAGACGCGTTTGCCTGGCATTTGGAGATAGCCAGGTTTCTGCAGTGGCCAGATGCTGCCTGCTCCCCCGAGCGAACTGCAGCATCCACACAGCTCCTCCAGCCTTGGTGGGGCTGAAGACCTACACCCACTGCCCGGATCCTGACCAAGTCCTGACAGGTAGGGGCTGGTCCCACCAGGGTGAGGAAGATGACCTACCTCCTGCTGCTCAGGAGACATGGCCCACACACTTGGTCCCCATGAGTGTGAGCAGATGATTTTGGAGTCTCAGGACCCATAGCCAAACAGGATCTGCAACGTGCATGCTATGTGGCCTTGGGTAGGTTCACCTCTCTCTCTCTCTTCACTTTCTCTTCCTCCCCTTCCTCAGTGGCAGCGATGAGAGGGATGGCAGGTGGGCTCCGGCTTGAGCACTGGGAGCTGTTTACCAGCTGTGTGGGTATGGAGCTCCAGTTCAGGCCTGTCAGAAGTGGGGAACAGCTCAGGTTGATTCCAACTGCCACTCAGTAGCTGGCAAGTTCCTTCTCAGCCCTGTGCCTTAGTTTCCTCATCATGAATGCTCAGCTGTTAGCCTTGGACAGTATGCATTCTGGTGGCCACTGCCATCGACAATCACTCTGAAGTCCTTTCTCTGGGCTGGGAACTTTCCATAACAAACCTGCCCAGGAGAGTGGCTGGAATTCATGGGTGAGGGCTGCACTTACGAATTAAGGACTGTGTTTCTTGGGTTGGAACCAGGCTCAGATAGAGCTTGGTGCCAGAGGGTTTGGGGAACTGAGGGAATTATCTTGAATCACTAAGTCAGGAGCTGATCTTGGAAGAGAAGCACTGGGGAGTCTGAAGATTCTGGAATAGTAAGGGTTAGGTGGGGTTAAAAGATGGCTGGATTAGGATTTGCAGCAGTCAGATAAGCTCAGTGGCTGGAGCCTTGTCCAGGACAAGAGCTCCATGTGGCTGCTGGCCTGGCAGGAAGCCTGGCTTTTGGCACACAGGCACTCACTGCGCAGCTCATGCCAAGTCCCCAAAACCACAGAGCTGGAAGAAGGGCTCTGGTCCTGGTTATCATAACCCTAATATGGTCAGAATCTGGTCTTGCCTGCGCAGTACGGGGACTACCCAGGCATGTTCCTGCTTCAGCTAAGCAGTATCTCTGTGAGTTGATGGTATTGCTCTGGCTATTTTACAATTAGGGAAACTAAGGCTTGATGAAGTCCAGCAAGCCATCCACAATTTTATAGCCAGGTGCCCTTGATTCCCAAGCCCACAGATCCAAGCTCAGGCTGATCTTCTAGCTGGTGATGGATGGGGAAGGGACCTGAGGTGGGAGGGGATTGTGGTTAGAAGCCCTGTCCCAGGGCTTCCCTTCTTTAGTGGAGAGGAGACCATGTGATTCCCAGGAAACTATGGCTCAGAGCAGTTGAGCTGCTCTCCCAAGGTCCTACAAGTCAGAGCTAAGCCAAAAGTCCTGCTGCTCAGGCAATATCTTTTCTACTCAGAGCTGCTCCTGGTTTTCCCTGGGTTTGGATCCTAAAAATAAAGTACGTGATTGAGGGAAAGGGTGTCCGGCATCCCAGTGTGTGAGCTGGCCCTCTTCTGTTCCAGGCTGCAGCTCCCATTGGGAGGTAGAGAATCTTGGTGTCTTCCCACATACCACACCCAAGAGAGGTACTAATCAGCCAAGGCGGTGCACGGGACACAAGGAGGCCAGTGTCCATGCTTCCTGCTGCCATGCTCCGGGCCTGCAGTGTACAATGAAGAAGTACAGGCCTTTAAGCCCCTTGGAGAAGGTGAAGGGTTGAGGTTGTGGGAGGTGGGGTGGAGATGGCTGGGGCCTGTATCCTCTTGGGGTGGTCAGTGCACAGTGGAGGATCTATGCACCTGTGCTGTGTGTGTGTGTGTGTGAGTGTTGTGGCTTGATTTTGTTTCTGTCCAGATTTGTAAGGTTTGCTCTCCAGGTTCCCTGTCCCACTTTAAGGATAGCACACATAAACAGGGCATAAAGAAATGCAGTGCTGGGCTGAGAATGTGGCTCAGTGGTAGAGTGCTTGCCTCGCACACATGAAGCTCTGGTTTCAATTTTCTCAGTATAAAGTAAACAGAAAAAGCCAAAAGTGGTGATATGGCTCAAGTGGTAGAGTCTTGAGCAAAAGAAGCTCAAGGACAGTTCCCAGGCCCTAAATTCAAGCCCCAGGATTGGCAGAGAGAGAGAGAGAGAGAGAGAAAGAGAGAGAGAGAGAGAGAGAGAGAGAGACAGACAGACAGACAGACAGACAGACAAATAGACAGACACACAGACAGAGAGAGAGAGAGGGACAGAGACAGAGAGAGACAGAGAGACAGAGACAGAGACAGAGAGACAGAGACAGAGGGAAACAGAAAGACAGAGACGGAGAGACAGAGAAACAAGAAATGCATTGCTGAATCTCAAAACAGTAATGTAATGCTGTGCTTGTTATACCTGCTACTTTTAAGGAAGAAGTAGGATCTCAGTTTGAGGCCTACCTGGGCAAAAAGTAATTAAAAAAAAACAAAACCATCTAAACAAATAAACTGGGTATCTGGGTATGCTGGTACAATTGGACTATCAGCTATCTCTCTCTCCCTCCCTCACTCTCTCTCTCTCTCTCTCTCCCAATCTGCCTCTCTGTCTCCGTCTCTGTCTCTCTCTCTAAGTAGCATAGGTAGGAGGACTGCACATAGTCTGGGCCAAGATTGTATTTGAAAAATAACTATAGCAAAAAAGACCAAAGTTGTGACTCAAGTGGTAGAGAGCCTGCTTAGCACTCATGAATTCAATCCCCAGAATTGCCTTAAATAAAACAAAAAAGCAAGCCAGGGGTCTGTACTAATACCTGTATGTCTAGCTACTCAGGGAGCTGAGATCTGAGGATTGGGGTAAAAAGCCAGCGGAGGCAGGGAAGTCTGTGAAACTCTCACCTCCAATTAACAGCCTCAAGAAGCCGGAAGTGGAGCTGAGGCTCAAGTCTGGATTTCAAACCCCAGGATTGGCTGTCTGTCTCTGTCTCTGTCTGTCTCTATCTCTGTCTCTGTCTCTGTCTGACTGTCTGTCTGTCAGTCTGTCTCTCTCCCTCTCACACACACTCACATTAACACCTGTGCACTTAACAAACGGAGTGGGAGTTGTTCAGGGCTGGAATGCCTGAGCAACCATGGAAGGTTGGAGGAAGAAGGCAGATCTCTGAAGGGAGGGCAGGTCACACTTGGCCTCTTGGAGTCTGAGAGCTAGCCTCTAGAGGCCATGGCAGGAGGAGTTTGGGACCTGAGGCTGGTGGCTCTGGTCTGGGATGAGCTGCAACAAGGAGTGGAGGACTGTTGCAAGGTCTTGTGGAGCTGCTGGGGGGATGGAGTTGCCATCACTGGGTGTGGAAGGCTGTGGGAGGTGTGGCTTGGAGGGAAGTGGGAGGTGGGAGGGGCTTTGGTTTGTTGAGATGTCTGTCTGGGCCCCAGTGTCATGGTAGGCTGGGGCTGAAGCACCCTGAGGGAGTGGTGGGCAGTGTTGGACTCAGCCCCTTTGGGGTGTGAGGGGCAGAAGCAAGCCAGGTGCTGACAGTTTGGTCCCTACTGAGGGTTGCTGGGAGGGACAGTAGCAGGTGGCTTAGAGACCTGACCATGCCTGCGGGACCTGGCCTTACTTGTCCTGTCTGGACTCTGGCAGGTCACTGTGAGCTGTGATGCAGGCTGGACCCTGACCAGCTGCAGTGCCCATCCTGAGACCTCAGTCACCCTGGGAGCTTTCCCTGTGGACAACACCTGTGTGGTGAGGCAGCAGGATCCTGAGGAAACAGGAAGGACCAGTGAGGAGTTTGTCATAGTCACTGCCATCTGCTGCCGCATCCAGCCTTCAGGACAAGCATAGAGTGGATGGAAAGACCTCAGCCTGCCGGGTGGTGCTGACCAGGGCAGGACTGGGGTGGAGACTCTTGCCCTGAGAGAACTTGTTCCCACCTGACTGCCCTTCTCTGGCAGAGTTACAGAATGGGCCCCCATTAGAAGCAAGGAAGGGTGGTTTGACAGCAAGCGTGGTTCCTGGCAGACTTATGAGCAAAGTCACCTTTCATGTGCATTTGCCTCCAGGAGTTGATACCGGTCTGCAAGAGGCACTTGGATTGAGAGGAGCCAGTGTTAGGAGGAACAAATGAGGGTGACTGGTGCTGGGGACCCCTCATGGCTTCTCACTTTGTAGAAACTCCTTAGGAATTACTGATTGAGAGTGCCAGCCCCAGCCAGGACAAGCATGTCTCAGGAGACCATAGGGCCATGCCTCAATTTCTCCTTGCTATCCTTGCTCTACTCCACCTCCAGCTATGTCTCTGACTGGGAGCACCTGCAGTAGAGGCTGACAGATCATATCCCCATCCCTACTTCTCCTGATCCCTCTTCTGCTCTACAGTGTATGCACTGGTTACCCATACTTTATGGAGCAAGATACAGGGCCAGAGAGGGGAGGGCCTGCCAGGCATACAGTGCGAAGTGAGGTGATATAAAGGGAGGTGGCAGGCTGGGCACCTTATTTCTGGGGGGAGCAAGGTGTGAAGGCAGCCAGAGCCTACTTGCTCTAGGGCTTCTCCCTGGGGGCATGGGCCTTCTCCTGTGGTGGTCTCTCTCAAGGAGGCTGGGTGGACACCTGAGGGGTGCAGGTGGCATGTGTAAGGATCAGCTGCCCACATGTGAATAAATATCAGAATGAACCAACACTTGTCTATCACTAGGGTCTCTGTTGGCTTTGTATCAGTTCTGGGGCTTGAACTCAGGGGCGAGCACTGTTCCTGAGCCTTTTTGCCTCAAGATGAGTATTCTATCCATTGAGCCACAGCTCTACTTCTAGCTTTTTGATTAGTTTCCTGTAGATAAGAGTCTTACAGACTTTCCTGCCTGGGCTGGAACTGAGATCCTCAGATCTCAGCCAATTGAGTAGCTAGGGTTAGAGGCATGAGTCAGTTTTCTGTTGCCCTTTTATAGCAAGCCAATTTTTTTGACCTGTTTTGCTTTTGTGACTTGATATTTATTGCAGGTTTGATAACCAGGTTGATTATGTAGTTTTATTTGAGTGATAAGGAGAGTCTTGGCTCAGAAATTCCCTCTGGTGCATATCTTACAGGAATGCAGTGAATGTGGACCTGTAGCCTCTCCAAGACCCACACACAATTGTGGTGCCTCATCCTAGGATCTGCTCTACCACTGAGCCAAGTTCCTATCCCCTTTCCCATCCCACCAGTCAAGAGGACTAGGCCAAGCACAGTGAATATTCATGGAACTGCTGTTCACAAACCTGCAGATGTTTCTAAGGAGTCAAAGTTCTTGACCTGAAACCAAGCCTGGCCTGTGACTAGCTTTCCAACTTTCATGCTGCCATGGAGTTATTCTTGGTGTCACACTGCAGCACAAGTCCCCTGCTCCATGGTGAGATGGTGTCTGCCAGGTCCACAAGACCCCAGAGAAGAACAAGGACTAAGCATGATAAACCTAGCTTTTTCAGGATGTCTTCTATTTCAGCCTGAAGTGATCTCTTCTGGCAGTAGGTGGCACTCTCAGGCAAGTTTCTGCACCAGATCTAGACCCACATGAATTAAGAGATTTCTGGGGGAGTGGGGGCGGGGAGAAAGTTTCTGGTTTTAAGGAGACTCCAGGTGACAAGAATTTGGGAGAGGCTGGGTAAATACAATCCCTATTATTATCTACTCTTCTGCCAGGGACCCCTAGTGAAACTCATTCTCCCTATTTCAGGCTGCATTTGAGTCATGATTGGGCAGTGAGTTCCATCCAGTTTAGAAGAACACTGTTCTGCCAGGCTTCCCTATAGCATTCATGCAGCACATGGTGTTTCTGTCCATTTTACGAAGTATAATTAAACCATTCACTGTGGGAACTCCTGTCCCCAGCTAATGTTGGCGAGTGTCAGTATTTTAGGCAATGTCTACCTCTGCTCAGGCAGTGTAAAAATGATGGGATTTCAGCAGAGGTAAAACTCCTGCCAACCAGTCTTCTGACAATTCATTGTCACATGTGGGAAATGCTCAATAGTCAAGGGATGATAAAGGCTCCAATGTGAGATTGGGATCTCCAGTTCCACCATCACCTCCACTTGCCCCTTTCATGAAGGCCCAGGACCTACCCCAAACCAGCAGGAATCATACCTGTGCCTGAATAGCTTCCTACAGAGAGTTGGTCTCCATGATTCAGAAGGAAGTGCCTAGCCTGCAGGGAAGGAGAAATATCGAATAACACTAGGGAGAGGCCTCATGTGAGCACCCAGGACACAAGGAATGGGAACAGAGCAGGAAACCTAGCTTTTTAGAGGGGTGGGTGGGGACATGATTTGTACTGGATAGTGACTCCTTGGGAAAGCATTGAGCAGATTATGTAATTCCTGCTTGATTTGTAGACTTTGTGAAAGATTATAAAACATCATAAAAATTGGCAGTGAAAGTGACAACTCTTCCAAGGGAAGCCTCTCACAATTGACCCTTTGTGGTATGACCTTGAACAGAGTCCACAGAAGATTTGTTGACTGCAGCTAAGGACAATAGTGTGGTTGCTAGCAAAGCAGAAATGATGCTCATTGTAGCAACAATGTAACAATGAATCAAAGTGCAGAGTGTTCAGCATCCTGATGTAGCTTTCCAGGACAGATGGCAGGTCCAGGGGTGGAGGGCATCATCATTTCCATAGGAAATAAGGGACTAGAAGTGGCAATTTCACTCCTGAATTTGGCTCCTGAGTGCAGTTGCTGGTGACTATACCCCAACACATATCACCGCCAGCATTTCAATGCATGTTTCACACAATCTTTCAGCAAAAATGGGTGTGGAGAGAAGTGTTGGAGGGGGGAGGGCGGCTATAGCAGAGAGCCTGGAGCAATCAGGTATTTAAAATCAACTTTAGAATGTCTCATTCCAAATTATAAGAACATTGGAACCACACAAAATCTTCCAATCATCTGCGTGCTTTGGAGGCACAGTTCTCTTCAATGCTGGCCTTCTCTCTCTTGGGTGTAGGGCTTACACAATTGAAATGGTGCCTGTGGACTACAAGGGATTTTTTAGGAGGGAAGAAAGGGCTGTGCTATGTGCACAGCAGGGAAGTTGGCCCCTCTGTCATGTGACCCCACAGATGCAAAACAACCAGAAAGGCACTTTGGGGCCTTTTTGACTTGGCAAGTCTGGCTGACAGTAGCAATCTGGCACTTCCCAAGGTTCCCAAGCTCTGCACACGGTGAGTGTGAAATATGGCAGAGCATGTATCTAAAGCTGAAAGAGGACTGAAACTAAGCAATTCAATATACAAAAGATACACAATACAGGAAAGGTCTTTTTGTACTCCTTCTCCACTGCCCCGGGCCTCCGAATCTGATGAGCTATGATGCTACACTGGGCAGTATAACTGAATGGATGAGTATTCAGTCACTCTTAGAGATTTCTAAGGAAGTCACTCTTACACATTGCTTTTATATTACTCATCATTGAGGAGAAATAAAATTTCAAGGTAAATCTCAGCATTACACATAATGAAACTCACAAAACAGTGTCTCCAAACCAAGATTCCTAACTTCATGTACAACCTATGTTAAAGGGCCACAGCAGTTTTGATCAGGTTAAAGCATATGATTGCAGGTCACATGGTTTGAGACTACAGTTTATTCAATATGTCTCCAAGCCCTAAAAAGGTATTTTTTTAATTGAAATCCCTTTATTCTAGATCTATACTGCCCTGAGGTCATCCTGCAAAGTGCATATCAAAACATCTGAAGTCAGGGGACAGTTCGACAGTGACGTTATTATACATGTCAAACTAGGAAGGTCAGATCAACTATGTCCATTCTGAAAGAAAAGCATCAAACCCTTTTTTGTACACATTTAGTTTTATTGTAACAAAGCAACTTGTACACTTTTAACATTTAAAACTCAGCACCATCTTTCCTTTCCAGTGACAACAAAACAAAATTCAAAAATAAATGAATAAAATTACAATAGAGAATGTCAATTCCAAATAAGATCCTCCAGGGTCTGCTGATTCTCCTGTAGTGCCAGGGCTCAAGTCATCAATTGGAGAATTTTATTTTAAAAGTGTCATCTTAAACTGCAAGAATGTTGGTTAAACATCACAATTACACATGCCAAAGGAGAAGCCATGTTGTCAAAATGCCCATTTAACCCACCCAAACATCTCAAACCCACCCTTAAAAAGATAAATTTTAAGAAGTCAAACTGGATAAAAATTTTATCTGAAAGTGCTTTTAATTTCACTTAAAAAATCTGTTTTGTGAGCCACAATAACTTCCTTAGGATTGACGGCCAAGAGTTCAGCCTGTGCTTCTACAGAACACAGTGTTTTTATTGCTCTTTTCAGTCTTAATCGTATCAGAAAGTACCTTCAAGAGCTTAGTGAATGTTCCAGTTTTGATCCTGATAGCTTTTCTTCAAGGTCCAACCCTAAGTCCAGAGGTCTCCACCAGACCCATGGGCAATGCTATATGGAGAGGGAGACATATTAAACACAAACGTCCATGTAAACACAATTCTTCAGCCACTACTTTACAGTGTAAGGGAGTTTTACCACATATCTTTACATCATTTCAAATGGGATATTACTATTCAATATTACGGTAACATTAAAATTTTCCCCCACACACCAAAAGGCAGTTCGTCTTTCTCCCATAAGATATAAAAACAAAGGAGTTTCTCTTGTGGCAATGAAGACAAAGCCACCGCTTACCCCTCTCTTGTGTGCTCATGGGACACGAGCTTGGCAGCAGCTCTGTTTCCTTGGTCTCCACACAAGTATCAATCCACATGCGGGACATGGGTCCACTTGGGGGAGTTTGTCTGCCAACATCTGCCAACCCTCTAGGGGCCAAAGAAAGCTTTCCTTCAGAGCACATGGCCCTCCAGAGTCACACTTTCCCAGCTCTGAAGGCTCCGCTAAGGGCTTTGAGGATGAGATTCTGGTTTCCTGAGGTGCCAAGAACTCCATGTTGTCAGGTGCTAGGCACAGGCTTCTAAGGGTCAACATCATTAAGGTCATGTGTAAACTGGCTAATGATCATTGGAGATTCTGACCCCTGAGGCAAAGAACAGGAAATTATGGTTCATATAGTTAAAATGAAGGGTGAGATTTGCTATACCAAGTCCTTTACGTGTGTATATGTCCTCATCTAACCAATTAATTCGATGTGTATTATAAGGCAATAAAACACAATCCTTGTACTCTGACCACTGATTAGACAAAACCTTTCATTCTATAGTCTTGTTTAGTCACAACAGCCTCAAATAGGCTGCATTTAGAACTGGAGTGAGCAAGAGAACCAAGCAGAGAGGTACTACCACAGCAGTGCACAGACTGGCTCAAGTAGTAGAGCATCAGCCTTGAGTGAATAAAGGTAAGGGGCAGCACTCAGGCCCTAAGTTCAAACCCCATTATTGGTACAAAAATAGTTCAGCCCAACGAAAAACTGAGAAACAATGTTTTAAACCATGGAGACACATGGGGGCGAAGACAACCTGGACCCCTGTGTTCCAGGCTCATCCTCGGCTTCTTCTGGGCTCTTAGAACCCGGGCCTACAGAACACTTCAGGTGTTCAAATATTCTGGATTGACTGAGGTATAAATATATGGGAAGAAAATTTTTAGCTAGGATATGAGGGTGGTGGTAGCCAAGGCAAACATAAATTAGGCTCTCCCTGCATTTGAGTAGCTGAGGGTCTGGGGGAGAAACAGTTATCTATGAAATAAACTTCATAGTGAGCTGGGGTTTTACAGGTTAAATAAGAATTCTTCCAGGCAGAAAAAGGGCATGAGCAAAGCGGTGATAAGAGAATGAGGTCAATGGGTCAGCGTGGCTGCTGGCTGGCAGGCAGGGGAGCAAGTACAGATAGAGAGGAATGGGCTGAGCTGCCACGGAAGGAACCTGGAGCTTCCCCTTCAGTTGATAGATGAGAAGAAAGGGAGCAGCCATGCTGAGGGAGAAAGTAGTCAGGCTGATTAATATCCAGAAGCAAAAGAGTTGCTGTGAGACTGATGCTCTGTAGGTGGGAAACATGATGTTAGGATTTGAACCCAAGACTGCAGGAACTGAGGAGCCATCCAGTCCCCTCCATGTGGCATGGCTGTGGTGGCTGGGCCAGCTCCAGCTGGTCGCCTGTGTTGACTCATTATGGTAAAGCATAGTCAGTGAGAGCCAGCATTCTCCTGCCCAAGGATGAGGAATGGAATGAGGGCAGAGCTAGTGGGTGGGGATGTGGAGTCTGGCAGCTGAGCTGGAGCAGAGAGAAGAGGAAGGACTGGAAGGGAGAGCTGCCTCTGAGGCCCCCACTCCTTGTTCCTGCCTGCTCTGCCAGAGCCCCGGACCACAGCAGCTGGTGGTGATGAAGGCAATTATAGTGAAGATGGTAGCATTGGTTTTCAGTATTGCTGTTGGTAGTTTTACTGAGAGAGACGATGGCGGTTATGATGGTGATGATAATGGTGGTCTTGGTGATTATGTAGGTGATGTTGATTAAAGTGATGGTGGTGATGGTGATGATGGTGGTGGTGATAGTAGTGAGATGGTGATAAAAATTGTGATGGAGGTTATAGTGATGATCATGGTGGTGATTATGCAGGTGATGGTGATAATAGTGATGAGGATGATGACAATATCCGTACACTGTGATGAGAACTGGGTTGAAAATTTCATAGTGGAGGGACTATGTTCACCTTCGGTAGAGTCGCTTAGGTTTTAATGTTGTTTTGTTTTGGGTTTTGGTCCATTACCTTTATTCTTATGATGAATAACAATCAAATATCCTTTATTCTGGAAGTTTAGAGATAGTTCTAGACTGAATAATATAAAGGCCTTTTATTAAGCTTTGGCAAGGTCAACTGCAATTATTTTTCTTTTTTTAAAATATGATTAATATATGCAATTGTTGGTCCTTCTCCCTCTCTCTCTCCCTCTCCCTCTCCTTCTCCCTCTCTCTTGCCCCTTCTCTCTTTCCCTGTCTTTTGTGTGGCCCTCTGCCCCCATCCCACTATGGCAGGCTGTGGAAGGAAGTCGCCTATGACCAGAGCCTGCCCAACTTCAGCCACATCCACATGATGGTCAGGGGCTACAGTGAAGACCCCCACCTGCTCCTGACTCCTGAGCTGAAGTCAGGAGCCAGCGGTGAGGAGAAGGTGGTTCTCATGACGATCAGACCGGGGTGGAGGCTGTCGTGGTTGTCTACTGGAGTTTCAACCAGAAGGAACAAGAAGGAACTCGGGTTCAGGGCAGGCGAGTGTGCAAAGGAAGGGAGGGCTGTTGGTTCACCAAGGGTGGAGAACACTTGGGAGTGAGGGGCAGACAGCAGGGGATGTGAGACATGAAGGCAGCAGCAAACACATGAGCAGACTTTGGGTCAGATGGGCCTGGCTGCAAAACCAGCTCTATGGCTGTGTCAACTTGGCAATTTTCTTACTCTCTGGAGCCTCAGTTTCCCCAATGGAATAGTCATTACCACATACCCAGGTGTGTTGTGAAGCTTGGAGTAATACATTTCTGATGCCTGGCACATAGAAGGTTCTTGCTTTCTCTGGATGTTTGTCATGATTGCTGAGGACAAGGAAGCAGAGGACGTGAGTCCACTGCTGTCAACCTCCCAGTGACCACAGGCTAGGCTGTCCTCCTGCATGCCTGTGTCTGCTTGCGTGTGACTGAGCTCTGGACTCATCCACTTGTTTACTCATTCCACTGTTAGAACCTGGCACAAGCTCCCTTCTAGGCCTGCCTGGGCTCCATGCCTCCAGAACTCTGGTCTTGTGGGGCAATCAAAGGAGATAACAGAGGGACTCCTGGGGTAACTAGTGTTGTGAGAGACCAGAGGAGAAGAGGGATGGCTGGAGATATGGATGACTGGAGGTGAAGTCTGCACAGTAATCTAACAGCCCTGTTTTGAGCACCTACCACAGGCCGGGCATTGTGCAATGTGCTTTGCACATTGTTATCAGCTATGACTCTCAGAAACAGGCTCAGCAGTGCGTACTCGTATTTCTCCTCACCTTCTAAGGAGGGAAACTGAGGCTCGGAGAGGTGAACTGTCATCAGGCCTTGCAGCAGGTGGCTTTGATCAGGACCCAGGCGATCTGACTCAGGGGACTATTGACCTCCTTGTTTTTACCCCTGCTGCCCCCCAGTTTGTCCCTTGGCCCCTGCACCCTTAGCTTCCTTCCAAGATGAGCTGGACATAGACTCCAGCGAAGGTAGCAGCCCTAACTCATCTCCAACTGACAGCGAGGAGCCGCGCTCTTGTCCACAGAGGCCACAAGCTCCATGGGGCCTGCTGGACCCCTTCTATGCCCTAATCAATGACACCCCCGCATTGGATGACACAGCCCCAGAGAAGCACTATCAGGATGCAGCCCAACCCTAAATCTTGAAGTCATCTCTGAAGGCAAAGGAAAAGAGGAAGGCTTCTGCAGACACAAGCCCCGATGAGCCTGAGGAGGAAGAGGAAGACTTGTACTATGGGCTGCCAGACATCCGCGAAGACCCCCTTCCAGACATGGAGCTGGGCTTCGAGGTTGACACTTGGGGATGAGATGACT
Source organism: Dipodomys ordii (assembly GCF_000151885.1). Classification (NCBI taxonomy): domain Eukaryota; kingdom Metazoa; phylum Chordata; class Mammalia; order Rodentia; family Heteromyidae; genus Dipodomys; species Dipodomys ordii. Next base: position 8,187,841 of record NW_012267277.1, on the reverse strand, counting down.
CTGCTCCACGTTTCCAGCCTGACAGCTCTGCTAACCCTAAGTGACCTGACAGGCCTCAGTTTCCCAATCTGCCAAGTGAGACTGGATGGACAGATGATGGGCTGGAGCATTCTGTGAACTATGAAGGAAGCTGTGGATGGGGATGACAACTCTTAAGGGACCATTGCTCTTCCAGCTTCTTCCTGCTTCCAGCTTCTCAAGATCCTGTGAGATTTGTTGAGATTTTCAGCAGCTGGATTCTCAGAAACCCTTTCCAGTCTCCCCCAAGATGGTCTCTGACAGGACCCCTCTGTGGTTCTACCCAGGTTCCTGGTCCTGCATGAAGGTTTTCTTCCTATTCAGTTTCAGTCCCCTGGTGGGCAGTGTGATCCATCCCACTCAGAGCTGACTGCATTTCCTCCTGGTCCTGTTCTTCCTGGGTCTCCCATGATCCTCTAGTGAGATGTATGACTGACCTCTGCTGACTCTTGACTTCATGCCTGGACAGCCCCTACCCCCCTTATGCTACAATATTCTATTATTCTGCTGCCCATGCCCTGGCCTAGCTGCCCTTCTCTCTCAAGATGCCATTTTCCTAGTGGTTGCAGGCCTGAATGATAGATATCCCAGCTTCTTAGAATAAGGGATTCCTCACTTCTTGACTTCCCCTTGTGGCAGGCATGTTTCTCACTATGGCTTTCCTCCTGCACCACTGGTGCCAAGGCCTGCCTTTGCTGCCTCCACAGCCCTGTTCATTCTTCCCTCCTCATCCAGCTGTCATGTCTCCCCAGAACAGGGGCCTCTGTAGTGGCCATAGGATGAAACAACCCATTGGCGTGAAGATTGGGGGAGGGGACTAAAGCCTGTCTATGTCCTGAGAAATTGTCCAGATGGCCGCCTTGACAAAGTGACCTTGCAGTCCCAAAGGATATGTAAGATTCATTGGAAAGGAAGAGTGCTAGGAGGGGCTGGGAATGAGGCTTAGTGGGAGAGTGCTTACCTAAAATGCATGAAGCCCTGGGTTCTAGTCCTTAGTACCACATAAACAGAAAAAGCCAGAAGTGGTGCTGTGGCTTAAGTAGTAGAGTGCTAGTTTTGAGCAAAAGAGGCTCAGGATAATGCCCAATCCCTGAGTTCAAGCCCAGGACTGGCAAGAAAGAGAGAGAGAGAGAGACAGAGAGAGAGACAAAGAGACAAAGACAGAGAGAAACAGAGAGCAAAGGAGAGAGAGAGAGAGAGTACATGGAGTAGAGACCATCATAACCTAGGCACAAATCTGCCAGGACTATCCTGGGCTATTCAGACAGAGAGGCTCCATCAGTGCGTGAATCTTTGGTACCTTTGCCGTGGACTGTGTCCTACTGTGACCCTACTCTGGGCATCCAGGCTGTCCGGGAGGGATCTGCACTTCTCCCGGCTGGTGCTGGTGCTCTGGTCTGTCAGGTGAGGGCTAGCCCTGATCTTGTGACACACACAGCAGGAGGAGCTGGCTCAGCTGGGGGTCCCTGGCCCCCCTCCCCTGTGTGGCTGCCCCATCCCCTTACTACCCACGTGCCCCTGTGCGTTCTTCTCTTCTAGGAGCTCTCAGAAAACTTCCATCTTGCCTCATTTGTTTCTTTTCTCTTTCTTATTTTTAAGGTTATCTGTAATTTTTTATTCTTTTTATCTAAAAATGCTTAAACAGAGGGGCTACAGTTACATCTCTCAGAAAAAAAGTACTTTTCCTTTTGAACATTGCCACCCCTCTTTCCCTCTTCCAGTTTTCCCTTTCCATCTCACCAACAAGTTGTACAGTTCATTTTCAGCATCGTATCTAGTGAATACCATTGCTGCATTTGTTTGAAATCCAGTTCTCTGCTCAGGAGTGGGGGCTGCCTGGGGAGGGGACCCTCTCTGCATTGCTCCCTGCTGCCACCATGTGCCCATGACTCATGCTGTGGCTGCTGTGCTCACTGGAATTTTGGAAATGCTCAGAGGTGAGCAGGAAAAGGTAAGAGGAGGCCCTGGCTCCATCTTCTCCCCACAAGTGTCTGCAAGGAGCCTCCAGGATCAAGAGAGGGGAGGAGAGGAAGAGGTAGAGGCCCTCAAACTGTGTTGGGCTTAGAGATGTTCATGCAATGGTACTAATGAGCAAGTATGTACATATAGCAAGCCAGCCAAGACTCTCTTCTGTTGGGAAGCTTCCGGAATCCCCCTACCTTGCTCTGTCTTATGTTGGCTTCAAACATTAAAATCAGCCCTGTTTCATCGCAGCATCTCCAAGTGGACCCTGCTGTGCTCTGTGGAATTGCTGCCTGTTACAGCTGGACCACAATGTTGAGCTGCCTCCTCCAGGAAGGCTGCTGGGATGCACTGCCCTCTGACTGGGCTCCCCCCACACCTAACCTGCCTTTGCTGTGTGCTTTGCCTCTCTTACCACCATGCTCTTACCACCTCCCTGTGTGCTTTGGTGGGAAGGCTGAGCAGGTGCTGCCCAGGCTGAGGTGGGCCCTGCCCTGCCTGCCTGTCAGGCTGCAGGCTGCAGGGCCTCACTCTGGCCACTGGGTGTCCTCTGCTGGTTCAGCTGGGCACTGCCACTGCTTCCCCTGAGTCTCCAGAACTTCCTGGGGAGAAAGAAGCTCTTAGCCTGTGCCTCTGTCCCTCCTCCCTTCCTGACAGCTCCTCTGTGCTCTAGCCCTCCTGATCCTTGACTAGCAGCCCCATTCTCAGCAGCCTCTCTCCACATGGCCTTCCCCATGGCTCTATAGCTCCCTGTCCTGAGCATCTGCTTTCCCCACATCTGCCTGTCTCTAGCACCAGAGTCCATGAAGCATTCCTCCTGATGCTGAGGGCTGCCTCTCCCAGCTCAGTGTCCTCCAAAGTCCTTGATACACATCACATTACCCCTGGACTACCCTAACCCTGTCTGTGACCACTGTGTCCTGTGGGGAGTCCAGCAGGCCTGGGAGGGCCCTCACCACAGGCCCTGGGGACTCAGTCCTTGCACCTAGGAGGCCTTGCTCAGATGCACTCTCCTCCCATCTGCCCTTGTCCCTCTGGAACCTGTGTCCACTCTGCAGACTTGATGTCACACACCCTGTCCCCACAGGGGACTCAAACCTCTCTAGATCTGTATCCCACATTGCCCATCCTACTGCCTTCCTGCTGGGCAGCCCTGCCCCCGGGGGCCACACTACATTGTCCTCACAGCCCATTTCCTCAGCTCCCTCCCTCAAAGGAGCTTTTCACACTGCCCTGCATCTAAGCCCAGCTCTTCCTTCCCTTCCCACAATGCGCGTCCCCTCCCCTCAGCACTGGTGTCCAGCTGACATCATCTCCAAACTCTGTGTCTGCCCATCACCTTCACTGCTGTAACCCAGCATGTAGAACAGTGCTGGGCACACAGTTCTATCTGTAGCCTAATCAGTCATTACAGGTACCTACCAAGCTCTGGCTAGTTACTGGTCACATGAAGGTGACCCTGACAGTTCTCTGAGAGATGTGCAGGCAGGGAGCCTTTCCTATTTGAAGCACTTATTAAACCTGGGGACTCATACACTGAGCCAGAGCACCCTGTCAATCTTCTTCGAGCTCCCTTAGCCTAAGGAGGATCCTGGGGCTTCTGGGGGCAAGATACAACCTTTACCTCACTGCCCCTTAGGGCTCCAAAGAAACAGCTGGAAAAATCAGATCTGCTTTGCCTCTAGCCTCGTGATGTTGATAAGATGTTTCTGGTCCTCAATTTCTCTATCTGTGAAATGGGGAGATGACCCCAGTTCAGTGTGCCCCTCAGGCAGGGCTAGACGCTTCAGAACAGAAGACACGTTCTGACAAAGGTGCCAATGAACACGGAGAGGGCGGGGAGCGGTTCCCTGACCGCTGGTCATCCCATGTCAGAACTGAATGCAGACATGCAGACTACCTCCTGTTCAGCCTGTGGGGTTGTGTGGAGGGGGTTGGCTCTATTAGTATATAATCAGATGGGATTGCCCCAGGTTCCAGGTGTTCAACACTCTGCACCCTAGGTTTCCTGATACTTGGAGGCACCTGGTTTCAGGCAACTGCTACTTAGTGAGCCAGACAGCCCAGCTGTCCTGCCTAGCTCTGTGCTTTTCCTGGCTGGTCCTGGTTCTGGGTGTCAGCACCAGGGGTGCCAAACTCTCTTCCTGTCCAATGGGCACCCATGGCTGTGGGTGGCCACAGTGGCCACTGCTGCCCTTGCTGCTGCTGATGCTGCTGAGCCCGGTGAAGGCTGAAGCTGAAAAGGAGCTGGATGAGTCCGGAGCCCAAGAGCAGCGGGACAGACCCAGAGAGGGGCCTGAGCTGACCCGTCCTTTGGAGATCCACGGCTGGCCCACAACCATCATATACCGGGGCTCTGAGGTGCGGGCGGGTTGGGGGTGAGGAGCCATGTGGATGCCATTTCTTCTCTAGCTTCAGTGTAAGGGAAGGTCTGGAGTGAAGATCCCTGAGAGCATTTGCTCATTTGCCCACTGGCTTGGTATGGTTCTGGGGCTGAAGGCACCAAAGTGTGGAGTTAGGATGGCCAGTGCTCCACGGACTCCTGGCAGTTCACAGCTGAGACTCAAGACAGGATCGGGGAATGGCCAGGGTGGAGCCGGCTCGCTGTGTACTCACATGAGTGCTGAGGGTCACCCACAGTTCCTTTGGGGATGGACGCCATGTTTGGAAGTGTGTGGATCTGTTGTGGGTGATGTCAGTGAGGCTTTGTGTGTGTTGGGGAGAGGTTTAAGCCTCACTGAGTCAGCTGGCATCTGTAGTCTCTCTATGTCCTGGGTCTCTTCGGCTCTAAGTTGATCTGTACCTAGGGGAGGGGTCTTTCTTTTGATGTCCTCATGCTCCTTTTCCTCCCTTGGGGCCAGAGTGCCTGGAAGGTGCCCAATATCTACCTGGTAGTGTTCAAGGAATCCGAGAGGGAGCAGATGGAGAGTATTGTCCAACGGCTACAGAGCCAGGCTGCCAGCCAGGGCCTCATGTTCGAAGTGCTACACGTCTTCAAAGGCCTCTTTCCTGGCATCCTGATGAAGTCCGACAACTTGGGCCCACTGGACCTGGTGAGCCCCAGCTCAGGCATGCACGTGCCTAGGCCTGTGCGCATCCCTTGGTTGACACACTCAGGGGACAGCAGACACTTACTGAGTACTGAGGGTCTGTAGCTCAATGATGCTAGTGATGCCAGCCTCCTCAGGCAGTTTGCTTGTTAGTCTGGCCAATTCCCCTATGGTACTTTGTCTATTCACCCTCATTTGAGGGAGGAGGGATCTCCGTGTACACGGGGGAGCTGGGTTCCCAGCTTCTCGTGCAGCTGGCCAGTGTCCTTGGGTTGGTGCATTGCAGCCTGGGTGCACAGCTGAGGTGAGAGAAGGTCAGGTTGGCTCAGGATGATGCATGTGTGAGGCATGCTCCAGGGAAGGGATGGGTCTGAGCACACACACTCTGCCCTCAATTCCTGCTGTTCCCTTCTCCTGTCCCATTGGCTCAGCACCCAGATGCCACCAGCAGGGTTCATAGCACTATGCACTGAAGACAGGAAAGATTAGGAAAAGAGTGGACTCACAGGATGGCCAGTGCTGATATCTGATGTGGACATGGATTCCAGACCCCAAGGACTTCCCCCACTGTCCAGCCTGCCTAGAACTGGCACTGCCTGGCTCCCAGATGAGACGTGGAAGCTGAATCCCTCCTGCCACTCATGTGGGCTCAGCTACTAGTTGTGGGGGCACTGGTCCCAGCTCCCTCGACTCTTATGCCTATTAGAGGAATGTGACCCTTGTCTTCTGGTCCATGGAGGGGGCCTTTTGGTTACCATGGGAACTGGAGGGATCAGATGCGCCAAGTGCTGGGTGCTGCTGCCTAAGTGACTCATGAAATTGAAATCCTGTGTCCTTGGTGTCTGCAGGTTCAGAGGCTGAAGCCAGCGAAGTTCATCGAGGAGGATTCCTTTGCCTTTGCACAAAGCCTCCTGTGGAGCCCACATCTGATTTCCCCTCACTGGAATCCGATTCGGAGCACCATGTGGAACATACAGTGGATTTCTCCTGAGTGGAACCAGTTTCATAGCTTCAACCACAGCAGTAAGACCACAGCTGCCATGGCCCACCTCTCTTCTCTGTCCTGGGACCTCACCTGACCCTCTTCTCTCTGTTCCCTCTAACCCCACTTGGACTGTGCCCCTCCTGGTGTTCTGTGCACAATAATGGGACAATTGGCTGAGGTCCATAATTCTATTTTTTTTCTTTCAAATTAGGGGACTTGAATTCAGGGCCTGGGTACTCTCCCTTAGTTTTTTCTGCTCAAAGATAGTGCTCTACCATTTGAGTCAAAGCTGTACTTCCAGCTTTTGGATGATTAATTAGAGTTAAGAACCTCACAGTTTTCTGCCCAGGCTGGGTTTTGAACAGCCACCCTCAGATCCCAGCTTCCTGAGTAGCTAGTATTCCAAGCTTGAGCCACAAGTGCCTGAATAACCATCTTCTTTTCCTCCTCTTCTCTCCAGCAGGCCGTACTTGCCTTAAGAGGAAACTGAACTTGACTGTGACTTACAGTCTCTGTTCTATATAACTCTCAGTCCTCAAAACAACACCAGATCTCCAGAGCTTCCCTCAACTAGGTCTCTGTCCCCAGGCCTCTCAGGAGGGGGCCAGGAAAATGGCAGTGTGTGGGGGACAGGGGTGTCTCAGTGACCCTGAGCTGGGGAAGGCAGTAAGGGCACCTGCTTGGGAGAGGATCAGAGGTTCTGGCTGGACCCTGTAGTGTTGGACGAGCCTGTGCAGATCTGGGTTTGGTTTGGTGCTGGGCCTCAGGTCTGGGGGTGAGCCCAACGCCTTCTCCTTATGCACGGATCTCAGGGTGTGAGGAGCCACCTCCCTTTCTAGGCCTTTGCCTTAGCTGTGAACAGGCCGTGTTCAGCCTTGTCCTCCCCACTGTTTAGAGACTAAGGGGAAGCAGAGGAAGTGTCTTCAGGACTGGAAGGTGTGATGGTGGCGGGCTGTCATTTTGCTCTGCCCCAGCTTCCCACCTTTGTGTGGTTTCTTGCTTACCATTCTTTATTTCTGTTTCTCTTTCTCTTCATTGACTTATTATATTTATTTGATGAGTGGTATTGGGCTTGAACTCAGGGATACCCATGTGCTCAGCTTACTTGTGCACCCTGGCACACTGCCATTTGTGCCACACCTCTAGCATGGCATTTTACTAGTAAATTGGAGATGGAATGTAGAGGATTTGGCTGCCTAGGTTGGCTTTGAACCATTAATGCTCTACATCTCTGCTTTCTGAGTAGCAAGATATGTTCTGTTTCTCTTATAGAGTCTTGGGCTTTGCACTCAGGGCCTCATGCTTGCTAGGCAGGTTCTCTACCACTCAAGACATGTATACAATAGTTACTGTTTAGATAACTTCTCATATTTATGCCAGAACCTGGACCACAATCCTCCTTGTTATGGTTACTTAGTAGCTGGGATGACAGGCTTGTGCTACTGCACCTATCATTGGTTGAGGTGTGGTCTTGTGAACTTTTTGCCTGGGCTGGCTTTGATCTACCCATTCTCTGACACACAAATAGCAGGGATGACAGAAGTGGGACAGGGTGCCCAGCCTTCCTCTTCATTCTTGTGTGAGGCCACTCTGCACTGGATTTAGTGCTACTTGTTCATCCTGCATGAGCTCACCTAGAAAGACCTCTATTTCAGATAAGGTCTGGTGGTGGTGCTGTCATTTGAATCCAGGACCTCACATTTGCTAGGTTACTACTTAAGTCACACCTCTAGCCTCCAGATTGATAGGTCTTAAAGGACATGGTGTGTCTTTTCTATGGTACTAGTGACTAGCTCTCCTGAAGGTTTGGAGTAGACACAGTCCATTTCCTGCTCCCTGGTGATGCCCATGATGTCCTTGTCCCTTCCTGGATGAATGGAGACAGGGCTAAGGAGCCCCTTCTAGAATCTTCTCAAGGGCTTGCTGGAGGAGACCCTTTAGGAGTTGTTGGACTGGGACAGCGTAAAGCAGGTCCTGTATGGATGGGGATAAAGAAGGCTGGGCTGGCCCTGCCCTGTCCCTTTACGCATAGAGGCCACAAGGCACAGCCGTTTGTTATCCTCAAACCCAAACCTTGTAAAAGAAAGGCAATAGGAGGAGATGGGCAGAACTTGGGGGGAGGAAGCCACAAGCCAAGAAATGCTAGCAGCCACCAGATGGAGGTGCACAAGGCAAGTGAAGCTTCTTATCTTCAGGGGGAGTGCAGCATGATCTCTCGATCTTGAATTTCTGATCTCCAGAACTGCAGTTCTGCTTGGGCAGCAATAGAAAGTGTGCTGCTGTAATTCTGCCTCAAGAGAACCAGTAGGAGCAGGTTTCTGAGGTCCTGCCTCCTGGGCTGCTCCCAGCCAATGACAGAGCTCAAGGTAGAGCTAGGCCAGTAACAGGCAGCATACTATTGGGGAGTTTCCTGACTCTCTTTGATTGGCCATCGACATGGCTTCGGACAGCTCCCTGTCTCTAAGTCTCACTGGCCTTGTCAGTAATTGAGACCCACTAGGAGTGGCTTGGGAGGATTTTTAGATGAAAGACTGCACAATTGAGAAGCAGAGCATGCCATCATTGAGTGTCATATAACATGATGCTCTTGGTTCTCCCTTTTCTCTTCTTGCACAAATATCATTGTGGGAAGACAAGGACAACCCCGTGGAGGTGTATCTCTTGGGCACTAGCATCCAGCCTAATCACATGGAAATTAAGGGCAGGATCAACATCTCTAACTTTGAGAGAGTGCCTGAGGAGGAGTGGCAGAGCACCAGTGCGCCCAGGACACAGGTGAGCCATCCTTCCCCTGCCCATCCCAGAGGAAGATGAGGACCACCAGACCTGGAGCCCCATGGCCACCCTCTCCAGCCATCACCATCCATTCCCAGTCCTCAGCTGTAGGGCGGGCATTGCAGTCCATCCAGGCTCTGTTGGGAAATCGTGGTGTTGGTGGCTTTCTCATCTGGTCCTTGTGTTGGTGGAGCAGGAACGCAATTGTGAAGGCCATGGCACCCACCTGGCAGCTCTGGTCAATGGCCAGAGTGTTGGCGTGGCCAAGGACATCAACATACACAGCCTGCGTGTGCTCAACTGCCAAGGGAAGGGCACGGTCAGCGGCATCCTCATGGGTGAGTGGCAGACCCCAGCAGCTCCTTTGGCCAGATGCATTGACCTATGTTGGGTTCAATAATGAACATCACTGTTGATTTGGAGGGAAGGAGCTGGGGAGGGCAACGTGCCCCTCTCCAGGCAGTCATCTTGTTCTCAGTCATCTCTCTTCTGTCAGGTTTGGAGTTTATTTGGAAAAAACTGGTCTCCAATCCCTCCAAGCGCATGGTAGTGCTGCTGCCCCTGGTGAGTGGGTACAGTCAGAGCATCAACGATGCCTGCAAGCGCCTGGCAAGGGCTGGAGCAGTGCTGGTGGCCGCTGCGGGCAACTTTCAGAGAGATGCCTGTGCCTACTCTCCAGCGTCGTCTCCTGAGGTAGGTGCCAGCAGGGCTTCCTGCTCACACGTCCTGCCTTGCAGGTTGTCAGAGGGCCAGCATCCCCAAACCCCAGTGTGACAAGGGGTTTGGCTAGCCCTGCCTCACCTTCAAAGGCCCTGCCATATTCCCTCCTCCATCACATCCTCCATCTGTGCCAGCCCTCTCCTCCTGATTGACATTTGCAGAGCCACTGCTTTGTGTGGGGCTTGTGTGGGCCAGGCTGTATCCCATCTCCAGGTCTTCTGTGCCTTGGAAGGAAGGGAAGGTACAGAGGCAAATGGGCAGTGCTGCCCTCCCCTTTCCCTCTCCCTCCTTGCCCTGCACAAACCTTCAGACTATTGCTCTGGGTGTTTTTCCAGAGATGCTGAACTTACAACCACCTGCATCCAGCCTGGCTCACTGTGGTTTGTCTCACAGCACTCTGGCTTCTTGATAACAACATTGTCAATTTAGTGTTTTTATCCCATTATTGTACAATCTCTACGGGGCATCAAGAGTAGTGACTGAATCCTGTAGAAGCCCTGGGGCAGGCTAGGGTATCAGCTGTGCCCAGGAGCCAGATTTTCCTCTGGAGAAGACACTTACATGGGAGTCAAACAGGAAGTATAGGCGTTGATTAGTTTGCCTCATGCAGCCTTTCCCTCAACTCTTTGCCACGTTCCAGGTCATCACTGTTGGAGCTGTCGATTCTCAGATCCAGCCACTCATCCAGGGTACTCTCGGGACCAACTATGGATCCTGTGTGGACATTTTTGCTCCTGGGAAGAACATTGTCAGTGCCTCCAAAGACTGTAATGTTTGCTATGTAACACAGAGTGGAACTTCGCAGGCAGCTGCCCATGTGGCTGGTGAGTCACCATGCCACTGCCTGGACCACCAGGATTCCAGCGGCCCCTTTGGCCAGATCGTCCATAAGCTTGGCTATGAGCAAGAGGACCCAATGTGCAGACCTGATGGAGATGGTGCCATTTTGCATCACTGGGGTATAAATTGGTGTTTACCTGGTGAACACAATGGCCAATACCAAGGCCTAGAGATAGGAGAACAAGATGTGTTACTTTCTATCTTTCGCTAAGCAAGGGATTGCAGGTGGCTTCGTTTGGGAAGAGCACATGATGTGTGTATATGTGTGCATTTGTGTCTTAAAAGGAGTTCCCAGCTAAGATGCAGGGCCAGGCTATCACCTTGTCTGACCTCTTCCTCCTCCATCAGGCATTGCAGCCTTGATACTCACTGCCCAGCCAAACCTCACTGTGGCTGAGCTGAGGCAGAGGCTGATCCACTACTCTATCAGAAATGCTATCAATGACACCGGGTTCCCGGAGGAGGAGCGATTCAAGACTCCCAACCTGTTGGCTGCACTGCCCCCCCGCACCCAGGAAACAGGTGAGCAGGGCAGGTGGGTGGGCAGAGGCCAACCTGGGTGTGAGAGGCCCGTGTGGAGGTGACAGTCCCCTACCTGGTCTACAGAAGGACTGTCCTCCCCAGATAGGACTCCAGACTCAGGGTAATTATTTCAACACTGAAGTTTTAACTAAAAGTTTCATGTGATATGGAAACTCCTCTCCCTGATGTAAGACTGAAACTTTCTCTGGATTCTCTGAGTGTACTGTGCCCCCAGAGCCTCATTACTCATGGCCTTGTTGCAGGTGAACAGCTGTTCTGCAGGACTGTGTGGTCAGCACCCTGGAACATCACACTGGCAGACCCTGCAGTGGCTGAGTGTGACCCGGAGGAGGAGCTGCTGGGCTGCTCCAGTTTCTCCCAGAGTGGGAAGCGGCTGGGCGAGCGTGTGAGGGTGAGCTGCACACTCTGTGTGCCCAGTCCTCTGTCCTCTGGATTCTAACTCCTGTCTCGACTTCAGAGGTCTGGGCAGGGCCAGGTGCTCCTGGGGGACTCTGGACAGACAGCACCCTCATGGGCACAGGAGGGAAAAGACAGCGGTGACTTCGGCTCTCTGCCTTGCCTAAAGCCATCTCTATGCTGGGTGTTTTTGTCTCATGCCTGTTGTTCTAATGACTCAGGAGGCTTAGATCTGAGGATCTTGGTTCAAGAGCCAGTCCAGTAAATTTCATGTAGTTCTTATCTCCAACTAAACGTGAAGGGGCGTTGCAACTCTGCTGGTAGAGTGCCAGGCTTGAATGATAAAGCTGAGGGACAACAGCTAGGCCCTGAATTCAAGTCCCAGGACTGACACACCCCTTCCTTCTCCCTGCCAACCAAGAGAATCCACAGTCATGACCCTCAGGTTGGGATGACAGAGGCTCTGTGAGTTGAGAATTTCAAAGGTACAGAAGCAGCTCATGAGGTTCCCATACGCTGGGTGGGCCTGTGAGGGGAAGAGGGCTTACAGGATATGGTAGGTGAGCATTTCTGTGCAGAAATCAATGTTAGGGAGCTTTCTTAGGAGAGGCCCGATGGGTCAGGGGGCCCGTAGGCCCTGTGCTGCTGTATCAGGTACCCTTATTACAAGGCATTGTCAGTGTTGGGAAGATTCATCGGAGCTGCACATGGCAGGACACCCTGCCTGGAACCAAGCAGTGCTGAGGACTCAGGAGCCAGAACTTGCAGATGGGTCCCTCTCAGACCAGGTTCCCCAGTCCCTAAACCTGTTCACAACAAGTTCCCATTTCTCTCTTGGACTCTCAGATCCTCAGAAACAGACACGTTTGCCTGGCATTTGGAGATAGCCAGGTTTCTGCGGTGGCCAGATGCTGCCTGCTCTCCCGAGCCAACTGCAGCATCCAGACAGCTGCTCCATCCTTGGTGGGGATGAAGACCTACACCCACTGCCTGGATCCTGACCAAGTCCTGACAGGTAGGGGCTGGTCCCACCAGAGTGAGGAAAATGACCTACCTCCTGATGCTCAGGAGACGTGTCCCATACACTTGGTCCCCATGAGTGTGAGCAGATGATATGGGAGTCTCAGGACCCACAGCCAAACAGGATGTGCAACTTGCATGCTATGTGGCCTTGGACAAGTGGCTTCACCTCTCTCTTCCTCTCCTGCCTCTGTAGTGGTGATAAGAAGGGTTACATGTGACCTCTGGCTTGGGCACTGGGAGCTGTTTTCCCTCTGTGTGGGTAGGCTTCCCTAGTTCAGGCCTGTCAGAGTGGGGCACATCTCAGGTTGATCTAATCAGTAGCTAGCAAGTTTCTTCTCAGCCCTGTGCCTTAGTTTCCTCATTGTGAATGCTCAGCTCTAATCCTGGACAGTTGCATTCTAGTGGCCACTGTCACCAACCATCACTCTGAAGTCCTTTCTCTGGGCTAGGGACTTTCTTTTTTGGCGGAGGGTGTCCAGGTGTGGGGCCTGAACTCGGGGCCTGGGTGCTGTCCCTCAGCTCTTCAGCTCAAGGCTAGCACTCTACCAGTTGAGCCACAGGACAGCTTTCGACTTTTTTTTTGCTTCTCTGGTGCTGAGGAATGGAACCCCGGACCTCAGGCATGCAAGGCAAGCGATCTACCACTAAGCCACCTTACCAGCCCTGGGCTAGGGACTTTCTGTAACAAACCTGCTCAGGAAAATATCTGGAAGTCATGGGTGAGGGCTGCACATAGGAGCTAGGGACTGTTTTTCTTGGTCTGGAGCCATTCTTAGAAGGAACTTGGTGCCAGCGGGGAGGTTTAGTGGACAGTGAGAATTATCTTGAATCACTAGATTAGGAGCTGACCTTTGCCAGGTAAGTACTGGGGAGTCTGAAGTTCTGGAATAGTAAGGGTTAGGTAGGGTTAGAAGTTGGCTGGATTAGCATCAATCAGATGAACCCAGTGGCTAGAGTCTTGTCTGGGACAAGAGCTCTATGTGGCTGCTGGCCTGGCAGGAAACCTGGCCTGTGGCAAAGCTGGCAGAGCCACAGGCACTCACTGTGTGGCTCATGTCAAGTCCTGCATGCAGGTAAAGTTGCCGAATGTCTTTCCTAAAGCCACAGAGCTGGGGGAAGGGCTCTGGTCTTGGTTACCAGATCCTAGATCCTGCATGGGCAGTACTGGGACTTCCCATGCATGTTTCTGCTTTAGCTAAGCAGTATCCCTGTGAGTTCCTGCTATTGCTCTAGCTGTTTTACAAATAGGGAAACTGAGACTTGATGAAGTTCAGCAAAATGCCCACAATTTTACAGCCAGGTGCACCTGATTCTCTAGCCCACAGACTCAGGCTTATGCCGGAATGCTCTTGGTGATGATGCATGAGGAAAGGTCTTGAGGAAGGAGGGGTTTGGGTAAGCAGTGGTTGATCATTGCAGGCCTGGGGACCATGCCCCATGGCTCCACTTCTTTGGTGGAGAGGAGATCATGGAAACTATGGATCAGAGCGGTTGAGCTTCTCTCCCAAAGTTCTACAAGTCAGATCACCAGCAGAGCTATGCTGGAAGTCCTCCTGCTCAGCCCAATGACTCTTCCACTCAGAGCTGCTCCTAGGTTTCCTTGGCTTTAACCCTTACAGAGAAAGGGATGTGGTAAGGGAACCACGATAGTCTTCCACATTCAGTGTGTGAGCTGTCCCTCCTCTGTCCTAGGATGCAGCTCCCATTGGGGGATAGATGACCCTGGTGTCTACCAGCATTCTTCAAGGCAGCAAGTTTATCAGCATAGAAAGTGCATGGGGCACAAGAAGGCCAGTGTCCATGCTACCTGCTGCCATGCTCCGGGCCTGCAGTGTGCAACGAAGAAGTACAGGCGTTCCAGTCCCTTGGAGAAGGTGAAGGGTTGGGCTTGTGGGAGATGGGGGGTGGAGATGGCTGGGGCCTGCATTGCCCAGGGGAGGACCTGAGCACCTGTGCTGTCATGTGCAGTGTGTGTATGTGTGTGTGTGTGTGTGTGTGTGTGTGTGTGTGTGTGTGTGGGCATGTGCTTGCGCATGTGTTTGTATGAGTGTCAGTGTGAGTGTGAAGGCTTGCTTTTGTTTCTGGCCAGATTAGTAAGGTTTGCTATCCAATGCCCTGTCCCCCTTTAAAGATAGCACAAATAAATATGGTGTAAAGAAATGAATTGCTGAGACTGGACACAGTAATATAATGCTGTGCCTGTTTCACCTGCTCCTGAGAAGGAACAAATAAGAGTTCAGTTTGAGGCCCACCTGGGCAAAAAATCAATAAAAATAAAAAAAGAGATTCTATCTGAAAATTATCTAAAGCAAAAACAGCCAAAGTGGTGACTAAAGTGGTAGAGATACTGCTTGGCACTTATGAGTTCAAACCCTAGTACTGCTTTATTTTTAAAGCACCTGTATTCATAACGATACTGGAGACTGAGATCTGAGGACTGGGGTTCAAAGCCAACCTTGGCAAGAGAGATTATGAAACTCATGCCCTTAATTAACTGCCCCCAAAAAAGCCAGAACTGGAACTGGGTTCAGCTCTGGAGTTTAAATGCCAGGATTTGTGTGGGCACACAACAACAACAAAAACAACAAAAAACCAAAAAACAAAAGAAACACAAAAAAACCAAAGCATCACTTCTGCATTTCACAAACCTACTGGGAGATGTTCAGGGCTGGAATGCCTGAGCAACCATGGAAGGTTGGAGGAAGAAGGCAGATCTCTGAAGGGAGGGCAGGTCACACTTGGCCTCTTGGAGTCTGAGAGCTAGCCTCTAGAGGCCATGGCAGGAGGAGTTTGGGACGTGAGGCTGGTGGCTCTGGTCTGGGATGAGCTGCAACAAGGAGTGGAGGGCTGTTGCAAGGTCTTGTGGAGCTGCTGGGGGGATGGAGTTGCCATCACTGGGTGGGGAAGGCTGTGGGAGGTGTGGCCTGTGGGGAAGTGGGAAGTGGGAGGGGCTTTGGTTTGTTGAGATGTCTGTCTGGGCTGCAGTGTCCTGGTAGGCTGGGGCTGAAGCACCCTGAGGGAGTGGTAGGCAGTGTTGGACTCAGCCCCTTTGGGGTGTGAGGGGCAGAAGCAAGCCAGGTGCTCACAGTTTGGTCCCCACTGAGGGTTGCTGGGAGGGACAGTGTAGCAGGTGGCTTAGAGACCTGACCATGCATGCGGGACCTGGCCTTACTTGTGCTGTCTGGACTCTGGCAGGTCACTGTGAGCTGTGATGCAGGCTGGACCCTGACCAGCTGCAGTGCCCATCCTGAGACCTCAGTCACCCTGGGAGCTTTCCCTGTGGACAACACCTGTGTGGTGAAGCACCAGAACACTGACAAAAGAGTAAGGGCCAGTAAGGAGTTTATAATAGTCACCGCCATCTGCTGCCGCATCCAGCTCTCAGGTCAGCCATAGAGTGAATGGAAAGACCTCAACCTGCCGGGTGGTATTGATCAGGGCAGGGCTGCAGGAGGGGATATATGGACTGAGAGAACTTGGTCTCATCTTGAGTGCCCCTCCGGGAGAAGTACAGGAATACTCCCCATTAGGAGCTTGGAGGGGGTAGATTTCACAGCAAGAGGGGCTCCTGACAGCCCAGCTAGAAGACAAGTGACAAAATCACCTTTCACATACATTTGGCTCCAACCTGGGGGAGGTCCTTGGACTAAGAAGAGCCAGTGTTAGCAGGAACAAGTGAGGGTGACCGGTGTTGAGGACCCTCATGGAGTTCTCACATTTTAGAAACATCTTTGGACTTACTGATTGAGAGAAGCAGCCCCAACTAGGACAAGAATATGTCAAATGACCATAGGGCCATGCCTCACTTTCTCTTTGCTATCCTCACTCTGTTCCACCTCTAGCTATGTCGCTGACTGGGATCAGAGAGCGACAGATTACACCTCCATCCCTTGTTCTTCCACCCTCCTTTCTGCCCTATAACATATATACTAGCAACCTTACTTTATAGAGCAAGAAACAGGGCCTGAGGGAAGAGGGCCTGCCAAGCACAGTGAGGTGATATAAGGGGAGGTGGCTGGTTTGGCAACTTATTGCTGCAGGAAACAGTGTATGAAGGCAGCCAGAGCATGGCCTGCTTGCTCTAGGGCTGCCACCTGTGTTGCGGGGTGGAGGGGTGGTGGTGGTAATGGGCCTATTCTTATGGTGGTGTCCCTCATGGGGGCTGGGTGGGCATGTGAGGGGTACAGGTGGCATGTGTGAGGATTGGCATCCCACATGTGAATAAGTATCCAAATAAACTAACACTGGTCTATCCTTTGTTTCTCAGTTGCCTTTGTGTGTCATTCTGGGGCTTGAACTCAGTACCTGAGCACTGTTCCTGAGCTTTTTTGGCTCAAGACTAGAATCCTACCGTTTGAACCACAGTTTTACTTCCAGTTTTTTGAGATAAGGCAGACTTTCCTGCCTGGATTGGAACTGAGGTCCTCAGATCTCAGCCCCTTGAGTATCTAGGGTTAGAGGCATGAGCCGTTGGCACCCAGTTTTCAGTGGCCTTTTTAAGGCAAGCTGATTTTCTGACCTGTTTTGTTTTTGTGACTTGATATTTATTGCAGATTTTGCTACCATTTTTATTTTTAGTTGTATTTGACTGAGAAGGAGAGTGCTTGGCTCAGCTGGGACTGGTAGAGAGACTAGGAAGTCCCTCTGGGTACTCATTTTACAGGAATGTGGTGAATGTGGATCTGTACACACCCCAAGACCTACACACAATGTGGTGCCTCACCCTAGGATCTGCTCTACCACTCAACCAAAGTTCCCAAGCCCTTTCCCATCCCAGGCCCCTGTCAAGGGGATTGGGCCAAGCACAGGGAATGTTCTTGGAACCCCCTGTTCACACACCTGCAGATGTTTCGAAGGAGTCAAGGTTCTTGACTTGAAACCAAGCCTGGAATGTGAGTAGCTTTCCAACTATCCTACTGCTACAGAGTTACTGTTGGTGTCACACTGCAGCACAAGTCCCTTGCCAATGGTGAGATGGTATCTGCCAGGTCCTCAAGACCCCAGAGAAGAACAAGGGCTAAGCATGATAAACCTCTTTCCCAGGATGTCTTCTATTTCAGCCTGCAGTGATCTCTCCTGGCAGTAGGTGGCACGCTCAGTCAGGTTTCTGCAGCACCTCTAGAGCCATAAGAATTAAGAGCTTTCCAGTTAGGGGAAAGGAAAGTGTCTGGGTTTAAGGAGACTCCAGGTGACAAGAATTTGGGAGAGGCTGGGTAAATACAGTCCCTATTGCTATCTACTCTTCTGCCAGGGACCCCTAGTGAAACTCATTCTATTTATTTCAGGCTGCATTTGAGTCATGATTGGGCAGTGAGTTCCATCCAGTTTAGAACACTGCTCTGCCAGGCTTCCCTATAGAATTCATGCAGCACATGGTGTCTCTGTCCATTTTATGAAGATAGTTATCCCATTCACTGTGGGAACTCCTGTCCCCAGCTAATATTGGCGAGTGTCACTATTTTAGGCAATGTCTACCTCTTCTCAGGCAGTGTAAAAATGATGGGATTTCAGCAGAGGCAAAACTCCTCCCAACCAGTCTTCTGACAATTCATTGTCACATGTGGGAAATGCTCAATAGTCAAGGGATGATAAAGGCTCCAATGTGAGATTGGGATCTCCAGTTCCACCATCACCTCCACTTGCCCCTTTCATGAAGGCCCAGGACCTACCCTAAACCAGCAGGAATCATACCTGTGCCTGAATAGCTTCCTACAGAGAGTTGGTCTCCATGATTCAGAAGGAAGTGCCTAGCCTGCAGGGAAGGAGAAATATCGAATAACACTAGGGAGAGGCCTCATGTGAGCACCCAGGACACAAGGAATGGGAACAGAGCAGGAGACCTAGCTTTTTAGAGGGGTGGGTGGGGACATGATTTGTACTGGATAGTGACTCCTTGGGAAAGCATTGAGCAGATTATGTAATTCCTGCTTGATTTGTAGACTTTGTGAAAGATTATAAAACATCACAAAAATTGGCAGTGAAAGTGACAACTCTTCCAAGGGAAGCCTATCACAATTGATCCTTTGTGGTATGACCTTGAACACAGTGCAGAGCAGGTTTGTTGACTGCAGCTAAGGATAATAGTGTGGTTGCTAGCAAAGCAGAAATGATGCTCATTGTAGCAACAATGTTACAATGAATCAAAGTGCAGAGTTCACAGTGATCCATATAGCTTCCCAGGAGGACAGATGCAGGTGCAGGGTGGAGGGCATTGTTTCCCTAGGAAATAATGGACTGGAAGTGGCAATTTCACTCCTGAATTTGGGCTCCTGAGTGCCGTTTCTGGTAACTACATCCCAACACATATTATCACCAACATTTTAATATGTGTCTCACACAATCTTACAGCAAATATGGGTATGGATAGAAGTGTGTGTGTGTGTGTGTGTGTGTGTGTGTGTGTGTCTGTGTGTGTGTGTGTGTGTCTGTGTGTGTGTGTTGGGGGGTTATAACAGAGCATATTGAAAATCAACTTTAGAATGTCACATTCAAAAATATAAGAACATTGGAAGTACTCCAAATCCTCCACTCATCTGTGTGCTTAGGAGGCACAGTTCTCTACAATGATGGTCTTCTGTTTCTTGGGTGTGGGGCTGGTTGCAGCTTCCAGCATTTAACTGGAGCCCATCCACCACAAGGGACTGCAGGAGGACAGTGGAAGAAAGGGCTACTCTAAGTGCAAGCAGGGAAGTCATGACCTTTGTCATGTGGCCCCACAGATGGAAAGCCAACCAGAAAGGCACTTTGGGACTGGTTGGGCCTCTTTGACTTGGCAACTCTAGCTGACAGTGGCAATCTGGCATTTTCCACAGCTCCCAAGCTCTGCACACAGGGAGTGTGAAATATGGCAGAAAGTGTATCTAAACATATGAGAGAGGGCTGAAACTGAGCAATTCAACATATAAAAGCTACACAATAAAGGAATGGTCTAGCTGGCACAGGTGGCTCTACCTGTAATCCTAGCTACTCAGGAGGCTGAAATCTGAGGATCATGGTTCAAAGCCGGCCCAGGCAGGAAAGTCCATTAGAGTCTTATCTCCAATAAACCACTAGAAAACCGGAAGTGGCGCTGTGGCTTAAGCGGTAGAGCAATGGCCTTGAGCTGAAGAGTGCAGGGACAGCACCCAGGCCTTGAGTTCAAGTGCTATGACCGACAAAAAAAAAAAAAAAGAAAAAAAAAAGAAAAAAAGAGAAAAGTCTGTTTCCACTCCTTTCCCACTGCCCTGGGCCTCTGAACCTGATAAGTGCTGGTGCTACACTGGGAAGTACAACTAAACTTGTGGGTGTTTTGTCACTCCTAAGGATTTCTAAGGATGTCACTCTTACAGCTTTCCTCCTTATAGTATTATTCATTGAGGAAAATAAAATTTCAAGGTGACTATCAGCATGAAAATTATAATGAGACTCACAAAACAGTGTCTCCTGAGCCAGATAGTATAGTCAATGCTAAGGACCACAGGAGTTATGATCAGGTAAAAACAAATGATTGCAGGGCACATGGTTTGAGACCACAGTTTATTCAATGTCTTCAAGATAAGTTTTAAGAAGTCAAACTGGATAAAAATTGTATCTGAAAGTACTTTTAATATCACTTAAAAATGTGTTTTGTGAGCAACCCATAACTTCTTTAGGATGAGGGCCAAAAGAGTACAGCTGGTATTTCCAAAGAACATGACATTTTTATTGCTCTTTTCAGTCTTAATCGTATCAGAAAGTACCTCCAAGAGCTTAGAGAATGTTCCAGATTTGATCCTGATAGCATTTCCTCAATGTCCAAGCCTAAGCCCAGATCTCAACCAGGCCCATGGGCAACTCTATATGGAGAGGGGGCCATATTAAACACAAATGTCCTTGTAAATGCAATTTTTCAGCCACTACTTTACAGCAAAAGGGAGTTTTACCACATTCTTTGCATCATATAAATGGGATATTCCCACTCTACATACTACAGACATTTAAATTTGCCCCCAACCCCACACCAAAAGGCAGCTCGCTTGTCTCCTGTATCATATAAAAACAAAGGAACTTTCTCTTGTGGCAATGGTGATGGTGATGATGAAGGTGAAGATAGTGATGGCAGTCGTGGTGAGGGTGGTGATGGAGGTGGTGCTGCAGGTGATTGTGATGGTGGTTGATGTCATGTTAGTCCTGATGATGACAGAGGTGATGGGAATGATGGAAATGGTGTTCTATGTGGTGGTGATGATGGCGATCATAGTGATGATTAAGTGATGGTGGTACTATTTTGTCTGGCGGTGGTAATAGTAGTTATGGTGATAGAGTGGATGGTGGTGACGATGATGGTGATGGAGATGATGGTGATAGTTGTGTTGATGATGGTGGTTGATGTAAGATGGTCTTGATGATTACGAGGTAATGGTGATGGAAGTGATGGTGGTGGTGGTGGTGGTAAGGGTGAGGGGATGATGATGAAGTAGGTGATGGAGGTTATAATGATGATGATATTGATGATGGTAGCGATTATGCTGGTCATGGTGATAGTGGTGGTGATGATGATGATGATGATGGCAGTGTTTGAGCAAGTCATGAGCTAATTGGGAGAACAAACAACTCTGAAAGTCAGAACCAGCTGGCTACAAGGAATCCTGGTATGGGACACTAGGTGTTCATTTTTATTTAGTCATCTTATGTCAATGGGCACGTGGGTTTCTGTGGTACATGATGATGGTGCTCTGAGTACCAATAGGCAAGGCCAGCCCCACGGCCCAGAAGAACTGAAAGAGGCTCTGGGCAGAGGGGTGACTGTCTTGGGCCAACAGCAAGGACCTGGCAGAAGGAGCCTCACCCATTCTCTAAACCCTAGTCTCCTTCTGACCTGTCCCACTGCCTCCTTCATGACTTCCCTCCCTCTGCATCCCCCACTGCTCAGCCACTGGAGCTGGACATACAGAGACGGCTGCATCCTGAGAGTTTAGGAATGGGCTGTGGGCACACCTGCATCCATGAGCTTCTGTTTCCCCACAGTCTCTGCACTACCAAGCACAGGGCAATGACCTGCTTTCCACTCATTCATTGAACATATAGAAACTGCTGGATCCTGAATGATGGGAACAGGCTGTGGAAACCACTGCTCCATCCACTTTTCTGTTTCTTCAGTCTCTACACCACCAAGCACAGGACCTGCTTTCCACTCATTCACTGCCTAGAATGAAGGGCCTTCTGCATGTCAGGTTTGGGATGAGAC
>NW_012267277.1:8157079-8165659 GCF_000151885.1 Dipodomys ordii | reverse complement strand
CCCCAAATCTCATGGGGAGTGACGGATAGAGATGGAGCCTGAACTCAGGCCTGACGTGGTTCTGAGGCACAGGCAAGAGCACCCTGGCCTCCACTGACCTCTGGCTGTGTCCCTAAGGACCAGGCTGCTGGGCTAAGGGGAGTGGGGCTCAGAGATGCTCTACTTGGCTGGGGGAAGCTGAGAGCACTGGCATGTTCTGCTCCTGACAGAGAGTCGGCCATCTGGGAGGCAATGCAGCGGATGTTTCCTAGGAGAGCTGTGCAGCTCTGCACTGAGAATGGGATGACTGTGGTTTCCTTGTCACATGGGTTTTCTAGACACTTCTTTGTCACTCCCTGGTCCTGTGATCTTGGGTAGTACAGTTTGTCTCTGACCCTCACGTCCCACAGGCTACAGCACAGTGACAGAGAACAGGACAGCAGCCCAGCTCCAGCCGCTGGGTTGGTGTACTTTGGGTGCATTCCAGTTTTAATCTCTGAGGCCAGGTCTCCTCACTGGGCCTCCTGAATCACAGGGAGGGTCAGAGGAGCACACTACCAGAGCCTGGCAGCCCAGGAGTCCACAATAATTAAATAATTCCCATGGTTCAAAGGAAATGACCATGTCTGCCTGTAGCCTCGGCTTAGAGTAAGGGTCTGTAACCCCATGCACCTCCATGGACCTGGTCTCCATTTTCTCCTCATACCTTGTGGTTCCATGGAGACAACAAGTGAAGGGAACACAGGACTGGAAGTCAGACTTGGGGTTTGGCCCCAGCCTTGCCACATAATTTACTCACTATGTGAGGCCTCAGCCTTGTAACCCATGAATGGGTACAGGGAGATCCCCTGGGGGCTCTTGGTGAGATGTGTGGGATCTCATGCCCAGGGCACACAGCCAGGGGAGGACACGGAGGCTGGCTGAGTGGATCAATGCCCACCTGCGTGTGGTCTCTCTTTCTCTCTCTCTCTCCTTCCCTCCTCTCTCCCTCCCTTCTTCTTCCTCTCCTTCCCTCCCCTCCCTCCTCTTTCTCTGGACCCTCAGCCCCCAGTCCCTCCATGTCAGGCTGTGGGAAGAAGCCGCCTATGACCAGAGCCTGCCCAACTTCAGCCACATCCAGATGAAGGTCATGGGTTACAGCGAGGACCCCCGCCCGCTGCTGACCCCTGAGCTGAAGTTGGGAGTCAGAGGGAGAGGAGAATGTGGCTCTCATGATGCTCAGAGCTGAATGGAGGCTGCCATGGTTGTCCACAAGAGTTTGGACAAGAATGAACAAGAAGGAACCCGAGCTCAGGGCAGGCAAGTATGCAAAGGAAGGAGGAGCTGTGGGGTCACTGAGGATGGGGGAAACATGGGAGTAAGGGACAGACAGCAGGGGATGTGGGACAGGCAGCCAGCAGCAAAACCAGCTCTTTGCTGTGTCAACTTGGCAATTCTCTTACTCTTTGGAGCCTCATTTTCCCTAATGGAATAGTCATTCCCACGTACCCAGGGGTGTTGTGAAGCTTGGAGTAATACATGTCTGATGCCTGGCACACAGTAGGTCCTTGCTTTCTCTGGATGTTTGTCATGAGTGCTGAGGACAAGGAAGCAGAGGACGTGAGTCCACTGCTGTCAACCTCCCAGTGACCACAGGCCAGGCTGTCCTCCTGCACGCCTGTGTCTGCTTGCTTGTGACTGAGCTCCTGACAAATCCACTTGTTTACTCATTCCACTGTTAGAACCTGGCACAAGCTCCCTTCTAGGCCTGCCTGGCCTCCAGACTCTGCAGCTCTAGTCTAGTAGTTAGAGTGAAGGAGATAACAGAGGGACCCTTGAGGTGAAGGCTGTGAGGAGAAGGGGTTGGCTGGAGATATGGATGACAGGAGGTATCGTCTGCACAGCAATCTAACAGTCCTGTTTCTTGAGCATTTGCAACATGCTGGGCATTGTGCAGTGTGCTTTGCACGTGGTTTATTAGCTTTGAGACTCAGAAACAGGCTCAGCAGTGTGTACTCATTTCTCCTCACCTTCCAGGGAAGGATTCAGAGGCTCAGAGAGGTGAGCTTTCTCTCCTCAGGCCTTGCAGCTGGTGACTGTGATCAGGTGATCTGACCAGGCAATCTGACTCAGGGTGACTCTTGACCTGCTACTTTTTGCCCCTGCAGCCTGCTGGCCTATTCCTTAGCCACTGCACCCTTCCCTTCCTTCTAAGATTAGCTGGACGTGGGCTCCAGGGAAGGCAGCAGCCCTAACTCATCTCCATCTGACAAGGAGGAGCCGTGCCCTAGGCCACAAAAGTTCCAGCCCCCACATGGGCCCACTGGACCCCTTCCAGACTCTGCCCCAATCGATGACACCCCCACATTGGATGACATAGCCTCAGAGAAGCAGGCCAGGCTGAAGCCCAACAACAAAGCTGGCAGCCATCTCTGAGGACAAAGAAGGATGCTGTAGTTCCAGGCCTCTGATAGCCCGAGGAGGAAGAATAAGACTTATACCATGGGTTGCCAGACAGCCCCAAGAACAGATGGCTGGGCTTTGAGCCTGACACACATTCCAGATATAGAGTATGATCCCTTACGTGTGTCTATTACAGAAGTGACTAAGCAAAGAATGAGAAAGATTAGCCGGGATGGCGGGATTCTCCTTCAAGTACCCCATGTAAAAAGTATTACAGGTACATCATGATCACAAAATAACAGTTTGCATTCAGAAAATGGTAGTAATTCTATTTTACAGAAATAAATATAATGATAGGTCCCCAGAAAGCAGTTTATTTCTGGGCTCCTGTGAAGCCATGGAGACCAGAGTCAAGCACCCAGTGTGGCAAGGGCCCTTGTGGATTCTGCTCTTCTCAGGAGTTTTGAGGAAAAGTCCTTACTTGGCTTATTTGTTCCTCCTCCCCCACCCCTGTTTACCTTGCTCGCTGAGGCCACCTAGTGTCTGTGATTCATGCTGTGGCTGTTGTGCTCACTTTAATTTTGGACAGGCTTAGAGGTGAACAGGAAAAGGGGAGTGGAGGCCCTGGCTCCATCTTCTCCCCACAAGCTCCTACAAAGAGCTTCCAGGATCAAGAGAGGGGAGGAGAGGAACAGGTAGAGGCCCTCAAACTATGTTAGGCTTAGAGATGTCCATGCATGAGTGTGAATGAGTATGTAAATGCAGAAAGCCAGTCAAGACCCTGGTCCGTTCAGAAGCTTCCAGAATCCCCTTACCCCTGCCTTATCTTGTCCTGGCCTCAAACATTAAAATCGTCCCTGCATGCCCCACCCTAGCATTGCTAAGTGGATCCATCCTGCTGTGCTCTGTGGATGTGCTGCCTGTTACAGCTGGACCACAATGTTGAGCTGCCTCCTCCAGGAAGGCTGCTGGGATGCACTGCCCTCTGACTGGGCTCCCCCCACACCTAACCTGCCTTTGCTGTGTGCTTTGCCTCTCTTACCACCATGCTCTAACCACCTCCCTGTGGGCTTTGGTGGGAAGGCTGGAGCAGATGCTGCCCAGGCTGAGGTGGGCCCTGCCCTGCCTGCCTGTAAGGCTGCAGGCTGTAGGGCCTCTCTCTGGCCACTGGGTGCCCTCTGCTGGTTCAGCTGGGCACTGCCACTGCTTCCCCCAGAGTGTCCAGAACTTCATGGGGAGAAAGAAGCTCTTAGCCTGTGCCTCTGTCCCTCCTCCCTTCCTGACAGCTCCTCTGTGCTCTAGCCCTCCTGATCCTTGACTAGCAGCCCCATCCTCAGCAGCCTCTCTCCACATGCCCTTCTGACAGAAGTGCAGGCAGCTTTTCCTATTTGCCAGCCCTTATTGCACCTGGGCACTGAGCCGCAGTGTCCTTCTCCAGCCTCTTCCAGCTCCATTGGCCCAAGGAGGAGCCTGGGACTTCTGTGGACAAAATACAACCTTTATCCCCTACCTCTTGGGGCTCCCAAGAAACAGTTGGAAAAATCCAATTCTACTTTTCCTCTAGCCTCATGTTTCTGGCCCTCAATTTCTCCTTCTGTTAAACAGGGAGATAACCCTAGATCAGTGTGCCACTCAAGTTGACTTCAGAGGAGCAGAAATGTGTGACAGAGGTGCCAATGAATATGGAGAGGGGAGGGGACTGCCTGACCCCTGTTCATCCCATGCCAGAACTGCTGAACGCAGACATGGAGACTCCCTCCTGTTCAGCCTCATCTGACTGCACAGGAGAACGTTGCTATACATATGTGCCGGCATGTGGGGATCTTTAGCTTTATGAACCTCTCCTAAGGGTCCACTATAATTGAGGGCTTGAAGATTGAGGTGGTTCAGTTAGAAGGAGGTGGATTTTTGGAGGACAGAGCCTATGGGAGGCCCTTTGGACACTGGGAATGTACCCCTGGAAAGGACTGTGGGACTCTCTTCTATGCTCCTCTTTACCCCTCGTCTTTCCGCCTCTTGCAAACGCTTCCTCTTCCTCCTCCTCCTCTTCCTCTTCCTCTCCTCTCTCTCTCTCTCTCTCTCTCTGTCTGTCTCTCTGTCTCTGTCTCTGTCTCTGTCTGTCTGTCTGTCTGTCTGTCTGTCTGTCTGTCTGTCTGTCTGTCTCTGCCCCCATGGAAACTGTGAGCCTTTTGTTCTTCCTCACAGCCACTGCCACTGCTATCTTTGTTGAGGAAGCTGCCCAAAGGGGAGTTACAGACACACTTCAGTTGCCAACAGGCCACAGGAAAGAGAACTTCCACCTGATGCTCTTAGGCAACAATTGAACACAGCTGTTCTTTTTGTGACAAAAAGGTGGTGCTTCATGGAAAGGAGCAAAGGAGTGCACCTCCCTCCTCTACATGTCACTGAGGACCCTGCTGGTCCATGGCTGGTCCAGTGCTGGTCCTGTGGTTCTTCAGAGGCTCTGCAAACAGGTGGGAAGGGCAGCAGCTGTGAACCCCCAAGGTCCCAGCTCAGCACTGAGAATCTTCTGCTATCTGCCAAACATGCTCAAGCCACTGGAGAGAGCCCCCATGGGCTGGGCTGCCGGTCCCCCCTTTCACCCTTCTGCCTGGTGCTTTCTGGATGCTTGTCCCTTTGGGTTCTTAGCCATGTGCTAAGAAATCTTTACAAACTCAGTTGTTTGCAACACTGGGATGTGATTGCATCTCTGTGTCATCTTAACCCAGGCTATCTCTCTTTGTGGAGGCCTAGGTGGGGTTGGGATGCAGGGCCCAGAAGGAAGAGGGGGAGGCCAGAGAGGGATCCAGGCTAAGTTTAGAGTGCTGGGAGGAGATGGGTGGGAAGTGAGGACTCCTCCATGACACTGAGTGGAGTCACTCACAGTCACAGTCCAGGGGAACCCTGAGGGGACGGTGACAACTCAAGGTGAGAGACAGAGACCTGAGGGTAGGACTCGTGTCCAGTTCCATTAGGATTTGGGACTTTTTTGGATACCCGCCCACTTGCTTCTTGGGCAAGGGCCATCTGACAGAGTGTGGAGGGCAGGATGAGACTGAAACCGGATGCTCCAGGCCTGCGGATGTGTGTGGAAGGGGGTGGGCTCCACTAGTATTTAATCAGATGGGACCGTCCTGGGCTCCAGGTGTACAGCCCTCGGCACCTAGGTCTCTTTCCCCCGACTTGGAGACACTGGGCTGCAGGCGGGCCCCACACCCTGAGCCAGACAGCCCGGCTGCCCTGCGTGGCCATGTGCTTGTCCCTTCACGGGTCCTGGATCTGGGCGTCAGTGCCAGGTGCACATCTCTCCTCTTACCCGATGGGCACCGATGGCTCTGGGAGGCTGCGGTGGCTGCTGCGGGCCCTGCCGCTGCTCCTGCTGCTGCTGCTGAGCCCTGCGAGGTCGAGAGCCCACGAGCCGCTGGACAGAGACAGGGAGAGCTTGGGGCTCACCCCACCATTGGAGGACCACCGTGAGCCCACACCCATCATATACCGGAGCTCTGAGGTGCGGGGAAGGGGGGGGTAGTGAGGAGCCTCGTGGATGTCATTTCTTTTCTGTCCTCAGTTTCCCCAGTGTAAGGGAAAATCTAAAGTGAAGATCCCAGAGAGCCTTTTGCTCATTTGGCCTCTTGTTTAGCGCGGTGTGGGAACTGTAGGCACCAGATGGGGAGATCGGTTAGCAGAATCTGCCAGGACTGGCAGCAGTGCATGGCTGCACCTGGAGGCAGAGGGTCGGGGGAGCGGTGGGGTGGGGGCTAGGGCTTGTAGTGCACTCAGACCGCCTGCCTGAGATCTGGCTGCGGTCCCAAGGTGGCCGGGGTGGGCGCCAGCAGCAGGCATGGTGTAAGCAGGTACTGGTGATGTGTCTGGCTGCTCAGAGGGGATGAAGGGGGGAAGGAGACTGGTTGATCACAGCTTGCAAGGCCCCAGAGAGATGGCTGTCACAGTCAGGCAGCTGCTGTCTCTTCCTAGCCACACCTGACTTGCTCGGCCTCTGGGATGGGTGGAGAGACCCAAGGGGCCTGTGCTGGGCCACAGGCTGCCAGGCCCTTGATCTGCTTCAAAGCACTTTTGCCTTATTCCCTGGGTCTTTTTCCACCTTTCCAGGGATCTTGTGGGGCTGTGGTGCGGATAATAAGCCATGAGCTCAGCGTGGTGCACTCCAGTCATCCCAGTGTTAGGAAGGCTGAGGCAGGACGACTGTGAGTTTGAGGCCAGCCTGGCTTCAAAGCAAGACTGTGTCTCAAAAAATTAATTAAAATAAGTAGATAGATCATAAAGAGGGCATTTCCAGTCATCACTGCCCATCTTCTGTTGCCCTCTCCCCCATATCTACTGTACAAGGCTGAGTGTCCTATCCTAAAAGGTGCACGAGCAGAGGCTGGACAGCCACCGGGACCAGGTAGCAGAGGGTGTTCATCCCTGGTGGGAGTTTGTTCCAGGAAGTTCCTCAGGTCCACATGGTCATCCCATGAGCATTTTGGTGGAGTCAGATTTAGAATGCATGTGTGAAGTGTGTTGGGATTGGAACTGAGTGCATCGCCCTTGCTAGGCAGCATCCACCACTTGAGCATCCCTCCAGCCCCTTGGTGCTCTCAATGTCTTATTAGTACACATGAGTTGTCTAAAGGGGTTTCATTGTGGTATTTACATACATGCATACAATGTGCTTGGATCCAATCTACTGCCTCAATCTTGTTCTGGCTATTTTTCCCTTAAGGTCAATGGAGCTGGGATGGTAGGTGCCCACTACCATGTCTAGCTATTGGCTGAGATGGGCCCATTAGGAGCTGTTGGACTGGGACAGGGTAGAGCAGGTACCATATGGACGGTACACAGCAGTCCCTTCACTCATAGAGCGGCCCAGAATGAAGACTTCTTTGTGTTTTACAAGTGGAAAATCTTTTTCAACCTATCCTTCCATTACAGTAAGGAGAAACCACGGCCCACAGAGCCTCTTCTCTCCCTGTGGAAGCGGCCTTGCTCTGATTCCCTGGACTTGGTGTGATGTGGGTAGTGCAGTCTCTGGAATACAGAGACTCTGAGGCACAGGATGGTTAAGTGGCTTGCTCCTGGCCAATAACTGTTGGGCGTGGTAGGGCTCAGATCCATATTTTCCTGGCTCTGAAGTGTGCGAGGCTTCTTGGGCTGCTTCTGGTGGGGAAAAATGGAGATGTGTTAGACTGGGAAGGAGGTTGGGACACTGGGTTGACTAGGAGTGATGGCTTTTAGACAAAGCTGCAGGGGTGACCAGATCTGTCTAGGGCTTGGAGAGCACATCTGTGTGCTCCCCCAGGGGCCTGTTGCTGAGGGTGACATACAGTTTCCCTAGGAAATGGATGCCTTGTTTACAAGTGTGTGGATCTGTTTGTGGGTGATGTCAGTGGGGCTTTGTGTGTGTTGTGGGGAGGTTTAAGCCTCACCGAGTCAGCTGGTATCTGTAGTCTCTCTATGTCCTGGATCTCCTCGCCTCTAAGTTGATCTGTAGACAGGGACGGGGTCTTTCTTTTGATGTCCTCATGCTCCTTTTCCTCCCTTGGGGCCAGATTGACTGGAAGGTGCCCAACACCTACCTGGTGGTGTTCACAGAATCTGAGAGGCAGCAGATGGAGAGTATTGTCCACTACCTTCAGAGCAAGGCTGCCAGCCGGGGCTTCATGTTCGAAGTGCTGCACGTCTTCAAAGACCCCTTTCCTGGCATCCTGATGAAATCTGACAAAGTGAGCGCACTGGATATGGTGAGTCCCTGCTCAGGCATGTACTTCCCTCTGCTGGGGAAAGGCCTGCACTCACCCTCTGGTGGACACTCAGGAGACTGCAGACACTTATTGAGTACTGGTGTGTCTCTAGTTCAGTGATGCAGGTGATGCCAGCCTCCTCAGGCTGCTTCTTTGTTAACCTGGCCAATTACCCTAATAGTACTTTGTCCATTCACCCTCATCAAAGCAGGAGGGATCTCAGTGAAGAGGGACCACATGGCCTCAGAAGGTAGAGCTGGACCCCCAGCTTCTGGCTCACCTGGCCATTGTCTTTGTGTTGGTGCATAGCAAATTATGCCCGCAGCTAAGGTGAGAGAAAGGTCAGGGAGAGCCCAGGAGGGTGTGCAAGTGGGGTATGCTCTAGAGCAGGGAGAGGGATGAACACACACACACACACACACACACACACACACACACACACACACACACTATGTCCTCAATTCCTGCTGGTGTCTCT
>NW_012267277.1:8128673-8156244 GCF_000151885.1 Dipodomys ordii | reverse complement strand
CCCCCGCACTGACGTTGTAAAGCTCGTTTTGGACATGACAACTTACAAGATTCTTATTAGACCTGAATTTTGTAAAATTTGGGGCCTTGAACTCAGGGCCTGGGTGATATCCCTTCATTTTTTTTCAGCTCAAAGGTAGTGCTCTACCACGTGAGTCACATCTCTACTTCCAACTTTTTGCTGGTTAATTAGAGATAACAACCTCACAGACTTTTCTGTAGGAAAGGTTTTGAACTGCCACCCTCAGATCTCAGCTGAGTAGCAAGGATTACAGGCCTGAGCCACTGGTGCCTGAATAACCACTTTCATAATACCTTCTCTCATCTTCTCTCCTGCAGGCCAATCTTGCCAGAGGAGGAGGCTGGACTTGACTGTGACTTACAGTCTCTAATCTCTATAGCTTTCAGTCCTCAAAATAAGACCAGATCTCCAGAGCTTCCCCCATCTAGGTCTCTGGTCTCCCCCGGCCTCCAAGCCTCTCTGCCCACATTTCCTTCTGCCTGTGCAGAGAGAGGCAGAGGAGGAGACCAGGAAAATAACTGTATGGGTGGGGGTGGGGGTGTGGCGTCCCAGTGTCACTGGGCTGGGGAAGGCAGTAAGGGCACCTGCCTGGGAGAGGATCAGAGGTTCTGACTGCACCCTGTAGTGTTAGGCAAGCCGGACACAGATGCCTGGAAACGAGTGTGCTAGGTAATTGGAGATGGAGTCTAGAGGACGTCTCTGCCCAGGCTGGCTTCACACCTTTAATGTCCTAGATCTCACCTTCCCAAGTAGATAAGAGGCTTGAGACACTGATGCCCAACTTTATTCATTTTTTCCTCCTTTACAGTCTTGGAATTTACACTCAGGGCCTCCTTCTTGGGAGACAGGTCCTTTACCAGTTGAGCCATTTACATAGTAGTTATTTTCAGATAAGCTCTCATGTTTATGCGAGAAATATGAGACCTATGCCACAATCCTCCTTGGTTTGGTTGCTGAGTAACTGCTAGCTATCGGTTGAGATGAGGTCTTGTGAACTGTTTGCCTGGGGTGGCCTTGTACCTGGATGCACTGGTCTCTGACTCACAGATAGCAGGTATTATTGATGTGAGCAACTATGCCGAGCCTTCCCTTCCTTCTTGTGTAAGTCCACCTTGAATTGAATTTAGGGCCATTGGTTCATCCTGGATGATCTTTCACTGGAAAGATCTCTTATCCAGATAAGGTCTGGTGGTGGTACTGGAATTGGAATCCAGGGCCTCACATTTATGAGGTTACCACTGAGCTACACCTCTAGCCTCCAGATAGGTCTAAAAGGATCTGTTCTGGGGCCACTAGTGACCACCACTCCTGCAGGTTTGAAGTAGACAGTCTGTTTCCTGTCCCCTAGGGATGCCCATGATGACTTTGTCCCTCCCTGGAGGAGTGGGGGACAGGGCTAGAGTCTTCTAGAGTCTTCTCAAGGGCTTAGCTAGAAGAGGCCATTTAGAAGCTGTTGGACTGGGACAGGATAGGGGAAGTACCATATGGTCAGCTATAATGTAGGCTGGGAGTATCAATGCTGTCCTTCATTAATAGAGAGACCAAGAGCACAGGTGACCAGCCTGTTTGTTATCCTCAAACCTAAACCTTGTAGAGAATGCAGATTAGAGGAGGAGGTTCTGTGGAGATGGTAGAACTTGGAGTGAGATGGCTCTAAATCACAGAAAGCCAGCAACCACCAGAAAAAAAGAGGACAAGGACACGGAGGCTTGTTATTCAGAAGCTTCAGAGGGAGGGTAGCATGGCTGATCATTTTATCTTGAATTTCTGGTTTCAAGAACTGCAGTTTGAGTTGGTCAGCAGGACAACCATAGAGCTTGTGCTGCTGTAATCCTGCCTCAAGAGAACCAGTAGTAGGAGCAGGTCACTGAGGCCCTGCCACCTGGGCTGCTCCCAGCCAATGACAGAGCTCAAGGTGGAGCTGGGCCATTTGAGTTGATAACAAGACCCAGGCAGCATGCTATTGGGGAGTTTCCTGATTCTCTCGATTTGCCACCTACATGGTTTTGGAGAGTCTCCTATCTCTTTTTTTTTTATTGTGAAAATACTGTACAGAGGGATTATAATGACATGGGCAAGATAATGAGTACATTTCTTATCAAGCATTATAGCCTCCTCCTTTGTTTCCCCTTCCCATCCCTTCCCATACTTCCCTCATCCCGTCCCCCACTCAATCCTCCCCACCCCATCAAAGTTGTAAAGTTCGTTCTCAACATAATGACTTGTACATCTCTTGTCTCACTGGCCTGGTCAGTAAAATATTCCCAATAGGAGCTAGTGGGAGGACTTTTCAAAGATTAAGTTCATGTACATTCCTTGAAACAGTGTGCATAATTGGTAAGCAGATCATGCCATCATTGAGACACATGACCACCTGTAACATCATCCTTCCGGTTCTTCTTTTCCTCATCTCGCACAAATGTCACTGTGGGAAGAGAGGGACAACCCCGTGGAGGTGTATCTCTTGGGCACTAGCATCGAGCCTAATCACATGGAAATTAAGGGCATGATCAACATCTCTAACTTTGAGAGAGTGCCTGAGGAGGAGTGGCAGAGCACCAGTGCGCCTGGGACACAGGTGAGCCATCCTTCCCCAGCCCATCCCAGAGGAAGATGAGGACCACCAGACCTGGAGCCCCAAGGCCACCCTCCCCAGCCATCACCATCCATTCCCAGGCCTCAGCTGTAGGCAAGGGAGGGTGGGCATTGCAGTCCATCCGGGGTCTGTTGGGAAATCATGGGGTAGATGGCTTTCTCATCTGGTCCTTGTGTTGGTGGAGCAGGAGGACAATTGTGAAAGCCATGGCACCCACCTGGCAGCTCTGGTCAGCGGCCAGAATGTTGGCGTGGCCAAGGACATCAACATACACAGCCTGCGTGTGCTCAACTGCCAAGGGAAGGGCACGGTCAGCGGCATCCTCATGGGTGAGTGGCAGCTCCCATTCTGTTGTCTTTCCATCTGGCCATGGGGGCAGGGGCTTCAGCCAGGGAGGAGCAATGACTCCAGACCCAAGAGGGCATGGTAGCCTCTGCCACAGAGTACCAGTGGTGGAGTGGCAGAACCCTCAAGGTTGCCAGTGCAGGTGGAGAGACTGAGGGCTCAAGGGAGCAGAGACCCAGCCCAAGTGAGCTCCTGTTCCATGCTCCTTCTCCATTCCATGTGCTCTGTGCTTTCAGAATTCTGTGTCATTTGTCATGTGGGCTTAGATCTCCACAGACCCTGAGGAGACAGAAAGGAAGCCAGTTTCCCCTCCAAGCATGGTGGGGCTCATTTCTCTTAGTTTGGCTCCATATGTCACCTTGGCTGAGCAGACTTGGTGGAGGAACCAGCAACCCATTGTCCAGAATGTCCCAGGTTTCTTCATCCACTGCATGGAGAGCAGAGGTGGGGCCCGGGTCTGAGAGGTCCTGCTGAGAGCCAGGCCTGTCATGGCCATGGACAGGGAACAAGGAGGGAGCTCTGCACAGAGCTGTGGTGGCCAATGGCTGAGCCAAGGGCTCTGGACGCCACACCTGGGGCTGGCAGGTGACATCCATTAACAGTTAGTGAAGCCAGTTAGAGAGGGCGACTTGTCCAGGCTCACAGAGAAGAAACTGGCTCACAGAGAAGATACTGGGTGGAGGCTGACTGACCTTCCCCAAGAGCCCAGGCCCCTAGTCAGATGCTCAACTGCATGGAGTCCAGAGGTACACACTGCCCCAAATCTTATTCACAGAGGCTCCAGCTTTGTGTTCCATTGCAGGCAGGGATCAAGAGTCCCTGGCTCATCCCAGTGACCCCTGTGCCTGTCTCATGCCTCTGCTGATTGACCTTGGCCTTGACCTTTGCTTCCCAAAGGTGATGAGTGGAGGGAAGGCTTTGATGCTGGGCCTGGCCCAGGGAAGAGCAGCCCCTCTTTGGAGTCTCAGTCATGGCATCACCCGGCCAGAGCAGGGCTCACACAGAGGAGCTGTCACCTCCACCGCAATCAGCAGTTCCTCTGTGCACAGTGACTGAAATGAGGTGTGACTGAGCACAGAGCTTTGCACACAGCAGCGGTCTAATAACTACAGCTGTGACTGTGCTTGTCACCCCCACTGCCATGCCCACTCCCCCTCCCTCCTCAGCAGCTGTCCTCTAGGCATGTGGCAGTAAGATTCCAACTCCTCCCTTGGCCACCGAGGCCCAGATCCAGGAGTGGTTAAGGGGTCAGTGTAGCGACACAAGTGTGTTGCCAGGAGCTGAGCATATAGGGTTGTTTGCTGCAGGTGCCTGGCCTAGGCAGGTTTAGAACCCAGGACTCCAGGTCATGCTGGATGGCCAGAGGCAGATCATAGTTGTGAGGGAGCCCCATTTCCCTAGGATGGCAGCCAGCTGCCCTTGGAACCCTGGAGACCTCCAGAGTACCTGTGCCTGTTTTATAATGGGGTTGACCGCTGGCAGCAGGCAGCCAGGACAGGCTCAGGTTCCTGTGGGTGGGATGCTCTAAGAGACACTGGAGCCAGGCCTAGAGTGTGGTGGGTGATCGTGAAGTCTGCCTTCATTCTCAGAACACCAAGCTTCCACCCAAGACCTGTGTCCTGGACAAGTGTAAGGACAGGTTGTTGTGAGCATCTTGTAAACAAGTCATCTAGAGAGGCGGGCAGGGGAAGACCAGGGGACTGGCCAGTTTGCAGCTGCAATCTGATTAATAACTCCCATGTGCACACACGGGACACATGTGTGTGTGTGTGTGTGTGTGTGTGTGTGTGTGTGTGAACTAAGATGCATTTCATACAACACAGGATCATCGAGTTGTCAATAATGAGCATCACTGCTGTTTTGGAGGGAAGGGGTTGGAGGAAGGAAGCGTGTCCCTCTCCAGGTAGTCATCTTGGCTTTGTTCTGTCAGGCTTGGAGTTTCTTTGGAAAAAGCTGGTCTCCAATCCCTCCAAGCGCATGGTAGTGCTGCTGCCCCTGGTGAGTGGGCACAGTCAGAGCATCAACGATGCCTGCAAGCGCCTGGCAAGGGCTGGAGCAGTGCTGGTGGCCGCTGCGGGCAACTTTCAGAGTGATGCCTGTGCCTACTCTCCAGCGTCGTCTCCTGAGGTAGGTGCCAGCAGGGCTTCCTGCTCACACGTCCTGCCTTGCAGGTTGTCAGAGGCCCAGCCTCCCCAAACCCCAGTGTGAGAAGGGTTTGGGCTAGTCCTGCCCTTCCTTTAAACCACATCCCTACCTTAACCCCACCCCCTCGCATCGAATCCTCCATCTGTGGCATGCCTCCCCTCCTGATTGACATTTGCAGAGCCACTGTTTTGTGTGGGGCTTGTCTGGCAGTACCAGGAAGAGGACACCTGTTCCACTTCCCCGATTTCTGGGCCCTGAAATGTGGGGAAGCTGCTTCACTCTCCCTCTTCCCCTGAGACTGGCCCAACAGGCCTACAGAGATGCTGAACTTAAAACCACCTGTACCCAGCCTGGCTGATTATGCTGTCTTCTTGATGACAGCATTATATGTTTAGTATTTGTCTCCCTATTATGTACATTATGCAAGGGGAGCACTGTCTATATCCTGTGGAAGTCCCGGAACAGGACAGGGTATCAGCTGTGCTCATGAGCCAGATTTTCCTCAGAAGGGGACATATGTGCATAGGGCTTAAACAGGTAGTATAGGAGTCGATCAGTCTGCCTCTGAAGCCTTTTCCTCAGCTCTTTGCCACATTCCAGGTCATCACTGTTGGAGCTGTCAATTTCCTGGACCAGCCTTTCACCCAGGGACCTCTGGGGACCAACTATGGCTCCTGTGTGGACATCTTTGCTCCTGGGAAAAGCATTGTCAGTGCTGACGAAGACTGTACCATTTGTTATGTAAGAAAGAGTGGGACCGCGCAGGCCGCTGCCCATGTGGCTGGTGAGTCACTACGCCACTGTCCTGGCTACCAGGATTCCAGTGGCCCCTTTGGCCAGATCCTCCATATGCCAGGCTCTGTGCAGGAGGACCAAATGGGCAGACCTGGTGGTAATGGTGCACTTTGCATCGCTGGGCTTTGGAGGGTGAACACAATGGCCAGTACCAAGTCCTGGAGGTAATAGGACAAGCTTTCACTAGGCAAGGGATTGCAGGTGGCTTCATTTTGGGAAGAGCACATGATGTGTGCATGTGTGTGCATTTGTGTCCTAAAAGGAGTTCCCAGCTAGGACGGAAGGCCAGGCCATCACCTTGTCTGACCTGTCCCTCCTCCATCAGGCATTGCAGCCCTGATGCTCACTGCCCAGCCAAACCTCACTGTGGCTGAGCTGAAGCAGAGGCTGCTCCACTACGCTACCAGCAATGCTATCGATGACACCTGGTTCCCTGTAGAACAGCGAGTCAAGACCCCCAACCTGGTGGCTGCACTGCCCCCAAGCACCCAGGAAACAGGTGAGCAGGACAGGTGGGTAGGTAGAGGCCAACATGGGGTGTGAGAGGCCCATGAGATGGTGACAGTCCCCAACCTGGTTGACAGAAGGACTGTCCTCCTCAGATAGGACTCCAGGCTCCACAGAATTGTTGTAACTCTATAGTTTTTCCTGAAAGTTTCATGTGGTATCTTAGTTTCTCTCCCTTACCTCGGGTTGAACCTTTTTCTGCCATCTCCTGGTGTTCCCTAAGAGCCTCCTTATCCTGTTCTTGTTGCAGGTGGACAGATGTTCTGCAGGACTGTGTGGTCAGAATCCAGGGGCCTCAGGCTGACACACGCTGCTGAGGCTCACTGTGACCCGGAGGAGGAGCTGCTGGGCTGCTCCAGTTTCTCCCAGAGTGGGAAGCGGCAGGGCGAGCGTGTGGGGGTGAGCTGCACACTCTGTGTGCCCAGTCCTCTGTCCTCTGGATTCCAATCCCTGTCTCGACTTCAAAGGCCTGGGCAGGGCCAGGTGCTCCTGGGGGACTCCGGACAGACAGCACCCTCATGGGCACAGGAGGGAAAAGACAGCGGTGGCTTCGGCTCTCTGCCTTGCCTAAAGCCATCTCTATGCTGGGTGTTTTTGTCTCATGCCTGTTGTTCTAATGCCTCGGGAGGCTTAGATCTGAGGATCTTGGTTCAAGAGCCAGTCCAGTAAATTTCATGCAGTTCTTATCTCCAACTAATCGTGAAGGGGCGTTGCAACTCTGCTGGTAGAGTGCCAGGCTTGAATGATAAAGCTGAGGGACAGCACCTAGGCCCTGAGTTCAAGTCCCAGTACTGACACACCCCTTCCTTCTCCTTGCCAACCAAGAACATCCACAACCAGGACCCTCAGGTTGGGATGACAGAGGCTCTGTGAGCTGAGAATTTCAAAGCTGCAGAATTAGGTGACGGAGTTCCCAGACCCTAGTTTTCCCTGGGAAGGGTATGGGGCCATGAAGGTGAGGTGGGTGAATATTTCTGTGCAGAAGTCAATGTGTTAGGGAGGTTTCTCAGGAGAGGCCAGGTGCATCAGGGAGCCCATAGGTCCTGTGCTGCTTTATCAGGTCTCCTTGTCTCCACTTGGAAGCCATTATCAGTGTTGGGAAGATTCATCTGAGCTGCTCATGGCAGCAGAGCCTGCCTGGGCCCAACCAGTGCTGAGGACTCAGGAGCCAGAACTTGTAGAAGGGGTCCCTCTCAGACCAGGTTCCCCAGTCCCTAAACCTGTTCACAGCAAGTTCCCATTTCTCTCTTGGACTCTCAGATCCTAGGAAACAGACGCGTTTGCCTGGCATTTGGAGATAGTCAGGTTTCTGCGGTGGCCAGATGCTGCCTGCTCCGCCGAGCCAACTGCAGCGTCCACACAGCTGCTCCCGCCTTGGTGGGGCTGAAGACCTACACCCACTGCCCGGATCCTGACCAAGTCCTGACAGGTAGGGGCTGGTCCTGCCAGGGTGAGTCAGAGGCACTACCTCCTGCTGGGCAGGAGCCTTGTCCCACACTTGGTCCCCATGAGTGTGAGCAACAGATTTAGGAGCCTCAAGATTCATAAGCCAGATGTACAGCTTGCATGCCATGTGGCCTTGGGTAGGTTCACCTCTCTCTCTGTTTACCACTCTCTTCCTCACCTGCCTCAGTGGCAGCGATGAGAGGGATGGCAGATGGGCTCCGGCTTGGGCACTGGGAGCTGTTTACCAGCTGTGTGGTGGGGAGTCATAGTTCAGGCCTGTCAGAAGTGGGGCACAGCTCAGGTTGATTCCAACTGCCACTCAGTAGCTGGCAAGTTCCTTCTCAGCCCTATGCTTTAGTGTCCTCATTGTGAATGCTCAGCTCTAATCCTGGGACAGTATGCTTTCTGGTGGTCATGGTTATTGGCCATTACTCTGAAGTCCTTTCTTTGGGCTAAGGACCTTCTGTCAAACTTGCCCAGGAAAGTGTCTGGAAGTCATGGGTGAGGGCTGCACTGAGGAGCTAGGCACTGTGGATCTTGGGCTATAGCCATGCTCAGAAGGTGCTTGGTACCAGGTGGGGCTTAAGGGGCTCTAGGAATTATCTTGAATCACTAAGTCAGGAGCTGATCTTGGACAGCTAAGCACTGGGGAGTCTAAAGGCTCTGGAATAGTAAGGGTCAGGTGGGGTTAAAAGCTGGCTGGATTAGGATTTGCAGCAGTCAGATGAGCCCAGTGTCTAGAGCCTTGTCCAGGACAAGAGCTCTATGTGGCTGCTGGCCTGGCAGGGAGCCTGGCCTTTGGCAAAGCTGGCAGAGCCACAGGCACTCACTGTGTAGCCCATGCCAAGTTCCATTTGCAGGTAAAGTGGCTGAATTCATTTCTTAAAGCCACGCAGCCGGGAGAGGGGCTCTGGTCCTGGCTACCATAACCCTAATGTGGGCAGAGCCTGGGTCCTGCATGAGCAGTACGGGGACTTCCCAGGTATTTCCTGCTTCAGCTAAGCAGCAACTCTGTGAGTCGATGGTATTGCTCTGGCTGTTTTAGCAAATAGGGAAACTGAGCCTTGATGAATTCCAGCAAGCCATCCACAATTTTACAGCCAGGTGCCCCTGATTTCCAAGCCCACAGATCCAAGCTCAGGCTGATCTTCTAGCTGGTGATGGATGGGGAAGGGACTTGAGGTGGGAGAGGGTTGTGGTGAGAAGTAGCTGAACATTTCTGGCCTGGGGATCCTGTCCCAGGGCTCCCCTTCTTTCGGGGAGAGGAGACCATGTGATTCCCAGGAAACTATGGCTCAGAGCAGTTGAGCTGCTCTCCCAAGGTCCTACAAGTCAGAGCTAAGCCACAAGTCCTGCTGCTCAGGCAATGTCTCTTCTACTCAGAGCTGCTCCTGGTTTTCCCTGGGTTTGGATCCTAAAAATAAAGTACGTGATTGAGGGAAAGGGTGTCTGGCATCCCAGTGTGTGAGCTGGCCCTCTTCTGTTCCAGGCTGCAGCTCCCATTGGGAGGTGGAGAATCTTGGTGTCTTCCCACATACCACACCCAAGAGAGGTACTAATCTGCCAAGGCGGTGCGCGGGACACAAGGAGGCCAGTGTCCATGCTTCCTGCTGCCATGCTCCGGGCCTGCAGTGTACAACGAAGAAGTACAGGCCTTTAAGCCCCTTGGAGAAGGTGAAGGATTGAGGTTGTGGGAGGTGGGGTGGAGATGGCTGGAGCCTGTATCCTCTTGGGGTGGTCAGTGCACAGTGGAGGATCTATGCACCTGTGCTGTGTGTGTGTGTGTGTGTGTGTGTGTGTGTGTGTGTGTGTGAGTGTTGTGGCTTGATTTTGTTTCTGTCCAGATTGGTAAGGTTTGCTCTCCAGGTTCCCTGTCCCACTTTAAGGATAGCACACATAAACAGGGCATAAAGAAATGCAGTGCTGGGCTGAGAATGTGGCTCAGTGGTAGAGTGTTTGCCTTGCACACACGAAGCTCTGGTTTCAATTTTCTCAGTACAAAGTAAACAGAAAAAGCCAAAAGTGGTGATATGGCTCAAGTGGTAGAGTCTTGAGCAAAAGAAGCTCAAGGACAATTCCCAGGCCCTAAATTCAAGCCCCAGGATTGGCAGAGAGAGAGAGACAGACAGACAGACAAACAGACAGACACACAGACACACACACACACAGACAGAGACAGAGAGAGAGAGAGAGAGAGGGACAGAGACAGAGAGACAGAGACAGAGGGAAACAGAAAGACAGAGAGAGACAGAGAGACAGAGAAACAAGAAATGCATAGCTGAATCTCAAAACAGTAATGTAATGCTGTGCTTGTTATACCTGCTACTTTTAAAGAAGAAGTAGGATCTCAGTTTGAGACCCACCTGAACAAAAAGTAAAGAAATAATATCTAAACAATTAAGCTGGGTATGCTGTACAACTGGACTAGCAGCTTGTGTGCTCTCTCTCTCTCTTTCTCTCCCTGTCTCTCTGTCTCCCTGTCTCTCTGTCTCTCTGTTGCTCTGTCTCTGTCTCTCTGTCTCTGTCTCTCTCTCTATGTCTCTCTCTCTATATATAAGTAGCATAAATAGAAGGATTGCAAAGAACTATAGAAAAAAGGGCCAGAGCTGTGACTCAAGTGCTAGAGAGCCTGCTTAGCATTCATGAATTCATACCCCAGTATTACCTTTAAAAAAAAAAAAGCAACCCAGTAGTCTGTACTCATACCTGTATGTCGAGCTACTCAGGGAGCCGAGATCTGAGGATTGGGGTTCAAAGCCTGCCAAGGCAGGAAAGTTTAAGAAACTCTTACCTCCAATTAACAGCCTCAAGAAGCCAGAAGTGGAGCCGTGGCTTAAGTCTAGATTCCTAACCCCAGGATTGGTGCTCTCTCTGTGTCTCTCTCTGTCTCTCTCTGTGTCTCTCTGTCTTTGTCTCTTTCTCTCTCTCCCTCTCACTGTCTCTCTCTCTCTCTCTCTCTCTCACTCTCTCTCTTACACACACACACACACACACACACACACACACACACACATACACACACACAGGGCTGGAATGCCTGAGCAACCATGGAAGGTTGGAGGAAGAAGGCAGATCTCTGAAGGGAGGGCAGGTCACACTTGGCCTCTTGGAGTCTGAGAGCTAGCCTCTAGAGGCCATGGCAGGAGGAGTTTGGGACCTGAGGCTGGCGGCTCTGGTCTGGGATGAGCTGCAACAAGGAGTGGAGGGCTGTTGCAAGGTCTTGTGGAGCTGCTGGGGGGATGGAGTTGCCATCACTGGGTGGGGAAGGCTGTGGGAGGTGTGGCTTGTAGGGAAGTGGGAGGTGGGAGGGGCTTTGGATTGTTGAGATGTCTGTCTGGACCCCAGTGTCCTGGTAGGCTGGGGCTGAAGCACCCTGAGGGAGTGGTGGGCAGCTTTGGACACAGCCCCCTTGGGGTGTGAGGGGCAGAACCAAGCCAGGTGCTGACAGTTTGGTCCCCACTGAGGGTTGCTGGGAGGGACAGTGTAGCAGGTGGCTTAGAGACCTGACCATGCATGCAGGACCTGGCCTTACTTGTCCTCCTTGGACTCTGGCAGGTCACCGTGAGCTGTGATGCAGGCTGGACCCTGACCAGCTGCCATGCCCATCCTGAGACCTCAGTCACCCTGGGAGCTTTCCCTGTGGACAACACCTGTGTGGTGAGGCACCAGGGTCCTGACGAAACAGGAAGGACCAGTGAGGAGTTTGTAATAGTCATCGCCATCTGCTGCCGCATCCAGCCTTCAGGACAAGCATAGAGTGGATGGAAAGACCTCAACCTGCCGGGTGGTGCTGACCAGGGCAAGACTGGGGTGGAGACTCTTGCCCTGAGAGAACTTGTTCCCATCTGAGTGCCCTTCTCTGGCAGAGTTACAGAATGGGCCCCCATTAGAAGCAAGGAAGGGTGGTTTGACAGCAAGCATGGTTCCTGGCAGACTTATGAGCAAAGTCACCTTTCATGTGCATTTGCCTCCAGGAGTTGATACCGGTCTGCAAGAGGCACTTGGATTGAGAGGAGCCAGTGTTAGCAGGAACAAATGAGGATGACTGGTGCTGGGGACCCCTCATGGTCTTCTCACTTTGTAGAAACTTCTTTGGAATTACTGATTGAGAGAGCCAGCCCAGCCAGGACAAGCGTGTCTCAGGAGACCATAGGGCCATGCCTCAATTTCTCCTTGCTATCCTTGCTCTACTCCACCTCCAGCTATGTCTCCGACTGGGAGCACCTGCAGGAGAGGCTGACAGATCATATCCCCATCCCTGCTTCTCCTGATCCCTCTTCTGCTCTACAGTGTATGCACTGGTTACCCATACTTTATGGAGCAAGATACAGGGCCAGAGAGGGGAGGGCCTGCCAGGCATACAGTGCGAAGTGAGGTGATATAAAGGGAGGTGGCAGGTTGGGCACCTTATTTCTGCGGGGGAACAGGGTGTGAAGGCAGCCAGAGCCTACTTGCTCTAGGGCTTCTCCCTGGGGGCATGGGCCTTCTCCTGTGGTGGTCTCACTCCTGGAATCTGGGGGAGTATGTGAGGGTGCAGGTGGCATGTGTAAGGATCAGCTGCCCACATGTGAATAAATATCAGAATGTACCAACACTTGTCTATTCTTTGGGTCTCTGTTGGCTTTATGTGTCAGTTCTGGGGCTTGAACTCAGGGCCTGAGCACTGTTCCTGAGCCTTTTTAATCTCAAGGCTAGTACTCTACCCCTTGAGCCACAGCTCTAGTTCCAGCTAGTTGAGTAGTTTACTTGAAGATATGAGTCTCACAGACCTTCCTGCCTGGGCTGGAACTGAGATCCTCAGATTTCAGCCTCTTGAGTAGCTAGGATTAGGAGCATGAGCCATTGGTACCCTGTTTTCTGTTGCCCTTTTATAGCAAACCAATTTTCTGACCTGTTTTGCTTTTGTGACTTGATATTTATTCTAGGTTTTGTAACCATTTTTATTTTTAGTTGTATTTGAGTGACAAGGAGAGTGCTTGGCTCAGCTGGGACTGGCAGGGAGACCAGGAGCTCCCTCTGGTGCTCATCTTACAGGATCACAGTGAATGTTGATATGTAGCCACCTCAAGACCTACACACAATTGTGGTGCCTCTTCCTAGCCCAAGTTCCCAACCCTTTTTCCATTCCAGGCCCCATCAAGAGCACTGGGCCTAGCACAGGGAATGGTCATGGCACTGCTGCTCACAAACCTGCAGATGCTTCTGAGTCATGATTACGGTTCTTGACTTGAACCAAGCTTGGCATGTGACTAGCTTTCCAACCATCATGCTGGCATGAAGTTACTCTTGGTGCCACACTGCAGCACAAGTCCCCTGCCAATGGTGGGATGGTATCTGCCAGGTCCACAAGATCCCAGAGAAGAACAAGGACTAATCATGATAAACCTACCTTCCTGGATGTCTTCTATTTTAGCCTGCAGTGATCTCTTCTGGCAGTAGGTGGCACTCTCAGGCAGGTTTCTGCACCAGATCTAGAGCCATATGAGTTAAGAGCTTTCCAGTTAGAGGAAAGGAAAGTTTCTGGCTTTTGGGAGACTCCAGGTGAGAAGAGTTTAGGAAAGGCTGGGGAAATACAATCCCTACAATTATCTACTGCTGTGTAAGGGACGCCTTACAAAACTCATTCTACTCATTTCAGCTGGAATTGAGTTATTATTGGGCAGTGGGTTCTATGTAGTTTGGAAGAACCCTTCTGCTAGGCCTCCTTATAGAATTCATGTAGCACATGGTATCTTTATCCATTTTACAAGATAGAGTTATCCCATTCAGCGTAGGAACTCCTGTCTCTAGCGAGTGTTGGCAAGTGTCACTGTTTTTAGACAATGTCTACCTCTATTCAACT
Source organism: Dipodomys ordii (assembly GCF_000151885.1). Taxonomy (NCBI): domain Eukaryota; kingdom Metazoa; phylum Chordata; class Mammalia; order Rodentia; family Heteromyidae; genus Dipodomys; species Dipodomys ordii. The sequence goes on along the minus strand of NW_012267277.1, from coordinate 8,142,547 downwards.
AATGTATAAATGATGGTGCAAAACTCCTCCCAAACTCTCTTCTGAAAAATCAGAGCCAAAGGTGGGAAGTGCTCAATAGTCAAAGGTTAATCATGGCTCCAATGTGAGATCTCTATTTCCAGTTCCACTGCCCCCTCTGCTTGCTTGTTCTTGGAGGCCCAGGACTGACCCCAAGCCAGGTGGCTTGATACCTGTGCCTAAATAGCTTCCTACAGAGACTTGGTCACCATGAGTCAGGAGGAAGTGCCTGGCCTGCAGGGAAAGAAAGATCTCGAATAACACTAGGGAGAGGACTCAAGCGAGCAACCCAGGACACAAGGAATGAGAACAGAAGGAAGACTTTATAGGAGCAGGCAATGGGGGAGACATGATTTTTACTTGGGAGAGCCAAAGCTCCAGGGAGGATGTCTATAGACCATTAGCCTGAGTTTGGCATCTTTGCTTGACCTTTAAAAAGGAGTCTGGGGTAGAGGAAAGATCTCAGAGGGACCAGGACACCCACAGATCCTTACTGCAGAGTGGCCCTGACCACCCAGCCAGAGCAGAGTGTGGGAAGGGAGCATAGCTTCACCTAGGGCCGCGCCTCAGACCCTTGTGATCCGGCTCCCCACATGTACCTATTGTGGTATTTGGAAAAAAATGTCTGAGAGACTAACTCACTCATTTTTGGAAATTTTTTTTATGCTCTTACAAGCTAAGATCTCTTGTTCACATGAACGAAGCTTAGAATTAAGATTCCTCCTTAGTTTACTACTTTCTTTTGGACTTTTATAAACAGAGGTATCAGAGGAAAATTCCAGTCTGCTGGTTCAGAAGCTCAGAGGTCTGCACAGGCCTCCATGTCAGCAGGGAGGGAAGGGTGAGCCACATGCGCCTGATGGCTCGTGCTCTAGGTCTTTCAACTTTTGTCAGTGGCCACACCAGTCTGCCAGGAGAGCTGTGGGCAAGCTGCTCACAGGGTGCTTGCTCATCTGTCCCAGGGTACCTGCAGGTCCCACGAACAGCCTGGACTCAGGGAGCTTCTCCAGTATGTTGTGCAATTCCTGCTTGATTTGCAGACTTTGTGAAAGATTATAAAAACGTCATCCAAAAATTGGCAGTAAAAATGACAACTCTTCCAAGGCAAGCCTGTCACAATTGTCACTTTGTGGTAAGACATTAAAAACAGTCCTCAGCAGGTTTGTTGACTGCAGCCACAGGAATTGGGGTGGTTGCTGGTAAAGCAGAAATGATGCTCATTGCAGCAACAACATAACAATGAATCAAAGCGTAGAGTGGACAGCGATCCTGATGTGGCTTCCCATGAGGAGAGACGGCAGGTACAGGGGTGGAGGGCATCATCGTTTCCATAGGAAATAAGGGACTAGAAGTGGCCATTTCACTCCTGAATTTGGCTCCTGAGTGCAGTTGCTGGCGACTATAACCCAACACATATCACCGCCAGCATTTCAATGCATGTTTCACACAATCTTTCAGCAAGAATGAGTGTGCAGAGAAGTGGCGGGGGGGGGTGGGGTAGGGTGGGGGTGAGATCTAGTAGAGAGCATGGAACCTTCAGGAATTCAAAATCAACTTTAGAATGTCACATTCAAAAGTATAAGAACATTGGAACCACACCAAATCCTTCACTCATCTGTGTGCTTTGGAGGCACAGTTCTCTTCAATGCAAAAAGTATAAGAACATTGGAACCACACCAAATCCTTCACTCATCTGTGTGCTTTGGAGGCACAGTTCTCTTCAATGCTAGTCTTCCATCTCCTGGGTGTGGGCTTACACAATTAAACTAGAGCTCATGGACCACAAGGGACTTTTGCAGGGGACCCACTGTCTCCTATTCTAAGGGCTATTCTAAGTGCACAGCAGGGAAGTTGTCACCTCTGTCCTGTGACCCCACAGATGTAAAACAACCAGAAAGGCACTTTGGGACTGGTTGGGCCCCTTTGACTTGGCAACTCTGGCTGACAGTGGTAATCGGGCACTTCCCAAGGCTCCCAAGCTCTGCACACACTGAGTGGGAAATATGGCAGAGCATGCATCTAAAGCTGAAAGAGGGCTGAAACTGAGCCATTCAACACACAAAAGGTACACAATACAGGAAAGGTCTGTTTCCACTCTTTCCCCACTGCCCTGGGCTTCTGAACCAGCTGCATCAGGAGAATGCTACCTAACTGTAACTTTTAAAAATTATCTTTAAGTAGTTTTACAAAGAAGTTCCTATTCTACAAAACAGTATATGAGTACAAAGTGTCGGACAACATTGTCACCCATTTTTCTTAACCCATGCCTTCTCTCACTTTTTTTCTTTAATTGAGATTAGGGGATTACATAAATGTCACATATTTCACAGTATTGTGGAATAGTGATACTTAGAGTCACAAACACATTTTCACTTTCATAAGGCAAATTGTCATGATCATGGTCTATACAGTTTGTGACTTCTATGAACTTTGACAATACAAGTTATTTTTTCAGGGGATGTTTACATTTCTTTCCTTCTGCTTAGTGTAGGCTGTTCCTACTTATTCTATTCCTCCTCTTGGCTTCCCTCTGTTGCATGCCTATATCTACCATCTATATGGTCTAGAACATGGAGTCATTTAGCAAAGCTGTGACAAAATGGGTGGCTGTCCTTTGTTTCTTGAGTCCTGTTACTTTGCCATATCTTCTTGTATTTTGGCTTTAGTAGCCACATATCAAGGAGACCATGTGCCATTTGTCTCTTTGTTCTTGGATTACTTTGCTCAAAATAATCTGTTCTAGTTCCATCCATTTCCCTGCAAATGCCATTATTTTGTCCTTTCTAATGTCTATGTAATATTCCATTGTATATAGGTACCACAATTTTTGGATCCACTAATTAGTAGTGGGCATCTGGGTTGTTTCCAAATCTTGGCTATTGTGAACAGGGCTGCAATAAACATGGAGGTGCACGTGTCTTTGTATCCTGGTTCCTGTTGTTCTTTGCCATTTTTAGCTCTTCTTCTGTGAAGTCTCTCTTTAGTTCCCTTGCCCATTTCATGATTGGTTTGTTAGATTTGTGAGGGATTAGTTTCTTGAGTTCCCTGTATATAATGGATATTAGACCCTTGTCTGATATTTTGCTGGTAAATATTTTTTCCTAATGAGTTGGCTGTCTTTCTAGTTTGGTTGTTATTTCTTTATCTGTGCAGAAACTTTATTTTAAGGTAGTCCCATTTGTCCAGTCTCTCTCCAATTTGTTGTGACCCTGGGAGTCTGTTCAGGAAGTTTCTGCCTGTTCCTTTAAGTTCAAGTGTCTCTCCTACTCTGTCCTGCAGTAGTTTCAGAGTATCAGGTTTGATGTTAAGGTCTTTAATACATTTTGAGTTTGTGTTAGTGCATGGTAATAGGCTAGGGTCCACTTTCATTTTTCTGCAGGTGGCCACCGAGTTTTCCCAGCACCAGTAATTGAAGAGGTTATGATTCTTCCACTGTATGTCTTTGGCTCCTTTGTCAAATATCAACTGACTGTACATATGCGGCTTTATTTCTGGGTCCTCTAGTCTGTTCCATTGGTCTTCGGGTCTCTTTTTGTACCAGTACCAAGCTGTCTTTATTATTATGGCTCTGTAGTAGAACTTGAAATTCAGTATCGTGATCCCTCCTTCATTGTTTCTGTTGCCTAGAATTGCTTTGGCTATTCTAGGTCTTTTGTTGTTCCATATGACCTTTTGGACTGTTTTCTCTATTTCAGTAAAGTATGTTATTGGGATTTTAATGGGAATTGCATTGAACCTGTATATCAATTTTGGCAGTATGGCACTTTCACTATGTTAATTCTGCCTATCCAGGAACATGGGAGATCTTTTCATTTCCTGGTATCCTCTATGATTCCTTTATTTGGGCTTTTATACTTTTCATGAAATAGATCCTTTACATCTTTGGTTAGGTTAATTCTTAGACACTTTATTTTTTGTGTTTTGAGGTTATTGTGAATGGAATTGTTTCCTTGATTTCCCTTTCTACTTGTACATTGTTGGTGTACAGAAAGGCACCTGATTTTTGTGGGTTAGTTTTGTATCCTGCTACTTTGCCAAAGTTGTTTATAAGCTCTAAGAGTTTGGGGATGGAGCCTTTGGGATCGTTAAGGTATAAAATCATGTCATCTGCAAAAAGAGATAGTTTAATTCTTCCTCTCCTATGCAGATCCCTTTAATGTCTTTTTCCTGCCTTATTGCTCTGGCTAAGGATTCCAGAACTATATTGAATAGGAGTGGAGGGAGTGGGCATCCTTACCTTGTTCCTGTTTTTAGGGGAACTGGTTGTAGTTTTTCCCCATTAAGTATGATATTGGCTGTTGGTCTGTCATATAAAGCTTTTAGTGTTTTAAGGAATGTTTCTTCTATTCCAATTTTTTCCAGAGCTTTTAACACGAATGAATGTTGAATTTTATCAAAAGCCTTTTCCGTGTCAATGGAGATAATCATGTAGTTCTTGACCTTGGATCTGTTGATGTGATGGATTATGTTTATTGACTTATGTATGTTAAACCATCCCTGCATCTCTGGGATGAAGCCTACTTGGTCATAATGTATGATTTTTTGATATGTTTCTGGATTCTGTTGGCTAGAATTTTATTTTGGAGCTTTGAAAATGTTCACCAAAGAGATTGGTCTGTAGTTCTATTTTTTGTTGGGTCTTTGCCTGGTTTGGGAATGAGTGTGATATTGGCTTCATAGTATGAGTTCGGGATTATTCCCTCTGCTTCTAATTCTCTGAAGAGCTTGAGGAGTATGAGTATTAGCTCCTCTTTAAAGGTCTTGTAGAATTCCGTAGTAAATCCATCTGGTCCAGGGCTTTTCCTTGTTGGATGATTTCTGATTGCTTCCTCTATCTCGTTGTAGGTTATTGGCGTATTTAATTGATTTATTTCTTCTTGGTTCAGTTTGGGCAATTTGTATTTCTCTAAGAATTCATCCACTTCTGCTAGGTTTTCCTTCCTTTGTGAGTATAGAGTCTGGAAATATTTCTTTATTATTGTTTGGATGTCTTGGATGTTTGTTTTAATTTTTCCTGTGGCATCTTTGATCTTATTGATTTGGGTCTCTTCTCTTCTTTTTTAGTTAATCTTGCAAGTGGTCCATCAATTTTCTTGTTTTTCTTTTTAAAAAAACAGGTTTTTGTTTTATTAATTTTATTTACACTTTTCTTAGTCTCTGTCTCATTAATTTTAGCTCTTATTTTGGTTATCTCGCTTGTCTAGTGACCTTAGGTTCAAGTTTTTCTTGTGTCTGTAGCAGTTTTAGTTGCATCATGAAATTGTTTATTTGGTCTGTCTCTGTTTTCTTGATGTGCACACAGAGCAATAAACTTGCCCCTCAGGACTGCTTTCGCTGTGTCCTGTAGGTTTCTTTGTGATGTGTCATTTGCATTGAATTATAGGAACTTTTTAATTTCTTCTGGGACCCATGTGTTGCTCAGCAGTGTGCTATTTAATTTCCATGTGTTTGAGTTTTTTCTACTGAATGCCTGGTTATTGAGAACTAATTTGATTCCACTATGGTCAGATAAAATACAGGGGATTATGTCAATCTTCTTGTATTTGCTGAAATTCTTTGTATGAACTAAAATATGATCTATTTTAGAAAAAGTTCCATGGGCTGCTGAGAAGAATGTGTACTGAGTTATTGTTGGGCAGAAAACTCGGTATATGTCAGTTAAGTCTGTTTGAGATATGAGTTTATTTAATTCAGAGACTTATTTGCCAGTTCTTTGGTTGGTGGTCCTGTCCTTTGGTGAGAGTGGAGTATTTAAGTCTACCAGTATTATTGTATTTGGATCCATCATTTCCTGTAAATCGGAGAGTATTTGCTTAACATATTTGGGTGCACCACTGTTTGGGGTGTATAGATTGACAATGGTGATGTGCTCTTCTTGGGTTGTTCCCTGTATTATTATATAGTGACCTTCTTTGTCTTTTCCTAGTGATTTTAGTGTAAAGTTTATTTTATCAGATATCATAAGGCAGCTCCTGCCTTCTTGCTGGGGGCATTTGGACGGTAGATCTTCCTCCATCCCTTCACTTGGAGTTTGCTTTTATCTTTGGTTGTTAGGTAGGTCTCTTGAAGACAGCAAATTGATGGATCTTGTTTTCTGATCCAATCTGCAGTTCTTTTTTCTTTTTGTCAGTCATGGGGCTTGAACTCTGGGCCTAGGCGCTGTCCCTCAGCTCTTCAGCTCCAGGCTAGCAGTCTACCACTTGAGCCACAGTGCCACTGTTCTTTTTCGTTTGATTGGTAGATTGAGTCCATTAATAGTTATGGTTATTATAGAGAGGTCTATTATATTTCCTGTCATCTAACTGTAACTGTTACAGTTACCTTGCCCCACCCCAACTTTGTGCCATCTTTAGAATTCAGAGCATTCACCTTTACCTCATGCAGAGGACTTCCAACCCTTAACTCCTGACTATAAATTTGGCCCTGAACAAAGGACAGGCTCCATTTTCTGCTCTTCCATGGGAGAGGGGCCTTGTCAGCATCAGCTGGCAATAAACTGGTTCTCCTGATCGTAGGTGTGTCTGTGTGGTTTTCTGGGATGGGGTTTACAGAAAATACCTTCAAGAGTAAAGTAAACATTCCAATTTTGATCCTGATAGCTTTTCCTCAAGGTTCAAGACTAAGCCCAGATCTCAACCAGACCCATGGGCAACGTATATGGAGAGAGAGACACATATTAAATACAAAGGTCCATGTAAGCACAATTCTTCAGCCACTACTTTACAGTGAAAAGGGTTTTTTCCACATATCTTTACATCATTTTAAATGGGATATTCCTACTCAATATTACTGTAATTTTAAAATTTTCCCCACACACCAAAAGGCAGTTCGTCTTTCTCTCATAAAATATAAAACCAAAGGAGTTTCTCTTGTGGCAATGAAGACAAAGCCACCGCTTACCCCTCTCTTGTGTGTTCATGGGACACGAGCTTGGCAGCAGCTCTGTTTCCTTAGTCTCCACACAAGTGTCAATCCACATGCGGGACTCTGGTCCACTTGCTGGAGTTTGCCTGCCAACATCTCCCAACCCTCTAGGGGCCAAAGAAAGCTTTCCTTCAGAGCACATGGTCCTCCAGAGTCACACTTTCCCAGCTCTCCAGGTTCCTCTAAGGGCTTTGAGGATGAGATTCTGGTTTCTTGAGGTGCTAAGCACCCAGTGTTGTCAGGATCTAGGCACAGACTTCTAAGGGTCAACATCATCAAGGTCATTTCTTAATTCATTAGTCATCATGGGAAATTCTGATCCCTGAGGCAAAGAACAAGAAATTAAGGTTATTATAGTTAAAATGAAGGGAGAGATTTTCTACACCAAGTCCCTTATCTGTGTTCTATATGTCTACATCTAATCAATTAACTCTATATCTCTTAAAAGGTAATGAAAAGAGGCCAGTTGTAGTCCCTGAGGCGAGGTCTCCCCACCATGCCTCCTGGCATCATGGGGAGCCTGGCAGGCCAGGAGCCCACAATAACTGAGGAGTGACCACCAGGATGGCCCACGTGTACACGGAAAATGGAGCCTCAGCTTAGAGTCAGGGTCTGCTTACGAGTCTGAGACCCTGTGCCCCTCCATGGAACTGGTCTCCATTTTGCCCTCAAACCCTGTGCTTCCTTTTTAGACATAAAGTAAAGGGAACACAGGACTGAGAGGCAGACTTGGGGTTGGACCCCAGCTCTGCTACTGAATTTATGGTGTGAGAGCTCCGCCTTGTTCTCTATGAATGGATAGAGGGAGCCTGAAGGGCTCTTGGTGAGATGCATGGGCATACCCAGGGCACACTGGCCAGGGGAGGACATTGAGGCTGGCTGAGTGGATTGATGCCCACTTGCCTTGCCTTCCCTTCCCTGCCCTTCCCTTCTCTTCTCTTCCCTTCTCTTCTCTTCTCTTCTCTTCTCTTCTCTTCTCTTCTCTTCTCTTCTCTTCTCTTCTCTTCTCTTCTCTTCTCTTCTCTTCCCTTCCCTTCCCTTCCCTTCCCTTCCCTTCCCTTCTGTTCCCTTCTCTTCTCTTCTCTCCTCTTTCCCCTCCTCCCCCACCCTCGCCTGGTCCTCAGCCCCCATCCCACTAAGTCAGGCTGTGGGAGGAAGCCACCTATGACCAGTGCCTACCCAACTTCAGTCACATCCAGATGAAGGTCATGGGCTACAGCGAAGACCCCTGCCCGCTGCTGACCCCTGAGCTGAAGTTGGGAGTCAGTGGTGGAGGAGAGTGTGGCCCTCATGATGCTCAGAGCTGAATAGAGGCTGCCATGGTTGTCCACAGGAGTTTGGACAAGAACGAATGGAAGGAACTCAAACTCAAGGTAGGTGAGTGTGCAAAGGAGGGGAGGGCTGTTGGGTCACTAAGGGTCAGAGGCACTTGGGAGTAAGGAGCAGGCAGCAGGGGATGTGGGACATGAAGGCAGCAGCAAACACATGAGCAGACTCATGGGTCAGAGGAGCCTGGCTGTAAATCCAGCTCTATAGCTCTGTCAACTTGGCAATTCTCTTACTCTCTGAAGCCTCAGTTTCCCCAAAGGAATAGTCATTCCCACTACCCAGCTGTGTTGTGAGGCTTGGGAAAATGCATTTCCAATGCCTGGCACACAGTAGGTCCATGCTTTCTCTGGATGTTTGTCATGAGTGCTGGAGGACAAGGAAGCAGAGGACGTGAGTCCACTGCTGTCAACCTCCCAGTGACCACAGGCCAGGCTGTCCCCCTGCACGCCTGTGTCTGCTTGCTTGTGACTGAGCTCCTGACTCATCCACTTGTTTACTTATTCCACTGTTAGAACCTGGCACAAGCTCCCTTCTAGGCCTGCCTGGCCTCCAACTGCTGTAACTCTAGTCTTGTGGAGGCAAACAGAGGAGATAACAGAGGGATTCTTGGGGTGACAAGTGTTGTGAGGGACCAGAGAAGGTGGATGGCTGGAGATATGGATGACTGGAGGTATAGTCTGCACAGTAATCTAACAGCCCTGTTTTGAGCACCTACCACAGGCCGGGCATTGTGCAATGTGCTTTGCACATTGTTATCAGCTATGACTCTCTGAAACAGGCTCAGCAGTGCATATACTTATTTTTCCTCACCTTACGGGGAAGGGAACTGTGTCTTGGAGATGTAAACTTTCTCTCTTCAGGCCTTGCAACTAGTGGCTGTAATCAGGACCCAGGCAATCTGACTCAGGGCTCTTGATCTCCTTGTTTTTTGCCTTTGTAGCGCCCCCCCCCCGCCTGTCCCTTGGCCCCTGCACCCTTGGCCTCCTTCAAAGATGACCTAGACATTTTCTTCAGAGAAGTCAGCAGAGTTACTTCATCTTCAGCTGATGAAGGCTGAGGATGAGGAGCCGTGCCCTGGGCCACAGTGGTCCTAGGCCCACATGGGCTTACTGTACTGCTTCCATGACTTTGCCCTAATCGATGACACCCCCACATTGGATGACACAGTCCCAGAGAAGCATGTTCAGGATGCAGCCTGGCCCCAAAGCTGGCAGCCATCTCTGAGGACAAAGGAGAAGAAGGATGCTCTAGTCCCAGGCCCCTTAGAGCCTAAGGAGCAAGAGGAAGACTTGTACTATGAGCCGCCAGACAGGCAGGAGAACCCCCATTTTGACAAGGAGCGTGGCTCTGAGCCTGAAATATGGAGCTATAGTGATTCTGCTCCCCCATTTCCAGCCTGGTAACTCTGCTAACCCTAAGTGACCTGACAGAGCCTCAGTTTCCCAATGTGCCAAGTGGGAGTGGATGGAGGGTCAAAGGAGACAGATGATGGGCTGGAGAATTCTGTGAACTGTAAAGGAATCCATGGGGCAGGGGAGACGTCGACTCTTCAGGGACCATTGCTCTTCCAGTTGTTAGCTTTTTTCCCCACATTCTTGAAGGTCCAATGAGATTTTCTGAGATTTTTCAGCAGCTGAATTCTCAGAAACCCTTTCTAGTCTCCTTGAAGATGGCCTGGGATGGGACCCCTCTGTGGTGCTATCAGGGCCCTGGTCCCTCATGAAGGCCTCACAGGTCCCTTCTTAATCCCTTTCAATCCTATGATGTGTGGTGTGATCCATCCCACTCAGAGCTGACTGCATTTCCTCCTGGTCCTGTCCCTTCTGGGGCTCCCATGATCCTCTAGTGGGATGCATGACTGACCTCTGCAGATTCTCGACTTCATTCTTGGACAACCCGCCCCCCAATCCACACACACACACTCATTCTACAACATTCTATCCTTATTCTGCTGCCCATGCCCTGGCCTAGCTGCCCTTCTCTATCAAGACGTCATTTTTCCAGTAGTAGCAGAGATTACTCTCCAGGCATTTCTGGTATCCCAGCTTCCTTGAATAAGGGAGTCCTCACTTCTTGAGTTCTCCTGGGGACAGGCCCATTTCTCACTGTGGCTTGCCTCCTGCCTCTTGCCTATGGTGCCACCTCAACCTTACTTACCTCAGTCTCCAGAGTTCCAGAGTCCTAGAGTTGGTGACCCCTGAGCATGTGTAGAACGCACCAGACCCCTCAGACAATGCCACCCCCTTGAGTTCCCAAATTTTATACTCACAGCCCCTTGACTCTCCAGCATTCACCTTTCTTTTTTCTTTGGTCTTTTCCAGTGCTTGAATTCAGGGCCTGGGCCCTTTGCCTGAATTTTCTGCTCAATGTAGAGCTCTACCACTTTGAACCACAGCTCCACTTGCAGTTTTCTGGTGGTTAATTAGAGATAAAAGTCTCACAGTCTTTCCTGCATGGGCTGGCTTTGAACCATGATCCTCATACCTCAGCCTCCTGAGTTGCTAGGATTGTAGACACGAACCACCAGGGCTTGTCTCACATTTTGCTTCCTTCTTTCTTTCCCTCCTTCCTTCCTTTCTTCCTTCCTTCCTGTCTTTTTTCCTCCCTCTCTCCTTTCCTCCCTCTTTCCTCCCTCCTTTTTTCCTTTCTTTCCTTCCTTCTTTCCCCCCCCCTCCTTCTCTCATCTCTCTCTCTCTCTTTCTCTTTCTTTCTTTCTTTCTTTCTTTCTTTCTTTTGTTCCTTCCTTTGTTTTCTTCTCTCTTTCTTTTTGCTTTCTCCTTACTTCCCTTCTTCCTTCTTTCCTTCCTGTCTTCCTTCCTTTTTATTTTTTTGCTGGTAACAAAGATTGAACTCAGAACCTTGTGCTCTCACTTGTTTTTTTTGGGGGGGGGTCCAGTCGTGGGGCCTGAACTCTGGGCCTGGGCGCTGTCCCTCAGCTCTTCAGCTCAAGGCTAGTGCTCTACCACTTGAGCCACAGTGCCACTTCCAGCTTTTTTCTTTCTTTTTGCTTATGTGGTGCTGAGGAATCGAACCCAGGGCCTCATGCATGCAAGGCAAGTGCTCTACCACTGAGCCACCTTCCCAGCCCTCACTTGGCTTTTTCATTCATAGCTTCTACTTGAGCCACATCTCCACATCAATAGTTTCCTGGTTAATTGGAGATAAGAGTCACATAGAAATGTCTTTCCAGGCTGGCTTTGAACCTTGACCCTCAGATTTCAGCCTTCTGAGTAGTTAGGATTACATTTATGAGCCATCAGAACCTGACTGAATGTTAACATTACTCAATGGCCTGCAGACATTCCAAAGCCAGGCAAGAAGGCTTCAGGACAACATCACAGCTTCCCTGAGACCACGTATGCCTGGGGTCATTGAGGGGTCAAAGAGCCTGAGCAGCTGGTGCAGGTCTTGCTGTCACTGTCCATGGCCTTCTAGTCCCCCTGCTTCCTGTGGACTGGGCAAAGCCCTGGGCAGCCAGCCCTGAGCTGGGCCTGGTGCTGCTGACCCATAGCAGGTCTGCACACTCAGCATTCTGCCATGGCTGCCTCAGAGTGGAGCCCTTTACCTGGGCTGGGCCTCTGCATGGAGGGGGGGTCCCCACCAAGGGAGGGAGATGCCCTGTAATGTATCCAAAAGGGCCTGTTCCCCCTAGATCACACCCTCCCCTCCCCGGGCCATTTCTACCTCCTCTGTACTGATGAGACCCAGGGTGGGCGTCCCTGCTCGTGCCCAGGTCATGGTGAGGGGAGGTGCGGCCTGTTCCTGTGCTCTGCTGGCCCAGGTGGGGCACCTGTGACCCCATCAGAGAAGGCCCGCACCAAGGCCTGAGATAAAATCCCTGTCAACATGGCAAGAGTCGCCTTTATTTACCTGCAAATTAACTTCTGTGAAACACCTATGCTCTCAGGGCAGGGTGAGTGAGCAGCATGCCTGTGGGGCAGCGGCCACAGCCACAGTGGTATGAGAGTGTGATGGTGTGTGGCGTGACAGTGTCTGGTATGTCCTCTGATGGTGTATGGGTGTGATAGTGTACGGTGTGAAGTGTGATGGTATGACTGTGTGTATTGTGATGGTGTAATGTGTGACAGTGTGTGATATGATGGAGTGTGGTGTGATGGCTTTATGATGTGACTGTGTGGTGTGATGGTAGGATAGTGTGTAGGATGACAGTGTATGGTGTGACCTGTGATGGTGTGAGAATAATGGTATAACTGTGTGATGTAACAGTGTACAGTGTGATGGTATACTTTGTGACAGTGTTATGGTATGTACTATGACAGTGTATGGTATGATATGACAATGTAGTGGCATAGGAGTGTGGTTTGATAGTGTATAGCATGACTGTATATGGTGTAAAGGTGTAATGGTATAAAGGTATGTGATATGATGTGACGATATGCAATGTGATGGTGTAAGGTGTGATGGTATGCAGGTGTGATGGTGTGGGTGTGATGGTGTGATGATATGGTGTTATGATGTGATGGTATGGTGGTGTGATTGATTGTATGGTAGTGTGGTGGTATGGTTGTGTGATGGTGTGGTGGTGTGATTGTATGGTGGTGTGATGGTGTGGTGGTGTGATTGTGTGGTGGTGTGCTGGTGTGGTGGTGTGATTGTATAGTGGTGTGCTGGTGTGGTGGTGTGATTGTATGGTGGTGTGATGGTGTGGTGGTGTGATGGTGTGCTGGTGTAATGGTGTGGTGGTGTGATGGTGTGATTGTATGGTGGTGTGATGGTATGGTGGTGTGATGGTGTGGTGGTGTGCTGGTGTGCTGGTGTGATGGTGTGCTGGTGTAATGGTGTGGTGGTGTGATGGTGTGATTGTATGGTGGTGTGATGGTATGGTGGTGTGATGGTATGGTACTGTAATGGTGTAGTGGTGTGATGGTGTGGCGGAGTGATAGTGTGTTAGTGTGATGGTGTGTTGGTGTCATGGTTTCATGTTTATGTGTACAGTGTGACAGTATAATGGTTTGATATTATAAAGGTATATGGTGTGATGGTGTGTGATGTTAAGAGTATGCAGTGTGACATTGTATGGTGTGATGGTACAGTGGTGTGCTGGTATACACTGTGATGATATATAGTATGACAGTGTGTAGTGTGACAGTATGATAGTAAGATAGTATGACAGTGTGTGGCCTGAGAGTGGGTGATGGTATGATGGTATGAATAAACAAAGGAAGGAAGGAAGGAAGGAAGGAAGGAAGGAAGGAAGGAAGGAAGGAAGGAAGGAAGGAAGGAAGAAAGGAAGGAAGAAAATGTGACCCAGGCACTAGTGGTACTAGTAGCAACTCAGGAAGCTGAGACCTGAGATCATGTTTCAAAGCCAGCCTGGGCAAGAAAGTCCATGGGACTCTTATCTCCAATAAACTATTTGGGGAAAAAAACAGAAGTGGAGTTGTGGTTCAAGTGGTAGAATGCTAGCCTCGAATAAAAATAAAACTCAGGGACAATGCCCAGGACCAGAGTTCAAGTCCCAGATCCAGCAAAAAAAAAGAAAGAAGGAAGGAAGGAAGGAAAGAAAGGAAGGAAGGAAGGAAGGAAGGAAGGAAGGAAAGAAGGAAGGAAAGGAAGGAAGGAAGGAAAGAAGGAAAGAAGAA
>NW_012267277.1:8098366-8128588 GCF_000151885.1 Dipodomys ordii | reverse complement strand
AAGGAAGGAAGGAAGGAAGGAAGGAAGGAAGGAAGGAAGGAAGGAAGGAAGGAAGGAAGGAAGGAAGGAAGGAAGGAAGGAAGATGTATTTTTATAAGGTGTCCATGCTATGAAGATCAGACAGGATATATGTGTTGGGTGTGCAGCCTGAAGACAGTGCCCAGCCAGCCCTAATGACCCGCAGTCACCATTATCCTCATCATTGCTGAGCTGAAGCTGTGTGGATCAAACCCAGAGCTGACAAGCTAGCTTGACCTCGGATCAGCATCCTCGCATGAAGTTACCAAGTGTGGTTTGGTGGATCCCGCTGAACAGCTGTCATGAGACTCTGCCAGGTAGCCTGAAAATGCCCAATTCAGTTCCAATCTAGGATGACAGCAAGTGAGGGTCAAATGGCCTGGAAATGGGAAGCCCTGGGGTAGGTAACAGGCCCCACAGCTGAAAGTGTTCCTAGTTATAAGCTACCTGAGCATCCTCCCTGTCACCCAGAGCAGGGCAGCCTGGGATGGAGGGCAAATGGGCAGCAAGGATCACCCCAGCCAGCAGGGCTGGGAAGAGGCAGAATTTATCCACTGTCTGTTCCTTCCACTGTTCTAGGAAGTAGAAGTGTAGCTCAAGAGGTAGAGCACAGCCTTAAGTGAAAAGCCATGCCACAGCACACACACACACACACACACACACATAGATACAGACACACAGACAGACACACACACACATACACACACGCATGCACGCATGCACACACACGCATGCACACACACGCATGCACACACACGCATGCACACACACAGACACATGCACACACAGAGACATAGACACACACACGCATGCACACACACATAGACACACACACACATAGACACACACACACATAGACACATGCACACACGCATGCACACGTACACACACACACACACACACAGGTTCCAAGGTCTGTCTGTGCTGACTCCACAGCCCTCTACATATGTCCCTCATCATCTAGCTGTCACTTTTCCTTAGCACGGAAGCCTCTTTAGGGATCTCAAACCACCCTGTCCACAGCCGCATGGAAGGGAGTGAAGATGGGGGGAGGGGAACACAACCATTTCTAAGTCTTGAGGAAGTCCCCAGAGAGGTCTGCTTGGAGGAAGTGACCTTGTTGTATGAAAGTAAATTTCGTTTTGTACATTGTCACCCCTTCCCTCCTCTCTCACTTTTCCCTCCCACCCCACTCACAAAGTGTATAGTTCATTTCAACATAGTATCTAGTGAGCATCATTGCTGCATTTGACTATAAACCAGTTCTCTCTTCAAGAGTAGGGGCTACCTGGAGAGGAGACCATATCTACTTTGCTCGCTGATGCCACCTACTGTCTGTGACTCGTGCAGTGGTTGTTGTGGTCACTTTACTTTTGGACAGGCTCAGAGATGAGCAGGAAATGGGGAGTGAAGACCCTGGCTCCATCTTTTCCTCACAGTGCCTGCAAGGAGCTTCTGGGACAAAGAACAGGAGGACAGGAACAGAGAGAGGCCCCCAAACGGTGTTGAGCTTAGAGAAGTTCATGCATGAGTGTGAATGAGTATGTATAACAGAAAGCAAGTCAAGACTCTCTTCTGATTAGAAGCTTCCAGAATCCCCCTACCCTCAGGAAGTGCCCTGTCCTGTCTTGGTCTGATATATTAAAATTAAAATCGACCCTGCACACCCCATCCCAGCATCTCCAAGTGGACCCTGCTGTGCTCTGTGGATGTGCTGTCTGTTACAGCTGGACCACAATCTTGAGCTGCCTCCTCCAGGAAGGCTGCTGGGATGCACTGCCCTCTGACTGGGCTCCCCCCACACCTAACCTGCCTTTGCTGTGTGCTTTGCCTCTCTTACCACCATGCTCTTACCACCTCCCTGTGGGCTTTGGTGGGAAGGCTGGAGCAGGTGCTGCCCAGGCTAAGGTGGGCCCTGCCCTGCCTGCCTGTCAGGCTGCAGGCTGCAGGGCCTCACTCTGGCCACTGGGTGCCCTCTGCTGGTTCAGCTGGGCACTGCCACTGCTTCCCCCAGAGTGTCCAGAACTTCATGGGGAGAAAGAAGCTCTTAGCCTGTCCCTCTGTCCCTCCTCCCTTCCTGACAGCTCCTCTGTGCTCTAGCCCTCCTGATCCTTGACTAGCAGCCCCATCCTCAGCACCCTCTCTCCACACACCCTTCTCCACGGCTCTATAGCTCCCTGTCCTGAGCATCTGCTTTCCCCACATCTGCCTGTCTCTAGCACCAGAGTCCATGAAGCATTCCTCCTGATGCCGAGGGCTGCCTCTCCCAGCTCAGTGTCCTCCAAAGTCCTTGACACACATCACATTATCCCTGGGCTACCCTAACCCTGTCTGTGACCACTGTGTCCCGTGGGGAGTCCAGCAGGCCTGGGAGGGCCCTCACCACAGGCCCTGGGGACTCAGTCCTTGCACCTAGGAGGCCTTGCTCAGATGCACTCTCCTCCCATCTGCCCTTGTCCCTCTGGAACCTGTGTCCACTCTGCAGACTTGATGTCACACACCCTGTCCCCACAGGGGACTCAAACCTCTCTAGATCTGTATTCCACATTGCCCATCCTACTGCCTTCCTGCTGGGCAGCCCTGCCCCCGGGGGCCACACTACATTGTCCTCACAGCCCATTTCCTCAGCTCCTTCCCTCAAAGGAGCTTTTCACACTGCCCTGCGTCCAAACCCAGCTCTTCCTTCCCTGCCCACAATGTGTGTCCCCTCCCCTCAGCACTGGTGTCCAGATGACATCATCTCCACACTCTGTGTCTGCCCATCACCTTCACTGCTGTAACCCAGCATGCAGAACAGTGCTGGGCACATAGTTCCATCTCTAACCTAATCAGTCATTACAGGTGCTGGGCACACCAAGGTGACCTATCAAGTCCATAGCCTCATGAGGGAGACAGTTCTCTGACAGTTAAATGTGCAGGCAGTTTTTCCTATTTGCCAGCCCTTTTCAACCTGGGCACTGAGCCACAACTCCTCTGTCCATCCTCTTCCAGGTCCATTAGCCCAAGGAGGAGCCTCAGGATTCTGGGGACAAAATACAACATTTAACCCCTGCTCCATGGAGCTCCCAAGAAACAGCTGGAAAAATCAGATCTGCTTTGCCTCTAGCCTTGTGATGCTGATAAGGTATTTCCCTTTCTGGCCCTAAATTTCTTCATCTGTTCAATGTGCCCCTCCAGTTGGACTAAATGGTTCAGAAGAGCAGACACGTTCTGACAAAGGTGCCAATGAACATGGAGAGGGGAGGGGCTGCCTGACCCCTGTTCATTTCATGTCAGAACTGTATAACACAGACAAGGAGACTGCCTCCCATTCTGCCTCATCTGTCTGCACAGGAGAACACTGTCTATACCCCTGTGCTAGCATGTGAGTATCGTTAATTGTCTGAGCATCTCCCAAAGTTCTATGATTTATCTTCCTGTGCTGACATTGAACCTCAGATCTCAGTCTCATGAGGAACTAGTACTAAACATGTTTATTTAGCACCACCAGTGCCCAGCTCAAAACATGCTGTTCAAAAGCTATTGGTATCAAATGTATTTCATACCAATAGATAAACAGCTATTTCATTCTTTGCAACAGCTGCTAACTATTCCACCCCATAACCAGATCGAAATCTGTCCCTTGCTGATGGATATGCAGGCTACTGAAGGCTGCAGGGAAGGCAAACAAAAGTATAAGACACTTGGGGAGACTGGAGGAAAGCTTCACTAAAGCAGACAGTGATGCTGGAGGGGAGGGGAGCTCATTGCAGTCAGAGTCCAGAATCACACCTCCCTAAGAGCAGCAGGTGCAGTGAACTGAGTCCTGAGCAGCGCTGGCCAGAGAACTGGAAACTGGAAGCAGAACCAGTGCTGCTTCCTACCCAGCTAGGCCAGGCCTGGCCTCTGACACCATGGCAGGCTTTGGTGAGGCCTGTGTGTATGAGCTGAGCTCATTAGCTAGCAGGATTTCTTATGCATTAGTACATTGGTCCTTGTCCCCTCGTGCATCCTGGCCATGGATGACCTGGGAGATATGTTTGGGGTCCTTCCTGTGTTGTGTTAGGACCCTCCACTTTCTACACTGCATTATCACAATGGTTGTTTTGTATCCTTGACTGCTTATTTCTTTGGGATCTCTTCCTAGGGAATGAAATGGCTAAGTGTGAATGCAGACACATGTTTAGTTTGTTACTGACAGAGCTACTAACAGGGCCCAGTGAAGAGCTGTAAACAGATACCAAGTCATGGAGAAGCCAGACACTTGTGGCTCACCCCTGTAATCTCAGCTACTCAGGAGGCTGAGATCTAGGGATCCCCGTTCAAAGCCAGTCTGGGCAGGAAAGTCCATGACACTCTTTTCTCCAGTTAATCGGTAAATACTAGGAAGTGAAGTTGTGACTCAAGTGGTAAAGCTATCTTTGAACTGAGGGCCAACACCCAGTTCCTGTGTTCAAGTCTCAGTACTGGTGCACATGCATGCGTGCACACACATACACACAAAGTCATGGAGGATTTATTAATGAAATACCAGTTCTACTAAGAAGAGTAAAGATGGGCAGCTGAATGATGGGATTGGAGCAGTGGGCGGCCATTGTGGGGAAAACCTGCCTGCTGCAGGCAACAAAGCATTCAGGGTGTTTCAGGTCAGGACCTGAAAAGACACTTGAAGCTCTACTTGTGGACAAAAGAAATGTTAAAGAAAATTTCCATTTAAAATGTTGTTGTAGTTAGACAACTTAGTACCTTGCTCCTGTAACCCTATCTACTGAGGAGGCTGGAATCTGAGGATCATGGCTTGAAGCCAGCCTGAGCAGCAGGCTCTATTTCCAAAATAACCAGCAAAGACATCTGCCTGGATGTGGTAGCCCAAGTGGCAGAAAACTTGCACAAAAAACACTAAAAGTTCAAGTTCAAAGTCCTGTGTTCAAGTAAATGAGGACTGACAGGCCCACCTTTCCAAACCCCCCAGGGAGAGAGAATCCTTCTTTGCTTTTTTTCTCAGCTCTCTTCCTCCTTGTCCTCGTTCTCCTCCTCCTCCTCCTCCTCCTGTACTTGGGGTAAAGCTCAGGGTTTAAGCTTGGTTGGTGCTTTTAACACTTGAACCACCACCTCAGTCCTTTTTGCTTTAGTTATTTTTCAGCTGAGCCTTCACATGATTGCTCCCATGTATTTGGGATTACAGATGTGAACCACCAAACCCAGCTTGCTGGTTGAGATGCGGTCTCGATCACTTTTTGCCCAGGCACTCACAGACATTCTTGCTAGAGGAGCGAGCTTTGTTGAGGAAGCTGCCCAAAGGAGAGTTGCAGACACACTTCAGTTGCCAACAGGCCCCAGGAAAGAGTACTTCCACCTGACGCTCTTAGACAACAATTGAACACAGCTGCTGTTTTAGTGACAAAAAGGTGGTGCTTCGTGGAAAGGAGCAAAGGAGTGCACCTCCCTCCTCTACATGTCACTGAGGACCCTGCTGGTCCATGGCTGGTCCAGTGCTGGTCCTGTGGTTCTTCAGAGGCTCTGCAAACAGGTGGGAAGGGCAGCAGCTGTGAACCCCCAAGGTCCCAGCTCAGCACTGAGAATCTTCTGCTATCTGCCAATCATGCTCAAGCCACTGGGGAGGGCCCCCATGGGCTGGGCTGCCAGGCCCCCCTTTCATCCTGCCTGGTACACAGTAGATGCTTCTTGGATGCTTGTCCCTTTGGGTTCTTAGCCATGTGCCTGAAAGAAATCTTACAAACTCAGTTACTTGCAACACTGAGATGTGACTGCATTTCTGTGTCATCTTCCCAGATTCTAAGATCCAGCTCCTGTAGACTGGAATTGAGAATCCAGGCTATCCCTCTTCAGGGAGGCCTAGATGGAGGTGGGATTCAGGGCACAGAAGGAAGAGGTGGCGGCCAGAGAGGGATCCAGGCTAAGTTCAGGAAGCTAAGTTAGGCAGTGGGAGGCGGTGGGTGGGAAGGCTTTTGCTATCAGACTGAGTAGAGTCATAGTCAGAGTGGAGGGGAACCCGAGGGAGCAGTGGGAGGGGCTGTGTGATAACTCAAGGCCAGAGGCAGAGACCTGAGGGCAGGATGGGTATCCATTTCCATTAGGATTTGGAGTATTTTTTTCTACACTCTTCCACCCCACGCTCCTCCTCCAGGCCAATCTGGCACTGTGTGGAGGGCTGGATGGGATGGAAGCCAAATGCTCCAAGTCTGGGAGTGTGTAAGGAGAGGGGTGGGCTCCATTAGTATATAATCAGTTGGGACAGTCCCAGGTTCAAGTGTATAGCACTCTGTACCCAACTTGGAGGCTCTGGGCTGCAGGCAGGTGCCAGACAGCCAGGCTGCCCTGTGTGGCTTTGTGGGTGTCAGCGCCAGAGTGCAAATCTCTCCCCCTGCCCCATGGGCACTGAGGGTTCTAGGAGGTTGTGGTGGCCACTGTGGTCCCTGCTGCTATTGTTGCTGCTTCTGGGCAATACAAGGGCCAGAGCCCAAGCACAGCTGGATGGGTCAGGAGCCCAAGAACAGCTGGACGGGTCCAGAGCCCAAGCACAGCTGGATGGGTCAGGAACCCAAGAACAGCTGGACGGGTCCAGAGCCCAAGAACAGCTGAATGGGTCCAGAGCCCAAGAACAGCTGCACAGGTCCGGAGCCCAAGAACAGCTGAATGGGTCCAGAGCCCAAGAGGAGCTGGACAGGTCCAGAGCCCAAGAACAGCTGGACAGGTCCAGAGCCCAAGAGGAGCTGGACAGGTCTGGAGCCCAAGAACAGCTGGACGGATCCAGAGCCCAAGAGCAGCTGGACAGATCCGGAGCCCAAGAGGAGCTGGACCGGTCTGGAGCCCAAGAACAGCTGGATGGGTCTGGAGCCCAAGAACAGCTGCACAGGTTCGGAGCCCAAGAACAGCTGGACGGGTCCAGAGCCCAAGAACAGCTGCACAGGTCCGGAGCCCAAGAACAGCTGGACGGGTCCAGAGCCCAAGAACAGCTGGATGGGTCAGGAGCCCAAGAACAGCTGGATGGGTCTGGAGCCCAAGAACAGCTGGACGGGTCTGGAGCCCAAGAACAGCTGAATGGGTCCAGAGCCCAAGAACAGCTGGATGGGTCCAGAGCCCAAGAACAGCTGAATGGGTCCAGAGCCCAAGAACAGCTGCACAGGTCCGGAGCCCAAGAACAGCTAAATGGGTCCAGAGCCCAAGAGGAGCTGGACGGGTCTGGAGCCCAAGAACAGCTGGATGGGTCAGGAGCCCAGGAGGAGCTGGACGGGTCAGGAGCCCAAGAACAGCTGGACGGATCCAGAGCCCAAGAGGAGCTGGACAGATCCGGAGCCCAAGAGGAGCTGGACCAGTCTGGAGCCCAAGAACAGCTGGATGGGTCTGGAGCCCAAGAACAGCTGCACAGGTCCGGAGCCCAAGAGGAGCTGGATGGGTCCAGAGCCCAAGAACAGCTGGACAGGTCCAGAGCCCAAGAGGAGCTGTATGGGTCTGGAGCCCAAGAAGAGCTGGACAGGTCAGGAGCCCAAGAACAGCTGGACAGATCCAGAGCCCAAGAGGAGCTGGACAGATCCGGAGCCCAAGAATCCGGAGCCCAAGAGGAGCTGGACCGGTCTGGAGCCCAAGAACAGCTGGACGGGTCCAGAGCCCAAGAGGAGCTGGACAGATCCGGAACCCAAGAGGAGCTGGACCGGTCTGGAGCCCAAGAACAGCTGAATGGGTCCAGAGCCCAAGAACAGCTGAATGGGTCCAGAGCCCATGAACAGCTGGACGGGTCCGGAGCCCAAGAGGAGCTGTACGGGTCTGGAGCCCAAGAGGAGCTGGACGTGTCTGGAGACCAAGAGGAGCTGGACGGGTCTGGAGCCCAAGAACAGCTGGACAGGTCCAGAGCCCAAGAGGAGCTGGATGGGTCTGGAGCCCAAGAGGAGCTGGACAGGTGCAGAGATGAAGACCTGGATGGAGACAGAGAGGGGATGGGGCTTGCCACACCATCGGTGATCAAACGCAGGTCCAAGGCCATCCTATACCGGAGCTTTGAGGTAAGGGCAAGAGGGGTGAGGAGCCCTATGGATGCCATTTCTTCTCTGGCCTCAGTTTCCCAGCTGTCAGGGAAGATGGGAAGGGAAGATCCCAGAGAGCTTTCTGCTCATTCGGCCACCAGGGACTATAGGCAGGGGGTATGGAGGTAGGAGCGCTGGAGATGCAGAGACTGTTCACAGTGCGCTGCTGTGCCTCTAGGAAGAGGGTCCCCAGAGTGGCTGGGGTGGAGATCAGGGCTCCCCGTGCACTCCAGTCACCCACCTGGGGCCCAGCTGTGGCCCCATGGTGGTGGCCAAGGTTGGCCCTGGACCTGGCGCCACACATTGAGCACAGAGCAGTGGACATGGCACACGTCATCACCAGGTAGTCTTTCCTGCCTGCTGCTGGGAGGGGAGTGCACAAGGCCTGGTACAAGCTGGGGGTCTTGGAGAGAGCGTGGGTGGAGAGCAGGGGTGTAGGACCTGGCATAGTGGGGCAAGCGAGTTCTTCATGCCCTGGCACCCTTCTCTAGCTAAAGTTGAGTCTTATCCAGCGGAGGAAAAGCACAAACTAAAGGGGATGGAGTGGAATTAATCCAGAGCCCCACGTGGTAGATTAGGTGTCTGAGGTTGTTGGGGGGGTGGCGAGGAAGTGGGGGAAAAGGAGGGTTGCAATCTGGCCTTGCAAGTAGCCAAGATCTGGGAGGCGGGCTCTGTTTCCCATCACCTTACATCTAGGTGGGGCTCCCCGGAATCTCTTCACACATATGAGCACTGTGTGTGCCCTGGGCTGTGGAAAGCTCTGGGATGGGATGGACTGTACAGGTAACCTTGGAGAGGGGGTTCAGGACTGGGTCTGAGGTGCTGTCCCTTGACCCTGAGAGATTGAATCCCCGTGTCCTCTCACTAACGATGACCAGTGAGTCTCTCAACCTGAAGCCTGCAGGAAAAGAGGGCTGATGGTTCTTCTCCGGGGCGATGAAGGGGAAGGAGCTTGGTTGATCATAGCTTGTGAGACCCCAGAGAGATGGGCTGTCACAGGCAGGCAGCTGCTGTCTCCTCCTAGACAAACCTGCCTTGCTCCCCCTCTGGGATGGGAAAGGTCTGCTGACCCCATGTATTGGGCCACAAGCTGCCAGGCTCTTGTTCTGCTCATAACAACTTTTCCTCAAATTCCTGGGTCTTTTTTCAACCTTCTCCAGGGATGTTGTGGGGCTGTGGTGAGGAAAATAAAGCATAAGCACATCAGAAACAGTTATCTCAATATTAGGACAGGTAAGGGAGGAGGACTGTGAATTTGAAGCCAGCCTGGCTTCAAAGTGAGACTGTGTCTCAAAAAAATTAATGAAAATAAATAAATGGATCATAAGAGGGCGATTCTAGTCATCACTGCCCTCCCCTGCCACCCCATCACTGTCATACAAGGCTGAGTGTCCTATCCTAAGAGGTGCACGAGCAGAGGCTGGACAGCCACCGGGACCAGGGAGCAGAGGGTGTTCATCCCTGGTGGGAGTTTGTTTCAGGAAGTTCCTCAGGTCCACATGGTCATCCCATTAGCATTTTGGTGGAGTCAGATTTAGAATGCATGTGTGAAGTGTGTTGGGATGGAACTGAGGGCATCGCCCTTGCTAGGCAGCATCCACCACTTGAGCATCCCTCCAGCCCCTTGGTGCTCTCAATGTCTTATTAGCACACATGAGTTGTCTAAAGGGGTTTCATTGTGGTACTTACATACATGCATACAATGTGCTTGGATCCAATCTACTGCCTCTATATTGTTCTGGCTATTTTTCCCTTAAGGTCAATGGAGCTGGGATGGTAGGTGCCCACTACCATGTCTAGCTATTGGCTGAGATGGGGCCCATTAGGAGCTGTTGGACTGGGACAGGGTAGAGCAGGTACCATGTGGACGGTACACAGCAGTCCCTTCACTCATAGAGAGGCCACACTGGCCCAGAATGAAGACTTCTTTGTGTTTTACAAGTGGAAAATCTTTTTCAACCTATCCTTCCATTACAGTAAGGAGAAACCACGGCCCACAGAGCCTCTTCTCTCCCTGTGGAAGCGGCCGTGCTCTGATTCCCTGGACTTGGTGTGATGTGGGTAGTGCAGTCTCTGGAATACAGAGACTCTGAGGCACAGGATGGTTAAGTGGCTTGCTCCTGGCCAATAACTGTTGGGCGTGGTAGGGCTCAGATCCATATTTTCCTGGCTCTGAAGTGTGTGAGGCTTCTTGGGCTGCTTCTGGTGGGGAGAAATGGAGATGTGTTATACTGGGAAGGAGGTTGGGACACTGGGCTGACTAGGAGCGATGGCTTTTAGACAAAGCTGCAGGGGTGACCAGATCTGTCTAGGGCTTGGAGAGCACATCTGTGTGCTCCCCCAGGGGCCTGTTGCTGAGGGTGACCTTCAGTTTCCCTAGGAGATGTTAGCCTTGTTTAGAAGTGTGTGGATCTGTTTGTAGGTGATGTCACTGGGGCTTTGTGTGTGTTGGGGAGAGGTTTAAGCTTCACTGAGTCAGCTTGAATTTATAATCTTTCTATGTCCTGGGTCCCTTTGCTTCTAACATGATCTGTAAACAGGGACGGATCTTTCTTTTGATGTCCTCATGCTTCTTTTCTTCTCTTGGGGCCAGAGTGCCTGGAAGGTGCCCAACACCTACCTGGTGGTGTTCCATGAATCCCAGAGTCAGTGGATGAGGTGTATTGTCCACCTCCTGCAGAGCAAGGCTGCCAGCCAGGGCCTCATGTTCGAAGTGCTGCATGTCTTCAAAGACCTCTTTCCTGGCATCCTGATGAAAGTGGACAAAGTGGGCACACTGGACCTGGTGAGCCTCCGCTCAGGCATGCACTTCTACAAGCTGGGGAGAGACCTGTAGGAGCCCCTGACTGACACTCAGGGGACAGCAGACACTGAGTACTGGTGTGTCTCTAGCTCAGTGATGCCCATGACGCCAGCCTCCTCAGGCAGCTTCTTTGTTAGCCTGGCTAATTTCTCTATGATCCATTCATCCTCATTTGAAGCACAAGGGATCCCAGTACAGAGGGACCACATGGCCTTAGATGGTGGAGCTGGGCTCCCAGCTGCTTGTTCCCTGGCCAGTGTCCTTGTGCTGGTGCATTGCAGCTGGGTCCACAGCTAAGGTGAGAGAAGGGTCAGGGACAGCCCAGGATGTTGTGCAAATGAGGTATGCTCCAGGGTGCGGGGGCCGGGGGAGGGTGGCGGTGGGAAGAGATGAGCACACACACTCTGCTCTCAATTGCTTCGGATGCCCCCTCCCCCCATTGGCAAAGCACCCAGAAGCCACTACCAGGGGGCCTGGCACTGTGATCTGTAGTCAGAAAGGACAGGGGAAGGGAGTGGACACACAGGATGCATAGTGCTGGTAACCTAATTTGAGCATGGGGTCCAGGCCCAAGGGACTTCCCCCACTGTCCAGCCTGCTTGCAACAGGTACTGCCTGATGAGATATAGAAGCCAGAATCCCTCCTGACACTCATGTGGGCTCAGCTACCAGTTGTGGGGGCACTGGTCCCAGCTCCCCCCACTCCCAAGCCTGGGAGAGGAGTGAGGACCCTGGTTTGTCTTCAGGTCCATGGGAGGGGGACTGTGGGTGGCCATGCTGGGGACACTGGTGGGATCAGGTGCGGCAAGTGCTGGGTGCTGCTGGTTAAGTGACTCATGAAATTGAGATCCTGTGTCCTTGGCATCCGCAGATCCTGAGGCTGAAGCAGGTGAAGTTCGTTGAGGAGGATTCCTTTGCCTTTGCACAGAGCCTCCTGTGGATCCCGCATAGGATTTCTCCTCAGTGGAACCAGTTTTTGAGCATCATGTGGAACACAAGGCGGGTTTCTTCTGAGTGGGATGAGTTAAATAGCTTCAACCACAGAAGTAAGACCACAGCTGCCATGGCCTCCATCTCCTCCTTGTCCCAGGACCTCACCTTCCATCTCCTCCCTCTCCTGGGACCTGGCCCTCCTGCCTGTCTTCTGTCTGTCCTCTCCTCTCCCCACTCAGGACAGCGCCCCCTCCTGGTGCTCTTTGCAGAATGCAGAGACAGTTGCCTAAGTTTCTCTATTCTACCTTCCTTTTAAAAAAAAATTGGGTTCTTGAATTCAGGGCCTGGGTGTTGTCCCTTATGTTTTTTCTTGCTGAGAGATGGTGCTCTACCACTTGAGCCACAGCTCTACTTCCAGCTTTTTTGCTGGTTAATTAGAGATAAGAATGTCACAGACTTTCCTGTCTAGGCTGGGCTTTGAACTGCCACCTTCAGATCTCAGCTTCCTTAGTAGCTAGGATTACAGGCTTGAGCCACAGGTACCTGAATAACCACCTTTGCAATTCTTTTTCTCATTGTCTTTGCAGCAGGCCACTCTTGACAGAGGAGGAGGCTGAACTTGACTATGACTTACAGTCTCTAATCTCTATAACTCTCAGTCCTCAAAACAAGAACACATCTCCAGAGCTTCCCCCATCTAGGTCTCTGATTCCCCTACCCTCACCCCCACCCCATGCCACTGGCTTCCAGGTACTTTGTCCACATTTCCCTCTGCATTTGCAGAGGGAGGCAGAGGAGGAGACCAGGAAAATAACTGTGTCTGGTGGGACATCACAGTGACACTGAGCTGGGGAAGACAGTAAGGGCACCTGCTTGGGAGAGGATCAGAGGTTCTGACTGGATCATGTAGTATTGGATGAGCCTGACACGGATGCCTGGAAATGATTGTGCTAGATAATTGGAGATGGAGTCTAGAGAGCTTCTCTGCCCAGGCTGGCTTAGAACCTTTAATGTCCTAGATCTCACCATTCCAATAGATAAGATTACAGGTTTGAGATGCTGATGCCCAACTTTATTCAATTTTTCCTCTTACAGTCTTGGAATTTGCACTCAGGGCCTCATGTTTGGGTGGCAGGTCCTCTACCAGTTGAGTCATTTATACATTAGTTACTTTTCAGACTTTTATAACAGAAATTTGAGATCTGGACCACAATCCTCATTTTTGTGCTTGCTATGTAGCTGGGATGATAGGCTTGTGCTACTGTGGCTAGCTATTGATTGAGATGTGGTCTTGTAAACTTTGTGCCTGGATTGGCCTTGATTTACCCATTCTCTGACTGACAAATAGTAAGGATTTCAGATGTAGGACACTTTACTTCTTCATTCTTGTGTGAGGCCACTCTGCATTGACTTAGGACCACTGGTTCATCTAAGATCATTCAGCATGATCTCACCTGGAGAGTCTTCTGTTGATCACAAAGACCTCTTTTCCAGACAAGGTCTGGTGGTGGTACTGGAATTTTAACCCAGTACCTCACATTTGTTAGGTTACCACTTGAGCCACAATTCTAGCCTCCAGATAGGTCTAAAAGGATGTGGCATATCTTTTCTGGGGCCAATAGTGACTAGTTTTCCTGCAGGTTCAAAGTAGACACAGTCTGCTTCCTGTCCCCTAGGAATGCCTTATGTCCTTGTCTTTCCCTGGATTAGTGGGGAACAGGGCTGTGAAGGCCCTTCTAGAGTCTTCTATAGGCCTTGGCTGGAGGAGACCCTTTAGGAGCTATCAGAATGGGACAGGGTAGAGCAGGTAACATGAATGGAGACAAAACAGGGTGGACAGTCTCAGACAGACCTTTCCCTTCAATCACAGAAAGGCCACATGGAACAGATGACAAGCCTGTTGATTATCCTCAAATCCAAACCTTGTAAGGGAATCAAAACTGGAGGAGAAGGCTATGAGGAGATGGGTAGAATTTGTAGTGAGGTGGCTATAAGTTAAGGAAAGCCAGCAGCCACCAGAAATAGGTGGTTGAGGCCAGTGAGGCTTCTTATCCAGAACCTTCAGAGGAAGTGTGGCATGACTGATCTCTTGATTTTGAATTTCTGGTTTCCAGAACAGCAGTTTGAGTTGGTCACAAGGGCAACCATAGAGCTTGTGCTGCTGTAATCCTGCCTCAAGAGAACCAGTAGTAGGAGCAGGTCACTGAGGCCCTGCAGGAGGCAGCTTCCAGCCATTGACAGAGCTCAAGGTGGAGCTGGGCCATTTGATTTGGTAACAAGACCCACTAACTGTCAGTATGCTACTGTGCAGTTTCCTGATTCTCTCTCATTGGCCACCTATATGAATTTCAACAGTTTTCTATCTCAATGTCTCACTGGCCTGGTCAGTAAAATAATCCCACTAGCAGGTAGCTTGGGAGGACTTCTGGACCATTAAGTTCATGTGCTGTTTGTGAAACAGTGTGTGCATAATTGGTAAGCAGAGAATGTCATCATTGATACATATGAACCACATATAACATCACCCTCCGGATTCTCTGCTTTCTCTTCTAACACAAATGTCATCGTGGGAAGACAAAGACAACCCCGTGGAGGTGTATCTCTTGGGCACTAGCATCCAGCCTAATCACATGGAAATTAAGGGCAGGATCAACATCTCTAACTTTGAGAGAGTGCCTAAGGAGGAGTGGCAGAGCACCAGTGCACGCTGGATACAGGTGAGCCATCCTTCCCCAACCCTGACCTGGAGGAAGATGAGGACCACCAGACCTGGAGCACCATGGCCACCCTCTCCAGCCATCACCATCCATCCCCAGTCCTCAGCTGTAGGTGAGGGAGGGCGGGCATTGCAGTCCATCTGGGGTCTTTTGGGAAATCTTGGGGTGGGTGGTTTTCTCATTTGGTCTTTGTGTTGGTGGAGCAGGAACGCAATTGTGAAAGCCATGGCACCCACCTGGCAGCCCTGGTCAATGGCCAGAGTGTTGGCGTGGCTAAGGACATCAAGATACACAGCCTGCGTGTGCTCAACTGCCAAGGGAAGGGCACGGTCAGCGGCATCCTCATGGGTGAGTGGCAGCTCCCATTCTGTTGTCTTTCCATCTGGCCATGGGGGCAGGGGCTTCAGCCAGGGAGGAGCAATGTCTCCAGACCCAAGAGGGCATGGTAGCCTCTGCCACAGAGTACCAGTGGAGGAGCAGCAGAACCCTCAAGGTTGCCAGTGCAGGTGGAGAGACTGAGGGCTCAAGGGAGCAGAGACCCAGCCCAAGTGAGCTCCTGTTCCATGCTCCTTCTCCATTCCGTGTGCTCTGTGCTTTCAGAATTCTGTGTCATTTGTCATGTGGGCTTAGATCTCCACAGACCCTGAGGAGACAGAAAGGAAGCCAGTTTCCCTTCCAAGCATTGTGGGGCTCATTGTTCCCAAGTCTGGCTCCCCGTCACCTTAGCCGAATTGGTGGAGGAACCAGCAACCCGTTGTCCAGACTGTCCCAGGTTTCTGCATCCACTGCATGGGAGAGGAGAGATAGGGCCTGGCTCTGAGAGGTCCTGCTTGAAAAAGAAAGAAATCAAGCAAGCAAGCAAGCCAGCAAGAGAGACAGAGAGAGAGAGGGAGAGGTGATTTGAGGAGTGGTCTTTTTACTTGGCTGGTGAGCCTGCAATCTGCAGGGCAGGCCAGTCAGGCTACAGATGCCTGCAGCAGCTGACTGCAGTCTTGAATCAGTAGGTTTATGGAGGCAGAATTCCTTCTTTTGAACCATCATGTGATTGAGCAAAGTCATTAAGACAAAAAGAGTATTGATATAAATATTAGCCATGTAATATATTCATATATAACATATATGAATATATATATATATCAGCACTTAAATGCATTTGACCAATTATTGGGTCATCAAGTTGACAATAGTGAACATCACTGCTGTTTTGGAGGGAAGGGGCTGGAGGAAGGAAGTGTGTCCCTCTCCAGGCAGTCATCTTGGCTTTGTTCTGTCAGGCTTGGAGTTTCTTTGGAAAAAGCTGGTCTCCAATCCCTCCAAGCGCATGGTAGTGCTGCTGCCCCTGGTGAGTGGGTACAGTCAGAACATCAAAAATGCCTGCAAGCTCCTGGCAAGGGCTGGAGCAGTGCTGGTGGCCGCTGCGGGCAACTTTCAGAGCAATGCCTGTGCCTACTCTCCAGCGTCGTCTCCTGAGGTAGGTGCCAGCAGGGCTTCCTGCTCATGTCCTGCCTTGCAGGTTGTCAGAGGGCCAGCATCCCCAAACCCCAGTGTGACAAGGGGTTTGGCTAGCCCTGCCTCACCTTCAAAGGCCCTCCCACATTACCCCCTCCATCACATCCTCCCTCTGTGCCATCCCTCTCCTCCTGATTGACATTTGTAGAGCCACTGCTTTGTGTGGGGCTTGTTTGGCAGTACCAGGAGGAGGACACCTATCCCACTTTCCAGATTTCCGGGCTCTGAAATGCAGAGAAACTGCTCCACTCTACCCTTGTCCCCTCAGACTCTGGTTCAGCGGGGCTCCCAGATATGCAAAACTTAAAACCACTTGCGTTCAGCCTGGCTCATTGTGGGTTGCCTCTCAGCATTCTGCCTTCTTGATGACAAGGTTGTCAGTTTAATATTTGTCTCCCAATTAAGTATACTCTCTACAGGGCATGGGGAGTAGTGTCTACATCCTGTGGGAGCCCTGAGACATCCTAGGGTATCAGCTGTAAATCAGGTGCCAGATTTTCCCCAGGAGGAGACATTTACATGAGGGTCAAACAGGTAGTAGAGGAGTTGATCAGTCTGCCCCTGCAGCCCTTTCCTCAACTCTTTGTCTGCCACATTCCAGGTCATCACTGTTGGGGCTGTAGATTTCCAGGACCAGCCACTCATCCTGGGTCCTCTAGGGACCAACTATGGATCCTGTGTGGACATCTTTGCTCCTGGGAAAAACATTGTCAGTGCCTCCAAAGACTGTAATGTTTGTTATGCAATGCAGAGTGGAACTTCGCAGGCGGCTGCCCGTGTGGCTGGTGAGTCACCATGCCACTGTCTGGCCCACCAGGATTCCAGTGGTCCCTTTTGCCAGGCTAGGCTATGAGCAGGAAGACAAAATGGGAAGACCTGATAGTGATGATGCATTTTGCATCAGTAGAATCTGGGATATAAATAGGTGTTCACCTGATGAACACAATGGCCAATACCAAGGCCTGGAGATAGAAAAACAAGGAATCTTACTTTCTATCTTTCACTATGCAAGGGATTGCAGGTGGCTTCATTTTGGGAAGAGCACCTGATATGTGTATATGTGTGCATTTGTGTTCTGAAAGGATTTCCCAGCTAGGACAGAGGCCAGGCTATCACCTTGTCTGACCTCTCCCTCCTCCATCAGGCATTGCAGCCCTGTTGCTCACTGCCCAGCCAAACCTCACTGTGGCTGAGCTGAGGCAGAGGTTGATCCACTACTCTACCAGGAATGCTATCAATGATACCCGGTTCCCAGAGGAGGAGCGATTCAAGACCCCCAACCTGGTGGCTGCAATGCCCCTCAGCACCCAGGAAACAGGTGAGCAGGGCAGGTGGGTAGGCAGAGGCCAGCCTGGAGTGTGAGAGGACCATGTGATGGTGACAATCCCCAATCTGGTCCACAGAAGGACTGTCCTCCTCAGATAGGACTCCAGGCTTGGTATTGCTACAACACTTCTTTTTAAATTAACTTTATTGCTGTTATTCAGAAGATCTACAGAGGGATTACATTTAAATGAATGAGATAATGAGTCTATTTCCTCTCTGTGCAGTGTCATCTGATCCCTCATTTTCTTGCAGTCCCTCCTTTCTCCCCCCACAAGTTGCATAGTTCACTTTCATCCATATCCAGTGAGCTCCACTGCTGTGCCTTTTACTCATTTTCCCTCAACTTCTGTATCTGACCCCCAACCCTCCAGAAGACATATGCATGAATACACCATAAATAAAGGGGGAAAAACAGCTTCATCAAAAAGCTATACACTAAAAAAGAAAGGAAAAAAATCTTTTTTTCCATATCTTGGGAGTTTGTTTCAGTATGTACACTATATATAACATGAAAAGGGCCTTAAGCATTGCACCATTAGAATTCTTCTTAACAGTGTACTCTTTTGGTTTCACTGTATGTGAGCATCTAGAATCCTGTATAATTGTTTACAACCCAGTGCATTTTAGATCTAACTTCCACATATTAGAGAGAATATAGCAATTTTAAGTAAAAGTTTTATGTCATAGAGAAATACCTCTCCTTTATGTCAGCCTGAAGCTTTCTCTGGAATCCCCAGAGGATCCTGCACCCCCAGAGCCTCCTTACTCATGTCTTTGTTGCAGGTACACACCTGCTCTGCAGGAATGTGTGGTCAGCACCCTGGAACCTTAGGCGGAGAAATGTTGCCAAGGCTTGGTGTAACCCAGGGGAGGAGCTGCTTGGGTGCTCTAGTTTCTCTCAGAGTGGGATGCGACAGGGAGAGCGTTTGGCGGTGAGTTGCAGCACTCTATGTGCCCAGTCCTCTGTCCCCTGGATTCCAATCCTTATCTAAACTTCAAAAGGCCTGGGGGACTCAGGACAGAGAGCAGCATCATGGGCAGCCCATGTTCCTCAGGCTCCAAACCTCTTCACAAGTTCCCATTTCTCTCTTGGACTCTCAGATCCTAGGAAACAGACGTGTTTGCCTGGCATTTGGAGACCGCCAGGTTTCTGCAGTGGCCAGATGCTGCGTGCTCCCCCAAGCCAACTGCAGCATCCACACAGCTCCTCCAATCTCGATGGGGCTGAAGACCTACATCCACTGCCCGGATCCTGACCAAGTCCTCACAGGTAGGGGCTGGTCCCGCTAGGGTGAGGAGGACGCCCTATCTTCTGCTGCTCAGGAGACGTGTCCCACACACTTGGTCCCTATGGGTGTGAGCAGAGGATTTGGGAGCCTAGGATCTATAGCCAAGCAGGATCTACAACTTGCATGCCGTGTGGCCCTGGGTAGGTGGCTTCACCTCTCTTCTTCCCCTTCCTCAGTGGCAGCAATGAGAGGGATGGCAGATGGGCTCCAGCTTGGGCACCGGGAGCTGTTTACCAGCTGTGTGAGTGAGGAGCCCCGGTTCAGGCCTATCAGAATGGGGCACAGCTCAGGTTGATTCCAACTACCACTCAGTAGCTGGCAAGTTCCTTATCAGCCATGTGCTTTAGTTTTGTCATCATGAATGCTCAGCTCTAATCCTGGGACAGTATGCTTTCTGGTGACCACTGCCATCGACCATCACTCTGAAGTCCTTTCTCTGGGCTAGGGACCTTCTGTCAAAACTTGCCCAGGCAGAGGCTGGAAGTCATGGGTGAGGGCCCCTCATTAGAGCTAGGGACTTTGGTACTTAGACTGGAGCTGGGCTCAGATGGAGCCTGCTGCTTGGGATGGCTTGGGGGGACTGTGGGAATTATCTTAAATAACTAGCTCAGGAGCTGATCTTGGACAGCTAAGTACTGGGGACCCTGAAGTTTCTGGAATAGTAAGGGTTAGGTGGGGTTAAAAGCTGGCTGGAATAGGATTAGCAGCAGTCAGATGAGCCCAGTGGCT
This sequence comes from Dipodomys ordii, assembly GCF_000151885.1. Taxonomy (NCBI): domain Eukaryota; kingdom Metazoa; phylum Chordata; class Mammalia; order Rodentia; family Heteromyidae; genus Dipodomys; species Dipodomys ordii. The sequence continues at coordinate 8,109,243 of NW_012267277.1, read as the reverse complement.
AGAGCCTTGTCCAGGACAAGAGCTCCATGTGGCTGCTGGCCTGGCAGGAAGCCTGGCCTTTGGCAAAGCTGGCAGAGCCACAGGCACTTACTGCATAGCCCATGCCAAGTTCCATTTGCAGGTAAAGTTGCCGGGTGTCTTTCTTAAAGCCACACAACCAGGAGAGGGGCTCTGGTCCTGGCTACCATAACCCTAATGTGGGCAGAGCCCGGGTCCCGCATGGGCAGTTCGGGGACTTCCCAGGTATGTCCTGCTTCAGCTATGCAGCATCTCTGCAAGTCCATGCAGTTATTCTGGCTGTTTTACAAAGAAGGAAAGTGAGGTTTGTTGAAGTCCAGCACACTGTCTATGATTTTACAGCTAGATGTACCTGACTGGCAAGCCCACAAAACAATGCTCACGCTGAACTTCTTCTTGATTTGGATGAGGAAGAGACCTGAGGTGGGAGGGAGTTGGGGTGAGGAGCAGTTGAACATCTCAGGCATGGGGACCCTGCCCCATGGATCCCCTTCTTTGGTGGAGAGGAGACCAAGTGTTTCCCAGGAACCTGCCGCGGACCGGGTTCTGTCGGGACGACGGAGGATACCTAGGGGAGGAACCTGGAATAGGATGGGGAGGTGGCAAACAGACAACTCACACACAAGAGGAGTGGATGCTGAGTGCGATTTAATGCAGAGGATAGCAAACTTTTATAACAGAAGTCTTCATGAGAAAGGGCAAAAGGTTACACAATCTTGCTGCATGGCTTCATTTTTAGGTGGTCACCAGCTGGTCGCCTGACAGGCACTTGTTTCCGGCTTATCTCTAAGGAATACAACGATTACGATGTTTGTCACCAATTAACCATTATCTATCTTTACAGAGGCCTTAACTTTCCCAAATAGATCTTTCCTGTTTCTTCTTTAATAGTAAACCTCAAGGAGATCTGGATCTAGCAATTCTCTAGGTCTAGCAATTCTCTTAGTAAATAGCAGGAAATTCTTTCTCCTAAATAATTATCTCAGCAATTGCCATACATTCTTTCTGTTCTAGCTGAGCCTACAGCTTCTTGTAAATCCCTTACAAACAATTCCTTCTGCTGAAGTGACTTTGTGAAACCCCCAATACTTTTATATTTACTTATAACTTGTCTACTAAACTCCATAAGAGGGGTTTCAGGGTAGCACTTAACTCTGGTGAGTTAGTCATATTTTTAAGACACTCATCAGATATTGGAGTCGTCAACACTCTTCAGAAAGAGCTTTGTATAAGGGAATGCTGACAATGAGCAAGTACAAAGAGCAGTAGAAGCAGTAAAAGATTAATAGGCACTCTTATGAGGGAAAGAAAGGCAGAAACACATCTTTTCCAGGGGTTTTGCCAGCCTTTTCCCAGGAGTAGGCCTCTTAGAATCCCTATTCTCCGAGGTAGACTTCGGTGAAGTCCCAAAACTTGGAGATAGGTTTCTGTAAAGCCCCATTCTCTGAGGTAGACTTCGGTGAAGTCCCAAAGCTCAGAGATAGGTCTCGAGGCCCCTATCATGGTCTGATAGATGGTTTCCCATGCTAAGCAGACTCTACTGGGGTCGGCGTGGCAGAACCTATGGCTCAGAGCAGTTGAGCTGCTCTCCCAAGGTCCTACAAGTCAGGTCAGCTGCAGAGCTATGCTGGAAGTCCTGCTGCTCAAGCCAAAGTGTCTTCTACTCAGAGCTGCTCCTGGGTTTCCCTGGATTTGGACCCTAAAGAAAAGGGGGTGTGGTTGAGGGAACAAAGCTAGAGGGGTCCACATTCAGTGTGTGAGCTGTCCCTCCTCTGCCCTAGGGTGCAGCTCCCATTGGGAGGTAGAGAACCTTGGTGACTACCCACATACTTCAAAGCAGCAAGGTGATCAGCCCAGACAGTGTGTGGGGCACAAGGAAGCCAGTGTTCATGCTTCCTGCTGCCATGCTCCGGGCCTGCAGTGCACAACGAAGAAATACAGTCCTCCAAGCCCCTTGGAGAAGGTGAAGGGTTGGGATTCTTGGAGAAGGTGAAGGGTTGGGATTATGGGAGGTAGGGTGGAGATGGCTGGGGCCTGCATCCTCTTGGGTTGGTCAGTGCCCAGGGGAAAAGGGCTTGAGCACCTGGGCTGTCATGTGCAGTGTGTGTGTGTGTGTGTGTGTGTGTGTGTGTGTGTGTGTGTGTGTGTTAGGTACTTCTACCTATTGCATGTAGTCTGGGCCCAACTGGTCAAAAAAACCTGAAAAAACAACCAATCAACAAACAAACCTGAAATTACTGAATATCTGAAATTACTAAGGCAAAACGGGCTAGATTTGTGACTCAAGTGGTAGAGTGTCTGCTTAATGCTCATGAGTTTAAATCACAGCATTGGGGGAAAAAAAGCCAGTAGCCCGTGTCTCACACATATATTTCTAGCTACTTAGGAGGCTGAGATCAGTGGGTTGAGGTTCAAAGTCATCCAGGATAGGAAAGTCTCTGAAACCTACCTCCAATTAACTGCCCAAAAAAGGAATAAGTAGAGTTGTGGCTCAGGTTTGGAGTTCAAATCCCAGGGTTGGCAGGCACACACATGCTCATGTGCATTCACACACACTCACATCAACAACTATGCACTTAACAAACCTACTGGGAGTTGTTCATGGCTGGAATACCTGAGCACCCATGGAAGGTTGGAGGAAGAAGGCAGATCTCTGAAGGGAGGGCAGGTCACACTTGGCCTCTTGGAGTCTGAGAGCTAGCCTCTAGAGGCCATGGCAGGAGGAGTTTGGGACCTGAGGCTGGCGGCTCTGGTCTGGGATGAGCTGCAACAAGGAGTGGAGGGCTGTTGCAAGGTCTTGTGGAGCTGCTGGGGGGATGGAGTTGCCATCACTGGGTGGGGAAGGCTGTGGGAGGTGTGGCCTGTGGGGAAGTTGGAAGTGGGAGGGGCTTTGGTTTGTTGAGATGTCTGTCTGGGCTGCAGTGTCCTGGTAGGCTGGGGCTGAAGCACCCTGAGGGAGTGGTGGGCAGCTTTGGACACAGCCCCTTTGGGGTGTGAGGTGTAGAAGCAAGCCAGGTGTTCACAGTTTGGTCCCCACTGAGGGTTGCTGGGAGGGACAGTGTGGCAGGTGGCTTAGAGACCTGACCATGCATGCGGGACCTGGCCTTACTTGTGCTGTCTGGACTCTGGCAGGTCACCGTGAGCTGTGATGCAGGCTGGACGCTGACCAGCTGCAGTGCCCATCCTGAGACCTCAGTCACCCTGGGAGCTTTCCCTGTGGACAACACCTGTGTGGTAAAGCACCAGGGTCCTCACAAAAGAGGATGGATGAGTAAGGAGTTTGTCATAGTCACCGCCATCTGCTGCCGGATCGAGCTCTCAGGACAGCCATAGAGCAGATGGAAAGACCTCAACCTGCTGGGTGGTGCTGACCAGGGCAGAGCTGCAGGGGTGGTGGTGGGGAATTCTGGCCCTACACTGTGTACACTGGCAGCCATATTTTATGGAAGAAATAGGGCCAGAGGGAAGAGGGCCTACTAAACACATAGCCGGGAAGTGAGGTGATATAAAGGGAGGTGGCAGGTTGGGCACTTTATTTCTGAAGGGAACAGTGTGAAGGCAGCCAGAGCCTCGCCTCTTGCTCTATGGCTGTTCCCTGGGGGCATGGGACTTCTCCTGTGGTGGTGTCACTCTTAGGGGCTGGGTGCAGGTGGCATGTGTAAGGATCGGCTGCCCACTCATGAATAAATAGCAGAATGAACGAACACTCATCTATCCTTTGGGTCTCAAGTGCCTTTGTGTGTCAGTTTGGGGGCTTGAACTCAAGACCTGAATAATGTTCCTGAGTTTTGTGCTCAAGACTAGCATTCTGCTCCTTGAGCTACAGCTCTAGTTCCAGCTATTTGAGTAGCTTACTGGAGATAAGAGTCTCTCAGACTTTCCTGCTTGGGCTGGAACTAAGCTCCTCAGATCTTAGCCTCTTGAGTAGCTAGGATTACAAACATGTGCAACCTACACCAGTTCTCTGTTGCTCTTTTAAAGCAGCAGCTTTTCTGACCTGTTTTGCTTTTGTGACTTGGTATTTATTGCAGGGTTTACCACCATTTTTATTTTTAGTTGTATTTGAGTGAGCAGGAGAGTGCTTGGCTCAGCTGGGACTGGCAGGGAGACCAGGAACTCCCTCTGGTGCTCATCTTACAGGAGCACCCTGAATATCGACATGGAGCCACCCTAAGCCCCCCACACAACTGTGGTGCCTCATCCTAGGTTCTGCTCCACCACTGAGCCCAAGTTCCCAAACCCTTTCCCATCCTACCAGTCAAGAAGACAGGGCCTAACCCAGAGAATGTTGATGGAACCGCTGTTCACAAACCTGCAGATGTTTCTAAGGAGTCAAGGTTCTTGATTTGAAACCAAGCCTGGCATGTGACTAGCTTTCCAGCTATCATGCTGCCATAGAGTTACTCTTGGTGTCACACTGCAGCACAAGTCCCCTGCTCCATGGTGAGATGGTGGCTGCCAGGTCCACAAGACCCCAGAGAAGAACAAGGACTAAGCATGATAAACCTCTTTTCCAGGATGTCTTCTATTTTAGCCTGCAGTGATCTCTTCTGGCAGTAGGTGGAACTTTCATTCAGGTTTTCCCACCAGATCTATAGCCATATGAATTAGGAACTTTCCAGGTAGGGGAAAGGAAAGTTTCTGGCTTTAGGGAGACTCCAGATGACAAGAGTTTGGGGGAGGCTGGGAAAATACAGTCCCTCAAATTATCTATTGTTCTGTAATGTGTGCCTAGTAAAACTCATTCTACTCATTTCAGCTGGATTTGAGTCATTATGTGGGCAGTGAGTGCCATCCAGCTTGAAGGAACACTGTTCTGCCAGGCTTCCCTATAGAATTCATGAAGCACATGGTGTCTCTATCCATTTTACAAAATATAGTCATCCCATTAAGTGTGGGAACTCCTGGCCCAAGATGATGTTGGCATGTGTCACTGTTTTTAGGCAAAAGCTACCTCCATTCAGCCATTGTAAAAATTATGGGGTTTCAACAGAGGCAAAACTCCTCCCACCCTATCTTCAGACTGTGTGTCCTGGAGAACAAACAGCATTGAGTAAATTGTGAAATTCATTCTTGATTTGAAGACTTTGTGAAAGATTATAAAAATATCATCAATGAAAAATTATCAATGAAAGTGAAAGTTCTTCCAAGGCAAGCCTGTCACAATTGTTACTTTGTAGTACAATGTTAAAAACAGTCCACATCAGGTTTGTTGTCTACAGCTAAGGATAATAGGTGGTTGCTAGCAAAGCAGACACAATGCTTATTGCAGCAACAACATAACAATGAATCAAACTGTAGAGTGAACAGGGATGCTGCTGTAGCTTCCCAAGTGGAGAGACGGCAGGTACAGAGGTGGAGGGCATCATCGTTTCCATGGGAAATAAGAGACTAGAAGTGGCCATTTCACTCCTGAATTTAAGCTCCTGAGTGCAGTTGCTGGCAACTATATCTCAACACATATCACCGCCAGCATTTCAATGCATGGTCTCACGCAATCTTTCAGCAAAAATGGGTGTGCAGAGAAGTGAGGGGCTATAGCAGAGAGCATGGAGCATCTTTCAGCAAAAATGGGTGTGCAGAGAAGTGAGGGGCTATAGCAGAGAGCATGGAGCAATCAGGTATTTAAAATCAACTTTAGAACCTCACAATCAAAAGTATAAGAACATTGGAACCATATCAAACTTCCATTCATCTGTGTGCTTTGGAGACACAGTTCTCTTCAATGCTGGCCTTCCATGTTGTGGGTGTGGAGCTTACACAATTAAACTAGAGTCCATGGACCACAAGGGACTTTTGCTAGGGGCAGTGGAAGAAAGGGCTATTCTAAGTGCACAGCAGGGAAGTTGTCACCTCTGTTATGTGACCCCACAGATGTAAAACAACCAGAAAGGCACTTTGGGACTGGTTGGGCCCCTTTGCCTTGGCAACTCTGGCTGACAGTGGTAATCTGGCACTTCCCAAGGCTCCCAAGCTCTGCACACAGCGAGTGGGAAATATGGCAGAGCATGTATCTAAAGCTGAACGAGGGCTGAAACTGAGCCATTCAACACACAAAAGGTACACAACACAGGAAAGGTCTGTTTCCACTCCTTCCCCACTGCCCTGGGCTTCTGAACCTGATGAGCTACACTGGAAAGTACAACTAAACTTAAGGTGGTTCAGTCACTCCTAGAGATTTCTGAGGGTGTCACTCTTACAGCTTTCCTCCTTTTAGTTTAGTCATTGAGGAGAAATAAAATTTCAAAGTGATTCTCAGTTTTAAACTTAAAAAGAAACTCAAAACAATGTCTCCAGATCCAGATACCTAACCTTTGTATACAATCAATACTAAGGAACAGAGCAGTTCTGATCAGGTAAAGCAAATGATTTCAGGTCCCATGGTTTGAGACTACAGTTTATTCAATATATCTCCAAGCACTAAAAAAATAAAATTTAAGAAGCCAAACTGGATAAAAATTATATCTGAGAATGCTTTTAATTTCACTTAAAATTTGTGTTTTGGGCTGGGCACTGGTGGCTAATGCCTGTAATCCTAGATTACTATTGAGGCTGAGTTCTGAGGATAGCAGTTCAAAACCAGCCCAGGCAGGAAATTCTGTGAGACTTTTATCTCCAATTAACAACTCCAAAACCAGAAGTGAAACTCTGCCTCAAAGTGATAGAGCAGTAACCATGAGCAAAAAGAGCTCAAGTACAGTGTTTAGGCCCTGAATGCAAACCTCATTACAAACCAAAAAAAAATGTGTTTTGTGAGCAATCCATAACTTCTTTAGGTTTGATGGCCAAGGGTGCAGCCTGTGCTTCTGCAGAACATGTTTTTATTACTCTGAAAAGAGCAATAATTGCATCCCAAAGTACCTTCAAGAGCTTAGTGAATGTTCCAGTTTTGATCCTGAAAGCTTTTCTTCAAGGTCCAAGCCTAAGCCTAGATCTCAACCAGACCCATGGGCAATGCTATATGGAGAGGAAGACATATTAAACACAAAGGTCCTTGTAAACGTGATTCATCAGCCACTGCTTTATAGTGAAAAGGAGTTTTACCACACACACCAAAAGGCAGCTCGCCTTTCTCCCATAAAATATAAAAACAAAGGAGTTTCTCTTGTGGCAATGAAGACAAAGCCACCGCTTACCCCTCTCTTGTGTGCTCATGGGACACGGGCTTGGCAGCAGCTCTGTTTCCTTGGTCTCCACACAAGTGTCAATCCACATGCGGGACATGGGTCCACTTGCTGGAATTTGTCTGCTAACATCTCCCAACCCTCTAGGGGCCAAAGAAAGCTTTCCTTCAGAGCACATGGCCCTCCAGAGTCACACTTTCCCAGCTCTCCAGGTTCCTCTAAGGGCTTTAAGGATGAGATTCTGGTTTCCCAGTGTTGTCAGGAGCTAGGCACAGTTTTCTAAGGGTCAACATCATCAAGGTCACTTCTTAACTTGCCATTCAAGGGAGATTCTGATCCCTGAGGCAAAGAAGAGGAAATTAAGGTTCTTATAGTAAAACTGAAGGGCATGTTTTCTACACAAAGTTCCTTATGTATGTTCTCTAGGTCCCCATTTACCCCATTAAATCTATGTCTACTAAAAGGTAATAAAACACAATCCTTGTACTCTATTGATTATGTTAAACCTTTCACATGTACAGTCACATTTAGTCACAACAGCCATAAATATGCTCCAATTAGAACTGCAGTGAGCAAAAGAACCAAGCAGAGAGGTACTACCACTGCACTGCACCTGCTACAGAGTCTCTGGCTCAAGTAGTAGAGCAGCAGCCTTGAGTGAATAAAGCCAAGGGGCAGTGCACAGGCCCTGAGTTCAAACCCCAGTAGTGGTACAAAAAAGTATATACCAATAAGAAATTGAGAGATGGTGTTTTAAACCATGGTGACACATGAGGTAAGTGTAAGGTCGGCTCCTGGATGGCTAGCAGACTCCACCCTCCTCACAGCAAAGTCTCCACCCAGTACTTGTGTTACCTAGGCAACTGCGACACCTGGAAGAGGTCACATCTGCATCCACTGAGGTCACATCTGAATTTGATGTGGCCACACCTTTCTCCACCCATACCCTAGATAAGGCCTAGCGCAGGCCCAGACTCCCTTTCTCTGCTCTCTCTCTCTCTCTGCTCTCTCTGCTCTCTTCTAGCTCTTTCCTCTCTCTTTCCTCTCTTTCCCAGCTCTCTCTCATTCCCAGGTCTTTCCCAGCCACGTGCAGTGCCAACCTTGCCTGGTCCCAGCAGGTCTACTGAATAAACCTACCCTTTACCTGAATACCACGTGTGTACTGCTGTTCTTACTGGGCTACCTCTTTTTAAAAACCTAACAGTAAGGACAGCCTAGGCCACTGTGGCCTCCAGATTTATCCCTTCGGCTTCTTCCCAGGCTCTTGGTACCCAGCTCACAGAATGCTTCAGTGTATAGGAATTTTCTGAGTTGACTGAGAAGTTAATATATGGGAATACAATTGTTAGCTAGGATATGAGGGCAGTGGTAGCCAATGCAAACACAAATTAGGCTCTCCCTGCTTTTGAGTAGCTGGAAGTCTAGGGGAGAGAGTTATTTGTATATAGGCAAGAAGTAACCCTGACAGAGCAAATGAGCTGGGGTTTTATAGGTTAAATAAGAATTCCTCCAGGCAGAAGAAGTGCATGAGCAAAGCGGTGATAAGAGAATGAGGTCAATGGGTCAGCATGGCTGCTGGCTGGCAGGCAGGGGAGCAAGTACAGATAGACAGGAATGGGCTGAGCTGCCACGTAAGGATGTTGGAGCTTCTCCTTCAGTTGATGGATGAAGGAAAGGGAGCAGCCGTGCTGAGTGAGAAAGTAGTCAGGCTGATGTCCAGAAGCAACAGAGTTGCTGTGAGACTGCTTCTGTGTAGGTGGGAAACATGATGTCAGGATTTGAACCCAAGGCTGCAGGAACTGAGGAGACATCCAGTCCCCTCCATGTGGCATGGCTGTGGTGGCTGGGCCAGCTCCAGCTGGTCGCCTGTGTTGACTCATTACAATGGTAAAGCATAGTCAGTGAGAGCCAGCATTCTCCTGCCCAAGGATGAGGAATGGAATGAGGGCAGAGCTAGTGGGTGGGGATGTGGAGTCTGGCAGCTGAGCTGGAGCAGAGAGAAGAGGAAGGACTGGAAGGGAGAGCTGCCTCTGAGGTCCCCACTCCTTGCTCCTGACTGCTCTGCCTTGCGCATGTCAGGTTTGGGATGAGACCTCTGGGAAATGAATGATGAGACTTGAGTACTAGGGCAAATGGTCTCTCACTCGTTGCTGCCCCTAGTGGCGGAGAGAGTGAGTGCACAGAGCAGGTCTGGGACAGCCACTGCCCACCACTGGAGCCATGCTCTGAACAGCACCTGCTTGTCAAATGGAGCCCCAGCCAAGTCCAGCTTCTTTTCCTGGGCACCCAGGGAGGTCTACCGAGGCTCTGGGCTGTGTGGAAGCAGCTGTGTTCAGATGCACAGGCTGTCTCCCTTTGTCTCTGCAGGTTGCCTTTGTGCCTGCTGACTCTGACTTCCAAGGCACCCTGTCCCCGAAGGCACTAGGCCTGCTGGAGAGCAGACTGTCTGACTTGAAGAGGTGAGTGCAGGGGGGGCCTCGTCCCAGCCTCCCATCAGGAGGAGAATGAAGGAAGCAGAGGGGAAAGTGTCCAGTCCAGTGGGGGAGCAGTATCTTCTATTTTCTCTCATGACCCAGCTTCCACTTTGCCTCCCGATTTCCTGAGAACAGCCTAGTATAAACCATGGGCTGTTTCTTATTCTTGGTTTGGTAATTAAGTATTATTATTCCCATTGTACAGATATAAAAACTGAGACTCAGAGAAATAGAGTCACCAGCTCTAAATCTCATGGGGAGTGACGGATAGAGATGGAGCCTGAACTCAGGCCTGATGTACTTCTGACACGTAGCCAAGATCACCCTGGCCTCTGCTGCCCTCTGGCTCTGGCTCTGAGGACTGAGCTTCAGAGATGCTCTGCTTGGCTAGGGGAAGCTGAGAGCACCAGCCTGTCTCTGTCAGGGGACAGAGTGGACAGAGTGGGGTGGCAATGCAGTGGGAAGGCCATGCAGCCCCGGGAGGACTATCCAGCTCTGCCCCAGGACCACCTGGGCCTAGAACCACCCTTGATTTTCTTATCATTCGGGATTTCTAACCTTTTACTTGTCACTTCCTAGTCCTGTGACCTTGGGCAGGGTAGTTTGTCTCTGACCCTCAAATACCAAAGGTGGGACCTTAATAATAGAGCACAGGACACTGGGCTCTGCACCAGCAGCTCGGCTGGTGTACTGTGGGCTCAGGCCAGTTTCAGACCCTAAAGTGAGGTCTCCCCACCAGGCCTCCTGGCATCATAGGGAGGGTCAGAGGAGTTTACTATCAGAGCCTGGCAGGCCAGGAGCCTACAATAATTGAGTGACAGCCAGGGCAGCCCATGTGTTCAAGGAAAAAGACGATGTCTGCCTGGAGCCTCTGCTTAGAGTCAGGATCTGCTTAGAGACCCCATGCACCTCCATGGAACTGGTCTCTATTTTGCCCTCATACCACATGGTTCCCTTTGTAACACCAAGTGAAGAAACACAGGACTGAGAGGCAGACTTGGGGTCCAGGCCCATCTCTACCACTTAATTTACTCACTGTGTGCGAGCTGCACCTTGTCATCTATGAATGGGTACAGGGAGATCCCCTGGGGGCCCTTTCTGAGATTTGTGGGTTCTCATGTGTGCCCCCAAGGCACGCAGGCCAGGGGAGGGCACTGAGGCTGGCTGAGTGGATTGTTGCCCACCTGCCTGGTCTCTCCCTCCCTCCCTTCCTTCCTTCCTTCCTTCCTTCCTTCCTTCCTTCCTTCCTTCCTTCCTTCCT
>NW_012267277.1:8068798-8098269 GCF_000151885.1 Dipodomys ordii | reverse complement strand
CCCCCCCTCTCTCTGGGCCCTCAGTCCCAGCTCCTCCATGTCAGACTATGGGAAGAAGCCACCTATAACCAGAGCCTGCCCACCTTTAGCCATATCCAGATGAAGGATGGGCTATAGCGAGGACCCCCGGCCCGCTGCTGACCCCTGAGCTGAAATTAGGAGCCAGAGCTGGAGGAGAGGGTGGCTTTCGTGACGCTCAGAGCTGGATGGAGGCTGCCGTAGTTGTCCACAGGAGTTTGGACCAGAAGGAACAAGAAGGAACTCGGGTTCAGGGCAGGCGAGTGTGCAAAGGAGGGGAGGGCTGTTGGGTCACCAGGGCACTTGGGAGTGAGGAGCAGACAGCAGGGGATGTGAGACATGAAGGCAGCAGCAAACACATGAGCAGACTATGGGTCAGAGGGGTCTGGCTGCAAAACCAGCTCTTTGGCTGTGTCAACTTGGCAATTCTCTTACTCTCTGGAGCCTCAGTTTCCCCAATGGAATAGTCATTCCCACATCCCCAGGGGTGTTGTGAAGCTTGGGGCAATACATTTCTGATGCCTGGCACACAGAAGGTTCTTGCTTTCTCTGGATGTTTGTCATGAGTGCTGAGGACAAGGAAGCAGAGGACGTGAGTCCACTGCTGTCAACCTCCCAGTGACCACAGGCCAGGCTGTCCCCCTGCACGCCTGTGTCTGCTTGCTTGTGACTGAGCTCCTGACTCATCCACTTGTTTACTCATTCCACTGTTAGAACCTGGCACAAGCTGCCTTCTAGTCTTGCCTGGCCTCCAACTGCTGAAACTCTAGTCTTGTGGGGCAAACAGAGGAGATAACAGAGGGACTCTTGGGGTGACAAGTGTTGTGAGAGACCAGTGGAGAAGAGGGATGGCTGGAGATATGGATGACTGGAGGTATAGTCTGCACAGCAATCTAACAGCCCTGTTTTGAGCACGTACCACATGCTGGACATTGTGCAATGTGCTTTGCACATTGTTATCAGCTATGACTCTCAGAAACAGGCTCAGCAGTGTGTACTCTTATTTCTCCTCACCTTCCAGGGAGGGAAACTGAGGCTCAGAGAGGTGAACTTTCCTCAGGCCTTGCAGCAGGTGGCTTTGATCAGGACCCAGGCGATCTGACTCAGGGGACTCTTGACCTCCTTGTTTTTGCCCCTGCACTCCCCCAGTTTGTCCCTTGGCTCTTGCACCCTTGGCTTCCTTCCAAGATGAGCTGGACATCATGGACTCCAGTGAAGATGGCAGCCCTAACTCATCTCCAACTGACAGGGAGGAGCCGAGCTCTTGGCTGCAGAAGCCACAGGCTCAAAGGGGCCCAATGAACCCCTTTCATGACTTTGCCCTAATCGATGACACCCCCACATTGGATGACACAGCCCCAGAAAAACACACTCAGGACGCAGCCCAACTCCAAAGCTGGCAGCCATCTCTGAGAGCAAAGGAAAAGAAGAAGGATTCTCTAGTCCCAGGCCCCTTAGAACTCAAGGAGCAAGAGGAAGACTTGTACTATGGGCTGTTAGACAGCCCTGAAGCCCCCATCCCAGCAAGGAGCTGGACTTTGAGCCTGACACCCAGGGCTGAGGTGGTTCTCTGCTCCCCCATTTCTAGCCTGGCAGCTCTGCTAACCCTAAGTGACCTGACAGGGCCTCAGTTTCCCTATCTGCCAAATGAGACTGGATGGAGAGTCAAAGGAGACAGGATGACTGGAGTGTTCTAAGAACTGTAAAGGTGGAGATAACGACTCTCAGGGGACCATGGCTCTTCCAGCTTCTTCCTGTTTGAAGAGCCAATGATATTTGTTGAGATTTTCAGCAGCTGGATTCTTGTCTCCTCAAATATGGCCTCTGACAAGACCCCTCTGTGGTATTTTCAGGGCCCTGGTCCTGCATGAAGGGTTCGTTCCTAATCAGTTTTGGTCCCCTGGTGGGTGGTGTGATCCATCCCACTTAGAGCTCACTGGGTTTGTTCCTGGTCCTGTCCCTTCTGGGCTCCCATGATCCTTTAGTGGGATGCATGACTAACCTCCTCAGACTCTTGACTTTACTCTTGGACAATCCCCCCACCCACCCCGCCCCTACCATCCCACCAATCCACACACATAATCATTCTACAAATTCTATCCTTATTCTGATGCCCATGCCCTGGCCTAGCTGCCCTTCTCTATCAAGATGCCTTTTTGATGAGTTGAAGGTAATTTTGCCTTTGCCTTTGCCTTACTGATATCTCAGCTTCCTAGCATAAGGAGTCCTCACTTCCCGAGTTTCCCTGGGACAGGCACATTTCTCACTGTGGCTTGCCTCCTGCCTCCTGCTCTATGGTGCCTCCTCAGCCTTACTTACCTCAGTCTCCAGAGTTCTGGAGGCCCAGAATTGGTGGCCTCTGAGCACATGTAGCGCATCCTAGTCCCCTCAGACAATGCCACCACTTTGAGTTTCCAAATTTGTACTCACAGCCCCTTGAATCTCCAGTATTCACATTTCTTTTTTCTTTTGCCTGTTATAGTGCTTGAACTTGGGGCCTGGGCTCTGTCCTTGAGTTTTTCTGCTCAAGGCTTGCTCTCTACCACTTTGAGCCACAGCCCCACTTGCAGTTTTCTGGTGGTTAATTGGAGATAAGAGCTTCATCGAATTTCCTGCCTGGGCTGGTTTTGAATTGGGCTTCCCAGATCTCACGCTCCTGACTTCCTAGGATTACAGCCTTGAGCTACCAGCTCCTGTCTCACATTTTCCTCCCTCCCTCCCTCCCTCCCTCCCTCCCTCCCTCCCTCCCTCCCTCCCCTTCCTTCCTTCCTTCCTTCCTTCCTTCCTTCCTCCCTTTTTCTCTTTCTTTTGACCTCTCTTCCTTCTTCTTCTTCTTTTTTTTGCTGTTAGCAGACATTGAACTCAGAATCCTGTGCTCTCACTTAGCTTTTTCTTCATTGCTCCTATTTGAGCCACATCTCCACACCAATAGTTTTCTGGTTAATTGGAGATAAGCATCACTGATTTGTCTTCCCAGGCTGGCTTTGAACCTCAACTCTCAGATCTCAGCCTTCTGTTTAGCTAGGATTACATGCATGAGCCACCAGAACCTGGGTGGATGTTGACATTTCTCAATAACCTGCAGACATCTCAAAGCCAGGCAAGAAGGCTTCAGGATAACATCACAGCTCCCCTGAGACGACCAGGAGCAGGCCTAGGAGCAGGAAATTAAGCTGACCAGCCTGATTCTGTTTGTTTCAAAGGGCATTTGCTGAGCATCTACCATGTCCCAGGTGCTCAGCTGGGGACTGCAGGAGGAAAGAGACATGAATTCTCCATGTGGCCATGGAGCCTAAAGGACTCACCACCCAGGAACCTTGCAGAGCAGAAGCAGAGATGGGAAGAAAAGGGCTGACATTCCAGAGGAACAGAGTGACAACCACATATGCCTGGGGCCATTGAGGGGACAAAGAGCCTGAGCAGCTGGTGCAGGTCTTGCTGTCACTGTCCATGGCCTTCCAGACCCCCTGCTTCCTGTGGAGCTGGGCAAAGCCCTGGGCAGCCAGCCCTGAGCTGGGCCTGGTGCTGCTGACCCATAGCAGGTCTGCACACTCAGCATTCTGCCATGGCTGCCTCAGAGTGGAGCTCTTTACCTGGGCTGGGCCTCTGCATGGAGGGGGGGGGCCCACCAAGGGAGGGAGATGCCCTGTAATATGTCCAAAAGGGCCTGTTCCCCCTAGATCACACCCTCCCCTCCCCGGGCCATTTCTACCTCTGCAGTAGCCATACTCAGCTCCTCCTCTGTACTGATGAGACCCAGGGTGGACGTTCCTGCTCGTGCCCAGGTCATGGTGAGGGGAGGTGCAGCCTGTTCCTGTGCTCTGCTGGCCCAGGCGGGGCACCTGTGACCCCATCAGAGAAGGCCCGCACCAAGGCCTGAAATAAAATCCCTGTCAACAGGAAAAGAGTCGCCTTTATTTACCTGCAAATTAACTTCTGTGAAACACCCATGCTCTCAGGGCAGGGTGAGTGAGCGGCATGCCTGTGGGGCAGGCAGCCACGGGGGTGTGACAGTGCGTGGTGTGTGCTGTGATGGTGTGTAGTGTGACAGTGTACAATGTGTTCTGTCTTGCTGTGACAGAATATGATGTGACAATGTATGGGGTTAGGAAATGTATTGTGATGGTATAACAGTGTGTCATGTGATGGTGTGTGATGTGAGTGTGTGGTGTGATATTGTGATGGTAGGATGGTGTGATAGTGTACGACTGTGTGATGTAACAGTGTATCGTGTGATGAGTATACTTTGTGACAGTGTGATGATGTATGGTGTGATGGTAGGAGGCAGTATGTATTATGACTGTATATGGGGTGATGATGTGATAGTATAATGGAATGGCTGTGGTGTGACAGGGTATTTGTGATGGTATACGGTATGACAATGTGATGGTGTGATAGTATGAAAGTGTGTGGTCTGATGGTGTGTGATGTGACAGTATTCAGTGTGTCGGTGTTGTGCGATTGTATGGTGGTGTGATGGTGTGGTAGCATGATGGTGTACATTGTGATGGTATGGTGGTGTGATGGTATAATGGTGTGGTGGTATAGTGGCCTGGTGGTGTGGTAGTGTGACGGTGTGGTGGTGGGATGCTATGGTGGTGTGTTGGTCTGGTGACATGATGGTGTATGATGTGGCATGATGGTGGTGTGATTGTATGATGATGTGATGGTGTGTTGTGATGATGGTGTTCAGTGTGATGGTGTGGTAGTGTGATGGTGTGGTTGTATGATGGTGTTCAGTGTGATGGTGTGGTAGTGTGATGGTGTGGTGTGATGGTGTGGTATGATGATGGTGTACAGTGTGATGGTGTGGTAGTGTGATGGTATGGTGCTGTGTTAGTAGGGTGACATGCTGGTGTATGATGTGAAGATGTAGTGTTGTGGTGATGTGGGGTGATGGTGCATGCTGTGGTAGTGTGGTGCCATGATGGTATATATGATGGTGTAATGCTGTGGTGGTGTGGTGGTGTGATGATGTGGTAGTATGGTTGTCCAGTGGTGTACAGTGTGATGGTGGTATGATGATGTGGTGAGTGGGGCCCTGGCTTCCCTGTTGGAAGGTTTCTTGGTGGACACTGCAGTGTGGCCCTGCCTAAGCCAGGAGCTTCTCCTTCGGTCACAGTTCCACATATAGGAGTGGCTAAGCTACCCTGGAATTTATGCAAAGGAGGTGGTCTTACATATGTGCCAAGATGCACTGATAGAGGAGTGCTGGCTGGGCACTGATAATGCCCAGAGATAGGGGATTGGCTAAACAGCTGCACCCCAGCTCTGCAGGGGAGAGTGCACCACCATCCAATTGTCCTCTTGCTGTGTGAACCAAGTCCCCTCCCACTTGCTCACTCTATTGAGCTTGGAGTAGAATTGTATTTTTATGGTTCTTTCTGAGTTTCCTTGATAAATTCCTATCTCCAGTTTCAGAAACTAAGTAAGCTCCTTAGAGGCAAGGACTTGGTGCCTAGTTAAGTGTCCAGTGCAGAATGTACTCAGTAAACCCATGTGAAGTGAATGACAGGCTCTGGAGTGGCACATTCCTCCTTGCTCCCCACCGCCACCCCAGCTTTAATGCCAACCAGGAACACGCCCTTGGGAGGTTGGATCCAGATCAGCAGGCTGGGTGACACAGTTGGGTGTTTGCCTGGTGGGGGGCACATTTCACGCATCTCATCCCGTGCTTTGTGTATGGATCAGAAGCTTTGCCAAAGCCACCATCTCACTTGGCTTCACCTGTCCTAGTAAGTTTGGAGAGATTGTGGCCACTTTACCAATAAGTAAATTGAGAGGGGGGAGCGTGTTGTAGTCTGGACACAATGAGTTTAGTTGTAGAGCCAGGATGCAAACTCAGTGTCAAGGCCTGTCTGTGCTGCCTCTATAACTTTCTTCATACTCTTCATATTCCCCAGCCCCAGCACAGAAGCCTCTTTAGTGACCCTAGGGATCTGAAACCACCCTGTCCACACCTGCATGGAAGGGAGTGAAGATGGAGAGAGGGAATCACAGCCATGGCTAGGTCTTGAGGAAGTGTCCAGAGAGGGCTTCCTGGAGGAAGTGATTTTGCAGTCCCAAAGGATATTGAGTCATTTGAAAGGAAGAATGCTAGGAGGAGGGAACAGCATTGCCTAGACACTGATCTAGCCTTGATCTTGTGACACACACAGCAGGAGGAGCTGGCTCAGCTGGCGGTCCCTGGGCCACCCACCCCCTGTGTGGCTGCCCCATCCCCTTACTACCCACGTGCCCCTGTGGGCTCTTCTCAGGAGCTCTGAGAAAACTTCCACACTTAGCTCATTTGTTTCTTTTTCTTTCTTTTTTTTAGATTATCTGTAATCTTTTTATTCTTTTTATTTGAAAATGCTTAAAGCAGAGAGGTTATAGTTACATACGTCAAGCAAAAAATACATTTCCTTTTGGACATTGTCACCCTTTCCTTCCCTCTATCCAAGTTTTTCCATCCCATCCCACGCACAAGGTGTATAATTCATTCCAGCACAGTATCTGTGAGTACCATTGCTGCATTTGTTTATAAGCCAGATCTCTCAAGAGTGGGGGCTGCCTGGGGAGGGGACCTTTTCTACCTTGCACACTGCTGCCACCTAGTGTCTGTGACTCGTGCCGTGGCTGTTGTGTTCACTGTGATTATGGGCAGGCTCATAGGTGAGCAGGAAAAGAAAGGAAAGAGGTGGCCCTGGCTCCATCATCTAACCGCAGTGCCTGTAAGGAGCTTCTGGGAAAGAGAGGAGAGAAGTATTTAGAGGCCCTCAAACTTTATTAGGCTTAGAGGAGATCATGCACAAATGTGAATGAGTATGTATAGCAGAAAGCTAGTCAAGACTCCCTTTTGTTCAGAAGCTTCCAGAATCCCCCTACTCTCAGAAAGTGCCCTGTCCTGTCTTGGTCTGAAATATTAAAATTGTCCCTGCATGCCCCCTCCCAGCATCTCCAAGTGGACCCTGCTGTGCTCTGTGGATGTGCTGCCTGTTATAGCTGGACCACAATGTTGAGCTGCCTCCTCCAGGAAGGCTGCTGGGACGCACTGCCCTCTGACTGGGCTCCTCCCACACCTAACCTGCCTTTGCTGTGTGCTTTGCCTCTCTTACCACCATGCTCTTACCACCTCCCTGTGGGCTTTGGTGGGAAGGCTGGAGCAGGTGCTGCCCAGGCTGAGGTGGGCCCTGCCCTGCCTGCCTGTCAGGCTGCAGGCTGCAGGGCCTCACTCTGGCCACTGGGTGCCCTCTGCTGGTTCAGCTGGGCATTGCCACTGCTTCCCCCAGAGTCTCCAGAACTTCATGGGGAGAAAGAAGCTCTTAGCCTGTGCCTCTGTCCCTCCTCCCTTCCTGACAGCTCCTCTGTGCTCTAGCCCTCCTGATCCTTGACTAGCAGCCCCATCCTCAGCAGCCTCTCTCCACATGGCCTTCTTACAGTTAGAAGTGCAGGCAGCTTTTCCTATTTGCCAGCCCTTATTGCACCTGGGCACTGAGCCACAGAGTGCCTCTCTCCATCCTCTTCCAGCTCTGTTAGTGCAAGGGGAAGCCTGGGGCTTCTGAGGACAAGATACAACCTTTACCCCCCCCACCCTCGTTCTGCTCCTTGGGGCTCCCAAGAAACAGCTGGAAAAATCAGATCTGCTTTGCTTCTAGCCTCGTGATGTTGATAAGATATTTCTGGTCCTGAATTTCTCCATCTGTGAAACAGTGAGATGACCCCAGTTCAGTGTGCCCCTCAGGCAGGGCTAGATGCTTCAGAAGAGCAGACACGTTCTGACAAAGGTGCCAATGAACACGGAGAGGGGAGGGAGTTGCCTGACCCCTGTTCATCTCATGTCAGAACTGCTGAATGCAGACATGGAGATTCCCTCCTGTTCAGCCTCATCTGTCGGCACAGGAGAACATTGTCTATACTGATGTGCTAGCATGTGGAAGAGCACCAGAGCAAAAAAGCTGAACAAATATTCAAGTTCAAGGCACTGTGCTCAAGTCCATGTAGTTGAAAATGAGGGCTGGCAGGGCCACCTTTCCAGACCTCCCAGGGAAAGATAACCCTTCTTTGCTTTTTTCAATACTTGGTTTTGAACTCAGGGTCGGTTGTTTGGCTGGTGTTGTGCCGCTTGAACCACCTCCCCAGCCCTTTTTGTTTTAGTTTGAAATTACAGCTGTGAATTACCAAACCCCCTGGTTGAGATATATAGTCTTTTTGCCCAGGCACTTGCAGACATTCTTACTAGTGAAGAGAACTTTGTTGCTGTTGTTTTCTGTTGGTCTTGGTGCCTAAACTCGGGGCCTGGGTGCTGTCCCTCAGCTCTTCAGCTCAAGGCTAGCGCTCTACCACTTGAGCCACAGCACCACTTCTGGCTTGTTCTGTTTATGTGGTGCTTAGGAATTGAACCCAGGGCCTCATGCATGCAAGGCAGGCACTCTACCACTGAGCCACCTTCCCAGCCTTAGTGAAGAGAACTTTGTTGGGGAAGCTGCCCAAAGGGGAACAGCAGATATACTTCAGTGCCAACAGGTGACAGGAAAGAGAACTTCCACTTGATACTTTTAGCCAACAATTGAACACAGCCACTCTTTCTGTGCCAGAAAAGAAGAAAAGGAGTGTACTCCATCCCCATGACGCTGACGACCCTACTGCTCTGGTGCTGTTCTGGTGCTGGTGCGGTGCTGGTCCTGGTCTTTGGAGATTCTGCAAACAGGTGGGAAGGGCAGCAGCTATGAACCCCCAGGGTCCCAGCTCAGCACTGAGAATCTGCCAATCATGCTAAAGCCACTGGGGAGGGCCCCCCTGGGCTGGGCTGCTGGTCCCCCTTTCATCCTTCTGCCTGGCACATAGTAGGTGCTTTCTGGATGCTTGTCCCTTTGGGTTCTTGGACATGTGCCTGAAAGAAATCGTTACAAACTCAGGCGCTTGCAACACTGAGATGTGACTGCATCTCTGTGGCATCTTCCCAGATTCTGAGATCCAGCTCCTGTAGACTGGAACTGAGAACCCAGGCTATGCCTCTTTGTGGAGGCCTAGGTGGGGTTGGGATGCAGGGCACAGAAGGAAGAGGTGGCGGCCAGAGAGGGATCCAGGCTAAGTTTAGGGTGCTAAGTTAGGCGTTGGGAGGAGGTATGTGGGAAGTGAGGACTCTGCCATCAGACTGAGTGGAGTCACAAAAGTCAGAGTGGAAGGGAACCCCGAGGGAGTGGTGGGAAGAGCTGGGTGATTACTCAAAGCCAGGGGCGGTGATCTGAGGGCAGGACTGGTGTCCAGCTAAATTAGGATTGGGGATATTTTTTTACAGCCCAGCTTTCCACCGGGGGCAATGTGGCACTTATGGAAGGCAGGATGAGACAGAAACTGGATGCTTCAGGTTTGGGGAGTGTGTGAGGAGGGGAGTGTGCTCCATTAGTATTTAATCAGATGGGACCATCCCAGGTTCTGGGTATACATCACTCTGCATCCTAGGTTTCACCTGACTTGGGAGTGCTGGGCTGAGGGCAGGTACCACACAGCTCCTCTCCAGATCTGAACCTGGAGGAGTAAGCCAGACAGCCCGGCTGCCCTGCCAGTCCTTGTGCTTGGTCCTCTCAGGTCCTGGCTCTGGGTGTCAGTGCCAGGGTGCACTGATGGGCTTCTATGGCTCTGGGTGGTTGCTGTGGCCGCTGCCACCCTTGCTGTTGCTGCTGTTGCTACTGGGCCCCATGAGGACCGGAGCCCAACAGCAGCTGAACCAGTCCAGAGATCAAGAGGAACCGTTCTGGTCAGGAGACCAAGAGGAGCTGGATGGAGACAGAGAGGGATCTGGGCTTGTCCCGCCATGGGAGATCCACCACTGGCCAACAGCCGCCATGTACAGGAGCTCTGAGGTATGGGCAGAGGGGTGAGGGGGAGGTCCTGGGTGGATGCTATTTCTTCTCCAGCCTCGGTTTCCCCAGTGTAAGGTCTGAAGCAAAGATCCTCAAGAACTTTCTGCTCATTTCAGCCACTAGAGCTGCAGGGACTAGCAGTAGTTTGCAGCTGAGTCTCAAGAGAAAGGATCTGGGGAGAGACCAAGGTGGGTGCTGAGGGTCACCCACAGTTCCCCTAGGGGATGGATGCCATGTTTGGAAGCGTTTGGATCTTTTGTGGGTGATGTCAGTGGGGCTTTATGTGTGTTGTGGAGAGGTTTAAGCCTCACCGAGTCAGCTGGTATCTGTAGTCTCTCTATGTCCTGGGTCTCTTTGGCTCTAAGTGGATCTGTAGACAGGGACGGGTCTTTCTTTTGATGTCTTCATGCTGCTTTTCCTCCCTTGGGGCCAGAGTGCCTGGAAGGTGCCCAACACCTCCTTGGTGGTATTCATGGAATCCCAAAGGCAGCAGATGGAGAGTATTGTCCAACACCTGCAGAGCCAGGCTGCTGACAAAGGCTTCATATTCGAAGTGCTGCACGTCTTCAAAGACCTCTTTCCTGGCATCCTGATAAAGTCAGACGTGAGCATGCTGGACCTGGTGAGTCCCTGCACAGGCCTACACTTCTACAGGCTGGGGAGAGGCCTGTGTATGCTCCCAGATGGAAACTCAGGGGACAGCAGACACTTACTGAGTACTGGTGGGTCTCTAGCTCAGTGATGCCAGCCATGCCAGTGATGCCAGTGATGCCAGCCTCCTCAGGCAGCTTCCTTGTTAGGCTGGCCAATTCCCCTATGGTACTTTGTCCATTCACCCTCATTTGAAGCAGGAGGGATCCCTGTGCAGAGGGACCAGATAGTTAAGGTGAGAGAAGGGTCAGGGATGGGCTAGGATGATGTGTGAGCAGGATGATGTGTGATGCTACAGGGCAGGGAGGGGACTGAGCACACACATTCTGCTCTCCGTTCCTGCAGGTATCCCCTGCCCCCTTTGTCTAAGCACCCAGAAGCCACTACCAGCGGGCCTAGACAGAAAGGACTGGAGAGAAAGTGGGCACATAGGATGGCTGGTGCTGACATCCTGATTTGCGGATGCAGTGCAGGCCCAAGGACTTCCCCCACTGTCCAGCCTGCCTAGAACTGGCACTGCCTGGCTCCCAGATGAGATGTGGAAGCTGAATCCCTCCTGCCACTCATGTGGGCTCAGCTACCAGTTGTGGGGGCACTGGTCCCAGCTTCCTCCACTCCCAAGCCTAGGAGAGCAGTGAGGACCCTGGTTTGTCTTCTGGTCCATGGGAGGGGGACTGTGGGTGGGCCATGCTGGGGGCACTGGTGGGATCAGGTGCGGCAAGTGCTGGGTGCTGCTGGTTAAGTGACTCATGAAATTGAGATCCTGTGTCCTTGGCATCCGCAGGTCCTGAATCTGAGGCAGGTGAAGTTCATCGAGGAGGATTCCTTTGCCTTTGCACAGAGCCTCCTGTGGAGCCCACATCTGATGTCCCCTCAGCGGAACCAGATTCGGAGCACCCTGTGGAACCTGCGGCGGATTTCTCCTGAGTGGAACGAGTCTCATAGCTTCAACCACAGCAGTAAGACCACAGCTGCCATGGCCCACATCTCCTCCCTGTCGTGGGAATTGGCCTACTCTTCTCTTTCCTCTACTCTCCCACTCTGGACTGCACCCCCTCCTGGTGCTCTGTGCACAATGCAGGAACATTTGTCTCTTCTACCCTCTTTTCCTTTTTTCTCCCTTTCCTTTCCTTCCCTTTCCTTTCCTTCCCTTCCCTTCCCTTCCCGTCCTTTCCCGTCCCTTCCCTTCCCTTTCCTTTCCTTTCCTTTCTTTCCCTTCCCTTTCCTTTCCTTTCCTTTCTTTTCCTTTTTAAATTAAAGCCTTGAATTCAGGGTGCTGAGTGCTCTCCCTTAGTTTTTTCTATTCAAAGATATTGCTCTACAACTTGAATCAAAGCTCTACTTCCAGTTCTCCCCCCTCCTGGTTAATTAGAGATAAGAATCTTACAGACTTTCCTGATCAGGCTGCCACCCTCAGATCTCAGCTTCCTGAGTGGCTAGGATTACAGGCCTGGGCCACTGGTGCCTGGATAACCACCTTCATAATTCCTTCTCTCATCTTCTCTCCTGCAGGCCACTCTTGCCAGAGGAGGAGGCTGGACTTACAGTCTCTGGTCTCTTTAACTTTCAGTCCTCAAAACAAGACCAGATCTCCAGAGCTTCCCCCATCTAGGTCTCTGTCTCCCCAGCCTCCAGGCCTCTCTGCCCACATTTCCCTCTCCCTGTGCAGAGGGAGGCAGAGGAGGAGGCTGGGAAAATGGCTGTGTCTGGGCGGGTGTCACAGTGACCCTGAGCAGGGGAAGGCAGTAAGGGCACCTGCTTGGGAGAGGATCGGAGGTTCTGACTGGATCCTGTAGTGTTGGATGAGCCAGTGCAGATCTGGGTTTGATTTGGTGCTGGGCCTCAGGTCTGGGGGTGAGCCCAACGCCTTCTCCTTATCCATGGATCTCAGGGTCTGAGGAGCCACCTCTGTTTCTGGGCCTTTCCCTTAGCTGTGAACAGGCCGTGATCAGCCTTGTCCTCCCCACTGTTTAGAGGCTAAGGGGAAGCAGAGGCAGTGTCTTCAGGACTGGAAGGTGTGATGGTGGCGGGCTGTCATTTTGCTCTGCCCCAGCTTCCCACCTTTGTGTGGTTTCTTGCTTTCTCCTCTCACCATTCTTTATTTCTGTTTCTCTTTCTCTTAATTGACTTATTCTATTTATTTGATGAGTGGTATTGGGCTTGAACTCAGGGCTACCCATGTGCTCAGCTTACTTGTTTACCCTGGCACACTGCCACTTGAGCCACACCTCTAAGCTGGCGTTTTACTAGTAAATTGGAGATGGAATCTAGGGGACTTTGCTGCTTTGAGCTGTTAGTGCTCCAGATCTCTCTTTTCTGAGTAGCTAGGATTGTAGGCATGAGCCAAATTCATTCTTGTTGTTTTCTCCCTTACAGTCTTGGGCTTTGCATTCAGGGCCTCATGCTTGCTAGGCAGGTCCTCTACCAGTTGAGCCATTTATACATTAGTTACTTTTCAGGTAAGTTCTCATGTTGATGCCAGAATTGTGAGACCTGGACCAAAATCTTCCTTGTTGTGCTCGCTGAGTAGCTGGGATGACAGGCTTGTGCTACTGCGCCTAACTTTGTACCTGGGCTGGCTTTGATCCACCCATTCTCAGACTCACAAATAGCAAGGATTACAAATGAAAGACACTTTGCCCAGGTTTCCTCTTCATTCTTGTGTGACGGCACTCTGCATTGACTTAGGGATCACTGGTTCATCCAGCATGACCTCACCTGGAGAATCTTCTCTTGATCCACCTAGAAAGATCTCTTTTCCAGATAAGGTCTGGTGCTGGTACTAAAGTTTGAACCCAGGGCCTCACATTTGTTAGCTTACTACTTGAGCCATACCTTTAGCCTCCAGATAGGTCTAAAAGGATGTGGCATGTCTTTCCTGGGGCCACTGCTGATTAGCTTTCCTACAAGTTCAAAGTAGACACAAGGGCCCATCCTGCCCTCTGGGGATGCCCAAGATGGCCTTGTCCCTACCTGGAGGAGTGGGGAGAGGGCTAGAAAGCATCGTCTAGAGGCTTCTCAAGGGATTGGCTGAAGGAGACCCTTTAGAAGCTGTTGGAATGGGACAGAGTAAAGCAGGTGCCATACGGACAGGTATAAAGCAGGCTGGACAAGCCCAAGGCTGTCCCTTCATTCATAGAGAGGCCACACAGCACAGATGACAAGCCGGTTGGATATCCTCAAACCCAAACCTTGTAAGAAGGGGAAATTGGAGGAAACAGGTAGAACTTGGAGGTGGCCACAAACCAAGGAATGTCAGCAGGTCAGCATAAGAAGGAAGATAAGGTCCAGTGAGGCTTCTTATCCAGAACCTTCAGAGGGAGTATAGCATGACTGATCTCTTGATTTTGAATTTCTGGTTTCCAGAACAACAGTTCGAGTTGGTCACAAGAGCAACCATAGAGCTTGTGCTGCTGTAATCCTGCCTCAGGAGAACCAGTAGTAGGAGCAGGTCACTGAGGCCTCCTGGGCTGCTCCCAGCCAATGACGGAGCTCAAGGTGGAGCTGGGCCATTTGAGTTGATAACAAGACCCAGTAACGGGCAGCATGCTATTAGGGAGTTTCCTGGTTCAATCTCATTGGCCAGCTACATACCTTAGGACAGCTCAACATCTCTATGTCTCATTGGCCTGGTCAGTAACATAGTCCACAAGAAGGTAGCTTGGGAGGACTTTTAGAAGATTGAGTTCATCTACAGTCCTTGAAACAGTGCCCACAATCAGTAAGCAGAGCATGCCATCATTGATACACATGAACTACATAACCTCACCCTCCCGGTTCTCCTCTTCCTCCTCTAACACGAATGTCACCATGGGAAGACCAGGACAACCCTGTGGAGGTGTATCTCTTGGGCACTAGAATCCAGACTAATCACCTGGAAATCAAGGACAGGATCAACATCTCTGGCTTTGAGAGAGTGCCTGAGGAGGAGTGGCAGAACACCAGTGCGCCCAGGACACAGGTGAGCCATCCTTCCCCAACCCATCCCAGAGGAAGATGAGGACCACCAGACCTGGAGCACCATGGCTACCCTCCCCAGCCATCACCGTCCATCCCCAGTCCTCAGCTGTAGGCAAGGGAAGGCGGGCATTGCAGTCCATCCAGGGTCTGTTGGGAAATCGTGGTGTTGGTGGCTTTCTCATCTGGTCCTTGTGTTGGTGGAGCAGAAGGGCAATTGTGAAGGCCATGGCACCCACCTGGCAGCCCTGGTCAGTGGCCAGAGTGTTGGCGTGGCCAAGGACATCAACATACACAGCCTGCGTGTGCTGAACTGCCAAGGGAAGGGCACGGTCAGCGGCATCCTCATGGGTGAGTGGCAGACCCCAGCAGCCACTTTGGCCAGAAGCATTTGACTGATCATTGGGTCAAATAATGAGCATCACTGCTGTTTTGGAGGGAAGGGGTTGGAGGAAGGAAGTGTGTCCCCTCCAGACAGTCATATGGCTTTGTTCTCTCAGGCTTGGAGTTTCTTTGGAAAAAGCTGGTCTCCAATCCCTCCAAGCGCATGGTAGTGCTGCTGCCCCTGGTGAGTGGGTACAGCCAGAGCATCAACAATGCCTGCAAGCGCCTGGCAAGGGCTGGAGCAGTGCTGGTGGCCGCTGCGGGCAACTTTCAGAGAGATGCCTGTGCCTACTCTCCAGCGTCGTCTCCTGAGGTAGGTGCCAGCAGGGCTTCCTGCTCACGTCCTGCCTTGCAGGTTGTCAGAGGGCCAGCATCCCCAAACCCCAGTGTGACAAGGGGTTTGGCTAGCCCTGCCTCACCTTCAAAACCCCTCCCACAATCCACCCAGCTCTTGCAAATCCTCCCTCTGCACCATTCCTCTCCTCCTGATTGACATTTGCAGAGCCACTGCTTTGTGTGGGGCTTGTGTGGGCCTGGCAGTATCAGGGGGAGGACAGGTGTCCCATCTCCAGGACTTCTGGGCCCTGGAAAGAAGGGAAGGTACAGAGGAAAATTGGCAGTGCTGCCACCCCCTTTCCCTCTCCCTCCTCACCCTGCCCAACCTTCAAATAGCTTCAGAGGGTCTTACAAAGATACTGAACTTACAACCACTAACACCCAGCCTGGCTCACTCTGGGTTGCCCTGACATCACTCTGGCTTCTTGATGACAACACTGTCCATTCAGTATTTGATTCCCCATTAAGTTCAATCTCTACAGGACATCAGGCATCATGTCTATATCCTCTAGGAACCCTGGGATACCTAGGGTATCAGTTGTACTCAAGTGCCAGATTTTCCTCAGGAGGAGACACTTACATGGGACTCAAACAGGTAATGTTTGAGTCCTGCAGCCTTTCCCTCAACAATTTGTCTGCCACATTCCAGGTCATCACCGTTGGAGCTGTCGATTCCCAGGACCAGCCGGTCACCCAGGGTCCTCTGGGGACCAACTATGGATCCTGTGTGGACATCTTTGCTCCTGGGAAATGCATTGTCAGTGCCTCCAAGGAGTGTAATGCTTGCTATGTAACGCAGAGTGGAACTTCGCAGGCGGCTGCCCATGTGGCTGGTGAGTCACCATGCCACTGCCTGGCCACCAGGATTCCAGCGGCCCCTTTGGCCAGATCCTCCATATGCCTGGCTATGAGCAAGAGGACCAAATGGGCAGACCTGATGGTGATGCTGCCATTTTGCATCACTGGGGTTTGGGAAATGAACAGGTGTTCACCTGGTGAACACAATGGCTAATACCAAGGCTTAGAGGTAGGAGAACAAGATGTGTTACTTTCTAGCTTTCACTAAGCAAGGATTGCAGGTGGCTTCATTTTGGGAAGAGCACATCATGTGTGCATGTGTGTACATTTGTGTCCTAAAAGGAGTTCCCAACTAGGATGGAAGGTCAGGCCATCACCTTGTCTGACCTCTCCCTCCTCCATCAGGCATTGCAGCCCTGATGCTCACTGCCCAGCCAAACCTCACTGTGGCTGAGCTGAGGCAGAGGCTGATCCACTACTCTATCAGCAATGCTATCAATGACACCTGGTTCCCGGAGGAGGAGCGATTCAAGACTCCCAACCTGTTGGCTGCACTGCCCCCCCGCACCCAGGAAACAGGTGAGCAGGGCAGGTGGGTAGGCAGAGGCCAGCCTGGGTGTGAGAGGCCCGTGTGGAGGTGACAGTCCCCTACCTGGTCTACAGAAGGACTGTCCTCCTCAGATAGGACTCAGGGCTTGGGAGTATTGTTGTGACACTGACATTTTACCTAAAAGTTTCATGTGGTATCTTAGCTCCTCTCCCTCACCTCAGACTGATGCTCTCTCTGGAGTCCCCAGGGTGTCCTGTACCCCAGAGCCTCATTACTCATGGTCTTGTTGCAGGTGAACAGCTGTTCTGCAGGACTGTGTGGTCAGCACCCTGGAACATCACACTGGCAGAACCTGCTGAGGCTGAGTGTAACCCGGAGGAGGAGCTGCTGGGCTGCTCCAGTTTCTCTCCTAGTGGGACACGGGTTGGCGAGCATGTGGGGGTGAGCTGCACACTCTGTGTGCCCAGTCCTCTGTCCTCTGGATTCCAATCCCTGTCTCGACTTCAAAGGCCTGGGCAGGGCCAGGTGCTCCTGGGGGACTCGGGACAGACAGCACCCTCATGGACACAGGAGGGAAAGGACAGCGGTGGCTTCGGCTCTCTGCCTTGCCTAAAGCCATCTCTATGCTGGGTGTTACTGGCTTATGCCTGTTATCATAATGATTCAGGAGGCTGAGATCTGAGGATCATGGTTCAAAGGCAGCCAAGGCAGGAAAGTTCATGTGTTTCTTATCTCCAAATAACCACAAAAAAAAGAAAGAAAGAAAGGGAGCTGTAGTACCAGTGGTAGAGTGCAGGCCATGAGTAATAAAGCTAAAGGGCAGCACCTAAGCCCTGAGTTCAAGTCCCAATACTGACATTCCTCTTACTTCCCCCCCCAAAAAAAAGCCACACCCAGGACCCTCAGTTTGGGATGACAGAGGCTCTGTGAGTTTGGAACCTCAAAACTGCAGATGCAGTTGATGGGGTTCCCAGAGCCTGAGTGGCCCTGGGAATGGTAGAGTGCTTGGAGGGTGAGGGGAGTGAGCATTTCTGCATAGTCAATGTTAGGGAGGGTTCTCAGGAGAGGCCTGTGGGGTCAGGAGCCCACAGGCCTGTACTGATGCCTCAGGTCCCCTTGTGTTCACTTTGAAGTCATTGTCAGTGTTGGGAAGATTCATAGCTAAGCTGTGCTTGACAGGACAGCCTGCCTGGGGGCTGAGCAGTATTAAGGGTTCAGGAACCAGAACTTGCAGACTGGGTCCCTCTCAGACCAGGTTCCCCGGGCCCCAAACCTCTTCACAACAATTTCTCATTCCTCTCTTGGTCTCTCAGTTCCTAGGGAAAAGACCCATTTGCCTGGCATTTGGAGATAGCCAGGTTTCTGCGGTGGCCAGATGCTGCCTGCTCCCCCGAGCGAACTGCAGCATCCACACAGCTCCTCCAGCCTTGGTGGGGCTGAAGACCTACACCCACTGCCCGGAACCTGACCAAGTCCTCACAGGTAGGGGCTGGTCCCACCAAGGAAAGGAGGATGCCCTATCTCCTGCTGCTCAGGAGACATGTCCCACATACTTGGTCCCCATGAGTGTGAGCAGATGATTTGGGAGTCTAGGATCCATAGCCAAACAGGCTCTGCAACTTGCATGCTATGTGGCCTTGGGTAGGTTCACCTCTCTCTCTCTCTTCACTTTTTCTCCCCTTCCTCAGTGGCAGCAATGAGAGGGATGGCAGATGGGCTCCGGCTTGGGCACCAGGAGCTGTTTACCAGCTGTGTGGGTGAGGGGCCCTGGTTCAGGCCTGTCAGAAGTGGGGCACAGCTCAGGTTGATTCCAACTGCCACTCAGTAGACGGCAAGTTCCTTCTCAGCCATGTGCCTTAGTTTCCTCATCATGAATGCTCAGCTGTTAGCCTTGGACAGTATGCATTCTGGTGGCCACTGTCATTGGCCATCACTCTGAAGTCCTTTCTCTTAGTTAGGGACCTTCTGTCAAAAACCTGCCCACGAAAATGGCTGGAAGTCATGGGTGAGGGCTCCTCATTGGAGCTAAGGACTTTGGTTCTTGGGCTGGAGCCTGGCTCAGATGGAGTTTGGTGCCAGGGATGGTTTTGGGGTACTATGGGCATTATCTTGAATCACTAGCTCAGGAGCTTATCTTAGACAGCTAAGTACTGGAGAACCTTGTCCAGGACAAGAGCTCCATATGGCTGCTGGCCTGGCAGGAAGCCTGGCCTTTGGCAAATCTGGCAGAGCCACAGGCACTCACTGTGTACCCATGCCAAGTCCTATTTGCAGCTAACATTGCTGAGTGCATTTCTTAAGGTCGCACAGCGGGGCAAGGGCTCTGGTCCTGGCTACCATAACCCTAATGTGGGCAGAGCCCGGGTCCTGCATGGGCAGTACGGGGACTTCCCAGGCATATTCCTGCTTCAGCTAAGCAGCAACTCTGTGAGTCGATGCAATTGTTCTGGCTGTTTTAACAAATAGGGAAACTGAGGCTTGATGAAGTCCAGCAAACTGTCCACAATTTTACAGTCAGGTGTACCTGACTCCCAAGCCCACAGCCCCAGGCTCAGGCTGATCTACTTCGTGATGGATGGGGAAGCAGCTTGAGGTGGGAGGGGTTTAGGGTGAGAAGTGGCTGGACATTTCAGGCCTGGGACCCTTGCTCTATGGCTCCCCTTCTTTGGTGGAAAGGAGACCATGTGTTTCCCAGGAAACTATGGCTCAGAGTGGTTGAGCTGCTTTCCTACAAGTCAGGTCAGTTACAGAGCTATGCCAGAAGTCCTGCTGCTCAGGCCAAAGGCTCTTCTACTCAGAGCTGCTCCAGTGTTTTCCTGGTTTTGATCCTTACAGAGAAAGAGGTGTGGTTGAGGGAACAAAAATAGAGGGCTTCGCACATTCCAATGTCTGAGCTGTCCCTCTTCTGCCTCAGGCTGCAGCTCCCATTGGGGGATAGATCTTGATGTCTATCAGTATACTTCAAGGAAGGAAAATCCTCAGACCTGCCAGTGTGTGGGGCACCCGGAGGCCAGTGTCCATGCTTTTTGCTGTCATGCTCCGGGCCTGCAGTGCAAAACAAAGAAGTACAGCCCATCACGCCTCCTGGAGAAGGTGAAGGGTTGGGGTTACAGAGATGGAGTGGAGATGGCTGGGCCTGCATCCTCTTGGGGTGGTCAGTGGACCTGAGCACCTGTGCTGTCATGTGCAGTGTGTGTGTGTGTGTGTGTGTGTGTGTGTGTGTGTGTGTGTGTGTGTATGTGTGTGTGTTGGGGTGATTTTGCTTCTGTCCAGATTAGTAAGTTTGCTCTCCGTGTCCCCTGTATCCCTTTGAGGATAGCACACATAAATTTAAAAAATGCAATGCCGAGGCTGGACATAGTAATGTAATGCTGTGTCTTTTATGCCTGCTACTGATAAGCAAGAAATAGGATCTCAATTGGAGGCCCACCTGGACAAAAAAAAAAAAAAAGTGAGATCCTATCTGAAAAATAACTAAAGGAAAAAGGGCCAGAGTTGTGGCTCAATTGGTAGAGAGCCTGCTTAGCACTCACAAGTTCAAGCCCCAGTATTACCTTAAATAAAAAGCAAGCCAGGACTCTGTGGCTCATACCTATATTCCTAATTATTAAAGAGGTTGAGATTTGATATTGGGGTTCAAAGCCAACTTGGGCAAGAAAGTGAGTGAAACTCTTCTTTAACTAACTGCCCCCAAATTAATTTAATTAACTACTCAAAAAGCCAGAACTGGAGCTGTGGCTCAGTTCTGAAGTTCAAATCCAAGGATTGGCATACCCACACAAACACACAAATGCACACTCACTCTAAGGCATGCACACACATGCAGACGCACACACACACACACACACACACACACACATACACACACAGAGAGCAATACTTCTGTACTTAACAACCCTACTGGGAGTTGTTCAGGGCTGGAATGCCTGAGCAACCATGGAAGGTTGGAGGAAGAAGGAAGATCTCTGAAGGGAGAAAGGATCACACTTGTCGTCTTAGAGCAAGAGAGCTAATTTTTAGAGCCCATGGCAGGTGAGGTTTGGACCTGTGGGTGATGTCTATGGTTTGGGTTGGGCTGGAACAAGGAGTGGAGGGCTGTCCCAAGATCTTGTGGAGCCAGTTGAAAGATAAGTTGCCATTACTGGGTGGGGAAGGCTGTGGGAGGTGTGGCTTGTAGGGAAGTGGGAGGTGGGAGGGGCTTTGGTTTGTTGAGATGTCTGTCTGGGCCCCAGTGTCCTGGTAGGCTGGGGCTGAAGCAGCCTGAGAAGTGGTGGGCAGCATTGGACACAGCCCCTTTGGGGCTGTGAGGGGCAGAACCAAGCCAGGTGTTCACAGTTTGGTCCCCACTGAGGGTTGCTGGGAGGGACAGTGTAGCAGGTGGCTTAGAGACCTGACCATGCATGCAGGACCTGGCCTTACTTGTCCTGTCTGGACTCTGGCAGGTCACCGTGAGCTGTGATGCAGGCTGGACCCTGACCAGCTGCAATGCCCATCCTGAGTCCTCAATCACCCTGGGAGCTTTCCCTGTGGACAACACCTGTGTGGTGAGGCACCGGGATCCTGAGGAAACAGAAAGGACCAGTGAGGAAGGACAAGTAACCATCACTGCCATCTGCTGCCGCATCCAGCCTTCAGGACAAGCATAGAGTGGATGGAAAGACCTCAATCTGCCGGGTGGTGCTGACCAGGGCAGGACTGGGGTGGAGACTCTTGCCCTGAGAGAACTTGGTCTCACCTGAGTGCCCTTCTCTGCCAGAATTATAGAAAGGAAACCCATTAGGAGTAAGGAAGGGTGGTTTGACAGCATGCATGGTTCCTGGCAGACTTACGAGCAGAGTCACCTTTCATGTGCAGGAGTTGACACCTCTAGGAGTTGACACTGGCCTGGGGGAGGCACTTGGATTGAGAGGAGCCAGTGTTAGCAGGAACAAATGAGGGTGACTGGTGCTGGGGACCCCTCATGGTCTTCTCACTTTGTAGAAACTCCTTAGGAATTACTGATTGAGAGTGCCAGCCCCAGCCGGGACAAGCATGTCTCAGGTGACCATAGGGCCATGCCTCAGTTTCTCCTTGTTATCCTTGCTCTGTTCCATCTCCAGCTATGTCCCTGTCTGCAGTACAGGCTAACAGATCACACCCCCACCCCTAGTTCTGACTTCCCTTCTGCCTTATACCACATACACTAGCACCCATACTTTGTGGAGCAAGAAACAGGGCCCGAGGGAAGAGGGCCTGCCAAGCATGGTGAGGTGATATATGGGAAGGTGGCAGATTGGGCACCTTATTTCTGTAGGGAACAGGGTGTGAAGGCAGCCAGAGCCTGCTTGCTCTAGGGCTGCTCCCTGGGGGCATGGGCCTTCTCCTGTGGTGGTCTCACTCATGGGGGCTGGGTGGATATGAGGGGTGCAGGTGGCATATGTAAGGATCGGCTGCCCACATGTGAATAAATATCAGAATGAACTCGTCTATCATTAGGGTCTCTGTTGCCTTTGTGTGTCAGTTCTAGGGCTTGAACTCAGGACCTGAACACTGTTTCTGAGGTTTTTTTTTTTTTTTACTCAAGGATAGCACTCTACCCCCTTGAACCACTGTTATACTTCCAGCTTTTTGAGTAGTTTACTTGAAGATGAGTATTGCCAGGTACCAGTGGTTCATGCCTGTAATCCTAGCTACTCAGGAGGCTGAGATCTGAGGATCCTGGTTCAAAGCCAGCCTGGGCAGGAAAGTCCGTGAAACTCTTATTTCCAATAAACCACTTGGAAAACCAGAAGTGGAGCTGTGGCACAAATGGTAGTGTACTAGCCTTGAGCTGAAGAACTGAGGGAAAGTACTCAGGCCCAGAGTTCAAGCCCCACAACTGACCTAAAAAAAAACAAAAAAGAATATAGAAGACTTACCTGCCTAGGCTGGAACTGAGATCCTCAGATCAGCCTACTGAGTAGTTAGGACTAGAGGCATGAGCCATTGACACCCGGTTCTCTGTTGCCCTTTTATAGCAAGCCGATTTTCTGACCTGTTTTGCTTTTGTGGCCTAATATTATTCCAGATTTTGTAGCCAGTTTTTATTTTTAGTTGTATCTGAGTGACAAAGAGAGTGCTTGGCTCAGCTGGGACTGGCAGGGAGACCAGGAACTCCCTCTGGTGCTCATCTTACAAGAATGTAGTAAATGTGGATCAGTACCTACCTCAATTGTGGTGTGTCACCCTAGGATCTGCTCCACCACTGAGCCCAAATTCCAAACCCCTTTCCCATCCCACCAATCAAGAGGATTGGCACCAGCACAGGGAATGGTCATGGCACTGCTGCTCACAAACCTGCAGATGCTTCTGAGTCAGGGTACCTGCATGATTATGGTTCTTGACTTGAAACCAAGCCTGGCATGTGACTAGCTTTCCAACTATCACGCTGCCAGGGAGTTACACTTGGTGTCACACTGCAGCACAAGTCCCCCATTGCCCCATGGTGGGATGACGTCTGCCAGGTCCACAAGATCCTAGAGAAGAACAAGGGCTAGCATGATAAACCTACCTTCCTGGATGTCTTCTATTTCAGCCTGCAGTGATCTCTCTGGCAGTAGGTGGCACTCTCAGTCAGATGTCTGCACCACATCTAGAGCCATATAAATTAGGAACTTTCTGGGTGGGAGAAAGGAGTTTCTGGCTTTTAGGAGACTCCAGGTGACAAGAGTTTGGGCGAGATTGTGTAAATACAGTCCCTACAATTATCTACTGCCCTGTAAGGGACGCCCTAAAAAACATATTCTACTCATTTCAGGCTGGATTTGAGTCATTTATGGGCAGTGAGTTCCATCCAGTTTGGAAGAACACTGTTCTGCCAGGCCTCCCCATAGAATTCATGCAGCACATGATGTCTCTATCCATTTTACAAGGCATAATTATCCCATTCACTGTGGGAACTCCTGTCCCCAGCTAATAATGTTGGATAGTGTCAGTATTTTAGGCAATGTCTACCCCCACTCAGGCAATGTAAAAATGATGGGATTTCAACAGAGGCAAAACTCCTGCAAACCAGTCTTCGGACAATTCAGTGTCACATGTGGGAAATGCTCAGTAGTCAAGAGATGATAATTCAGTGTCACATGTGGGAAATGCTCAGTAGTCAAGAGATGATAATTCAGTGTCACATGTGGGAAGTGCTCAATAGTCAAGAGATGATAATGATGCCAATGTGAGATCTGGATCTCCAGTTCCACCTTCACCTCTGCCTGCTCCTTCCCTGAAGGCCCAAGACCTACCCCAAACCAGCAGGAATGATCACTGTGCTTAAATAGCTTCCTGCAGAGAGTTGGTCACCATGAGTCAGGAGGAAGGGCCTGGCATGCAGGAAAAGAAAGATCTGAAATAACACTAAGGAGAGGACTCATGTGAGCAACCCAGGACACGAGGAATGAGAACAGAGCAGGAAACCTAGCTTTACAGAGGGGGTGGATGGGGACATGATTTGTACTGAGTTGTGAACTCCTTGGGAAAGCACTAAGCAAATTGTGAAATTCCTGATTGACTTGCAGACTTTGTGAAAGATTATTTTTAAAAATCATCCAAAACTTGGCAGAAAAAATGACACCTCTTCCAAACAAGCTTGTCACAATTGTTACTTTGTGTTACAACATTAAAAACAGTCCTCAGAAGGTTTGTTGACTTCAGCCACTAGAAATAGGGTGGTTGCTAGAGAGCAGAAACAATGCTCATTGCAGCCACAACATAACAATGAATCCAAGAGTAGAGTGGACAGTGATCCTGATGTGACCACCACTTACCCCTCTCTTGTGTGCTCATGGGACATGAGCTTGGCAGCAGCTCTGTTTCCTTAGTCTCCACACAAGTGTCAGTCCACATGCGGGACATGGATCCACTTGCTGGAGTTTGTCTGCCAACATCTCCCAACCCTCTAGAGGCAAAGAAAGCTTTCCTTCAGAGCACATGTTCCTCCAGAGTCACACTTTCCCAGCTCTGAGGCTCCGCTAAGGGCTTTGAGGATGAGATTCTGGTTTCCTGAGGTGCCAAGCACCCAGTGTTGTCAGGAGCCAGGCACAGTCTTCTAAGGGTCAACATCATCAAGGTCATGTGTTAACTGGCTAATGATCATTGGAGATTCTGATCCTGAGGCAAAGAACAGGAAATCATGGTTCATATAGTAAAAATGAAGGGCATGTTTTCTACCCCAAGTCCCTCATGTGCATTCTATATGTCCTTGTGTACCCCCATTAAATCTAAGTCTACTGAAAGGTAATAAGACACAATTAATCCTTGTACTGTGACTATTGAGTATGCAAAACCTTTTACCTTAACAGAGTTGTTTAGTCACAACCCCCACATACAGGCTCCAATTAAACACTACAGTGAGCAAGAGAACCAAGCAGAGAGATACTACCACTGGACTGTACATACTGCAGTCTTTGGCTCCAGTAATAGAGCAGCAGCCTTGAGTGAATAAAGCTAAGGGGCAGTGCCTAGGCCCTGAGTTCAAACACTCGTACTGATACAAAAAAAAAACAACAACAACTTTATCCCAATGAAAAATTGAGAAATGGTGTTGTAAACCAGGGAGGATGATGAGGACAGCTGGGCCACTGCGGCCCTCCAGGCTCAAGGAGAGAAGGAGAAAAGGAGGGAAGGAAGGGAAGGAGGGAGGGAAGAAAAAGGAAGGAAGGAGGGAGGGAGGGAGGGAGGGAGGGAGGGAGGGAAAATGTGAGCATGGTGCTAGTGGGAACAGGCTGTGGACACCACTGCAACCATCCACTTCTTTGTTTCTGCACAGTATCTCTGCACCACAAAGCACATGACAGTGACTGTTTTCCACTCATGCACTGGCTGTGATTGAAGGGCCTTCTGCATGTCAGGCTTGAGATAATCTGGGAAATGAGTGATGAGACTTGAGTTCTAGGGCAAATGGTCTCTCACTCGTTGCTGCCCCTAGTGGCGGAGAGAGTGAGTGCACAGAG
The DNA here is from genome assembly GCF_000151885.1 of Dipodomys ordii. Classification (NCBI taxonomy): domain Eukaryota; kingdom Metazoa; phylum Chordata; class Mammalia; order Rodentia; family Heteromyidae; genus Dipodomys; species Dipodomys ordii. The sequence goes on along the minus strand of NW_012267277.1, from coordinate 8,072,767 downwards.
CAGGTCTGGGACAGCCACCGCCCACCACTGGAGCCATGCTCTGAACAGCACCTGCTTGTCAAATGGAGCCCCAGCCAAGTCCAGCTTCTTTTCCTGGGCACCCAGGGAGGTCTACTGAGGCTCTGAGCTGTGTGGAAGCAGCTGTGTTCAGATGCACAGGCTGTCTCCCTTTGTCTCTGCAGGTTGCCTTTGTGCCTGCTGACTCTGACTTCCAAGGCGCCCTGTCCCCGAAGGCACTAGGCCTGCTGGAGAGCAGACTGTCTGACTTGAAGAGGTGAGTGCAAGGGGGGCCTCGTCCCAGCCTCCCATCAGGCGGCGAATGAAGGAAGCAGAGGGGAAAGTGTCCAGTCCAGTGAGGGAGCAGTATCTTCTATTTATTCTCATGACCCAGCTTCCACTTTGCCCCCCCCCCATTTCCTGAGAACAACCTAGGACAAATCATGGGCTGTTTCTCATTCTTGGTTCTGGGAACTAAGTATTACTATTTCCATCGTACAGATGTAGAATCTGAGACTCAGAGAAATAGAGTCACCAGCCCCAAATCTCATGGGGAGTGACGGATAGAGATGGAGCCTGAACTCAGGCCTGACGTGGTTCTGAGGCATAGGCAAGAGCACCCTGGCCTCCACTGACCTCTGGCTGTGTCCTTGAGGACTAGGCTGCACACCTTAGGCTTGTGGGTCTCAGAGACGCTCTACTTGGCTGGGGAAAGCTGTGAGTACTGGCATGTTCTGCTTATGACATCCAGTGGACAGTGGGCATCCTGGGAGGGCTGTCTAGCTCTATTCCGGGGCTAGGGCCACCTCTGCTTCCTCTCACCTGGGATTTCTAACCTCTTCCTTGGTACTTCCTAGTCCTGTAACCTTGGACAGGGTAGTTTGTCTCTGACTCTCACATCCCAAAGGCTGGAGCATAGTGATAGAGAACAGGACACTAGGCCCTGCACCAGCAGCTGGCAGTGGTGTGCTGTGGATGCAGGCCAGTTGCATTCCCTGAGGTGAGGTCTCCCCACCGGGCCTCCTGCATCATGTAGAGGATTATAAAGCTTATTACCAGAGTCTGGCAGGACAGGAGTCTACAATATCTAAGGAGCAATACCAGGGTGGCCCATCTGTACAAGGGAAATGACTACATCTGCCTGGAGCCTTGGCTTACAGAAGGGTCTGCTTAGGAATCTGAGGCCTCATGCACTTCCATCGAACTGGTCTCCATTTTTCCCACATACCACTTGGTTTCCTTTGAAGACATCAAATGAAAGGAACACAGGACTGAGAGGCAGACTTGGGGTTGGGGCCCAATCTGCCCCCTTAATTTACTCACTGTATGAGGTCTCAACCTTGTAACCCGTGAATGGGTACAGGGAGGGCCCCTCGGGGCTCTTGGTGAGATGTGTGGGATCTCATGCCTAGGGCACACAGCCAGGGGAGGACACGGAGGCTGGCTGAGTGGATCAATGCCCACCTGCCTGTTCTGTCTCTCTCCTTCTCTCCACCCCTCCCTCTCCATCTTCCTCTCTCTCCCCCCTACCCGGGCCCTCAGCCCCCAGCCCCACCGATGTCAGGCTGGGAGGAAGCCATCTATGACCAGAATCTGCCCAACTTCAGCCATATCCATATGAAGGTCATAGGCTACAGCGAGAACCCGTGCCCACTGCTGACCCCTGAGCTGAAGTCAGGAGCCAGCAGTGGAGGAGAGGGTGGTTCTCATGATGCTCAGAGCTGGGTGGAGGCTGCCGTGGCTGTCCACAGGAGTTTGGACCAGAAGGAACAAGAAGGAACCCGAGTTCAGGGCAGGCGAGTGTGCAAAGGAGGGGAGGGCTGTTGGGTCACCAGGGGTGGAGGGCACTTGGGAGTGAGGAGCAGACAGCAGGGGATGTGAGACATGAAAGCAGCAGCAAAACCATGAACAGCTTGGTCAGATGGGCCTGGCTGCAAAACCAGCTCATTGGCTGTGTCAACTTGGCAATTCTCTTACTCTCTGGAGCCTCAGTTTCCCCAACGGAATAGTCATTCCCACATACCCAGGCGTGTTGTGAAGCTTGGAGTAATACATGTCTGATGCCTGGCACACAGAAGGTTCTTGCTTTCTCTGGATGTTTGTCATGAGTGCTGAGGACAAGGAAGCAGAGGACGTGAGTCCACTGCTGTCAACCTCCCAGTGACCACAGGCCAGGCTGTCCCCCTGCACGCCTGTGTCTGCTTGCTTGTGACTGAGCTCCTGACTCATCCACTTGTTTACTCATTCCACTGTTAGAACCTGGCACAAGCTCCCTTCTAGGCTTGCCTGGCCTCCAACTGCTGTAACTCTAGTCTTGTGGGGCAAACAGAGGAGATAACAGAGGGATTCTTGGGGTGACAAGTGTTGTGAGAGACCAGAGGAGAAGAGGATGGCTGGAGATATGGATGACTGGAGGTGTATTCCTCACAGTAATCTAACAGCCCTGTTTTGAGCACGTACCACATGCTGGACATTGTGCAATGTGCTTTGTACATTGTTACCAGCTATGACTCTCAGAGACAGGCTCAGCAGTGTATACTTCTAGAGGATTGGATGGAGGGTCAAAGGAGACGGAGGGGGAGTGGAATATTCTGAGAACTGTAAAGGAATCCAAAGGTGGGGATGACAACTCTCAGGGGACCAAGGCTCTTCCAGCTTCTTCCTGCTTGAAGGCTCAATGAGATTTGTCAAAATTTTCAGCAGCTGGATTCTCAGAAACCCTTTCTAGTCTCCTGAAAGATGGTCTCTGACAGGAACCCCCTGTGGTGCTACCCAGGGCCCTAGTCCTGCATGAAGGTGTCCTTCCTAATCAGTTTCAGTCCCTTGGTGGGCAGTGTGATCCATCCCACTCAGAGCTGACTGCATTTCCTCCTAGTCCTGTCCCTTCTGGGGCTCCCATGATCCTTTAGTGGGATGCATGACTGACCTCTTCTATGACTGACCTCTTCTGACTCTCGACTTCACTCTTGGACACCCCCCCCCCGAGTCCACACACAAACACTCATTATACAATATTCTGTCCTTATTCTGCTACCCATGCCTTGGCCTAACTGCCCTTCTCTATCAAGATGTCATTTTTCCAGTGGTTGCAGAGATCATTCTGCAGGCCTTACTGATGTCACCGTGTTCTAGCATAAGGGAGTCCTCACTTCCCGAGTTCCCCTGGGGACAGGCACATTTCTCACTGTGGCTTGCCTCTTGCCTCTTGCTCTATGGTGCCACCTCAACCTTACTTACCTCAGGCTCCAGAGTTCTGAAGTCCCAGAGTTGGTGGCCCCTGAGCACGTGTACAGCACACCAGACTCAGACAATGCCACCACCTTGAGTTCCCAAAGTTTATACTCAAAGACCCTTGACTTTCCAGCATTCAAATATCTTTTTTCTTTTGTTAGTCATGGGTCTAGAACTCAGTGCCTGAGCGCTATCCCAGTGCTAGTACTCTACCACTGTGTGCCACAGCTCCACTTGCAGTTTTCTGGTGGTTAATTGGAAATAAGAGTGTCACAGACTTTCCTGCCTGGGCTGGATTTGAAGTAGGATCCTCACATCTCAGCCTCCTAAGTTGGTAGGATTACAGGTGTGAGCCACCAGTGCCCTGCTCACATTTTCTTTCCTTCCTTCCTTCCTTCCTTCCTTCCTTCCTTCCTTCCTTCCTTCCTTCCTCCTCCCTCCCTCCTTCCCTTCCTTCCCTCCTTTTCTCCTCTCCTTCCTTCCCTTCCTTCTTTCCTTCCTTTTTTTCACTTTCTGGTATTGGAGATTGAACTGAAGACCTTATACTCTCACTTGGATTTTTCATTCACAGCTACTACTTGAGCCTCACCTCCAAACTGGTCATTTTTTTTCTTTTTCTTTGCTTTTTTTTGTTTGTTTTGTTTTGATCCGGTCATGGGGCCTGAACTCTGGGCCTGGGCGCTGTCCCTCAGCTCTTCAGCTCAAGGCTAGCGCTCTACCACTTGAGCCACAGCGCCACTT